>NC_081762.1:35248553-35553553 GCF_963082965.1 Carassius carassius
TAATAATATTTTTTCTTGAGCAGTAAATCATCATATTATTCTGATTTCTGAAGATCATGTGACACTGAAGACTGGAGAAATGATGCTGAAAATACAGCTGCTCATCAGAAATAAAATACATTTTACTATATGTTCAAATAGAAAGCAGTTATTTTAACTAGTAAAAATATTTCAACAATATTATTGCTTTTACTGTATTTTGGACCAAATAAAGGCAGGCTTGGTGAGAATTACAAATCTTACTGTTCAAAAACATTTAAGTGGTAGTGTAATATTTTTTTTCTGTGTTCTCCACAACTTTAGATTTTATTATTGTTGTTGTTGTTGAATCTATACATTTAAATATTTTCATGTATTTCAATTTGTTAATTAAAATACTATAAGTATGTGGCCTTGTTTGAACTGTATTGAACTGTGTGTTAAGTTTTATTGATTAAAAAATGTATACATTTTGTTGATTTTCTTTTAAATTGATATTACATTTTATTTACTTGCTCAGATATGTAAACACTGAATGTTAATAACTGTTACCATTAAACATACATAATTATTTAATATAAAACATATTTGTATTGTTTTTTTCTGTTCTCCACATCTTTATTTTTATTATATCTGTTGCTGTTGTTTAATAACCTATGATTATTTTATGTATATTTATTTAATTATTATATATTTTTGTTATTTTTTCTTTTAATTTTTATAAGTATATTACTTTACTATAAATAAAATGAAAAACTTACTTTTTTGTAAGTTTTAGTTATATTTCATATATATGGGTTTTCTGTACAGTTATACACATATAAATAGATGTATCTTTATAAATAAAGGCCTGAAACATTATCAAAGTGTTCTTTTTAATTATTCACATTTTTCTATATTAAAAATAACTATTCCCTATTATAATGTATATGTTTCTTAAGATCGTTGGACATTTTGTACACCATACAAAAGAACAATTATTATAAGTTTTATTTTATCTTTGTTCACAAAGTTCGTCTATTATATGTTAATCGTACTTAAAGTGTATCTAGATGAAAAAACGAATACAAACTCATTTTATGGTATTTGTGGCCGAGACGGGATTCGAACCTCTAATTCTGTGTATTTTTTTCGTCCCGCCTCCCTGGAATTTCCTTCGTTGCTATTGGCTAGTCAGCGCTCTACACCTATCCGCGACTGGCCTCCGCGTGACAGGCGGAGATACTGTCCACTATACTAACGAGGAGCTGCGCATGTTGCTGTTTCTCCCCCAACCAACGCTACTGCACCGACATAACTGAACAATGCATGGCTTTTTCTGACGCTGACACAGCCCTAGCACCGTCAAATTCTGGATGGACCCATCATTAGCTAAAGTCGCATAACATTTGGAACACTTCCCGTTGCAGGGGTCATTGTTTGGACTCTTTTTTTTTTTTTTTTTTTTATTGCGCTTTAAACAACAAGGATTGTGTCAATGCAACTGAACAACATTAATTAGGAACAAAGTGCGTCAATAAAGCAAAATGACAGTTAAAGGCATTTCGTCATTGAAATCGATGATGTCATCATTCAGCTAAGTTCAGTTTAAATAGTATCTGTGCAATAATTTGCAATCAAGTCAACGATATCGCTGTACATGAAGTGTCCCCAGCTATGCCTGCCAGAGGTGACAGAGGCAAGGAACCAAAACTCGATCGGTGAAAAAATGGAGAAAAAACCCGGTGAGAAACCAGGCTCAGTCGGGGAGACAGTTCTCCTCTGGTCAGAAGAAACCATCAAATCAGCTCCAGGCTGCAGAAAAGTCAGACTGTGCAGAAGAATCATCTGTTTCCTGTGGTCTTGTCCTGGTGGTTGTCTAAGACAAGGTCTTTACAGGGGATCTGTATCTTGGGCTCATCTAGTTGTCCCAGTCTCCGCTGTGTTTCAGGGCCATAGAGGTCCTTTCTAGGTGTTGATCCACCATCTTGTCTGGATACTGACTGGATCCGGGTGACTGAAGCGGCCCACTGATCTGGATACAGACTGGATCTGGTGGCTACGGTGACCTCGGAATAAGGGATTTCTTTAAAAGGCTCTTTTATTCATATAAGATTTTCTCCAACATTTCAGATGGAGGCATGAGAAAGAGATTGCCTTGATTGGGCTTGTGGTTATTGGTGGACCGAGGACAGAGCTACATTAAAATGCAATAGCAGAATCAATTTGGCCGTCCGCCAACACGCTGCAGGAGGGCGTGCCACTGGTCATCGTCTGTATTTGCACTCTCTGCGTTTGCGCTGTCAGCACTTAGTGTTTATTTAGCTGGCATGGGAAGGCAGCACTTTCTTGTACGTGACGGGATGCAAACCCTGGAAGGCTCTCTTTAGTGACGGGTCCAAACAAAGATCTCATCAGCTCCTCTAGCCCTATCGGCGACTCGTGCACTTCGAGCCTTCTTAACGACGGCGCAGGTGGCTGACTGGTGACTGCGTTGGTGGTATAGTGGTGAGCATAGCTGCCTTCCAAGCAGTTGACCTGGGTTCGATTCCCGGCCAACGCATGTCCTTTGGCTCGGGCTGATGTCGAACCAGAACTCCTTCTGTGACCTGTGGCTCCTCCCAAAACTTTTGGATGGATCGTTCGGAAGCCGAAAAGAGCTAGCTCTCCCCGTCGGGGAATCGAACCCCGGTCTTCCGCGTGACAGGCGGAGATACTGTCCACTATACTAACGAGGAGCTGCACATGTTGCTGTTTCTCCCCCAACCGATGCTACTGCACGGACATAACTGAACAATGCATGGCTTTTTCTGATGCTGACACAGCCCTAGCACCGTCAAATTCCGGATGGACCCATCATTAGCTAAAGTCGCATAACATTTGGAACACTACCCGTTGCAGGGGTCATTGTTTGGACTTTTTTTAATTGCGCTCTAAACAAAAAGGATTGTGTCAATGCAACTGAACAACATTAATTAGGAACAAAGTGCGTCAATAAAGCAAAATGACAGTTAAAGGCATTTCATCATTGAAATCGATGATGTCATCATTCAGCTAAGTTCAGTTTAAATAGTATCTGTGCAATAATTTGCAATCAAGTCAACGATATCGCTGTACATGAAGTGTCCCCAGCTATGCCTGCCAGAGGTGACAGAGGCAAGGAACCAAAACTCGATCGGTGAAAAAATGGAGAAAAAACCCGGTGAGAAACCAGGCTCAGTCGGGGAGACAGTTCTCCTCTGGTCAGAAGAAACCAGCAAATCAGCTCCAGGTTGCAGAAAAGTCAGACTGTGCAGAAGAATCATCTGTTTCCTGTGGTCTTCTCCTGGTGGTTGTCTAAGACAAGGTCTTTACAGGGGATCTGTATCTTGGGCTCATCTAGTTGTCCCGGTCTCCGCTGTGTTTCAGGGCCATAGAGGTCCTTTCTAGGTGTTGATCCACCATCTTGTCTGGATACTGACTGGATCCGGGTGACTGAAGCGGCCCACTGATCTGGATACAGACTGGATCTGGTGGCTACGGTGACCTCGGAATAAGGGATTTCTTTAAAAGACTCTTTTATTCATATAAGATTTTCTCCAACTTTTCAGATGGAGGCATGAGAAAGAGATTGCCTTGATTGGGCTTGTGGTTATTGGTGGACCGAGGACAGAGCTACATCAAAATGCAATAGCAGAATAAATTTGGCCGTCCGCCAACACGCTGCAGGAGGGCGTGCCACTGGTCATCGTCTGTATTTGCACTCTCTGCGTTTGGGCTGTCAGCACTTAGTGTTTATTTAGCTGGCATGGAAAGGCAGCACTTTCTTGTACGTGACGGGATGCAAACTCTGGAAGGCTCTCTTTAGTGATGGGTCCAAACAAAGATCTCATCAGCTCCTCTAGCCCTATCGGCGACTCGTGCACTTCGAGCCTTCTTAACGACGGCGCAAGTGGCTGACTGCTGACTGCGTTGGTGGTATAGTGGTGAGCATAGCTGCCTTCCAAGCAGTTGACCCGGGTTCGATTCCCGGCCAACGCATGTCCTTTGGCTCGGGCTGATGTCGAAGCAGAACTCCTTCTGTGACCTGTGGCTCCTCCCAAAACTTTTGGATGGATCGTTCGGAAGCCGAAAAGAGCTAGCTCTCCCCGTCGGGGAATCAAACCCCGGTCTTCCGCGTGACAGGCGGAGATACTGTCCACTATACTAACGAGGAGCTGCGCATGTTGCTGTTTCTCCCCCAACCGACGCTACTGCACCGACATAACTGAACAATGCATGGCTTTTTCTGACGCTGACACAGCCCTAGCACCGTCAAATTCCGGATGGACCCATCATTAGCTAAAGTCGCATTACATTTGGAACACTACCCATTGCAGGGGTCATTGTTTGGACTCTTTTTTTTTTTTTTTAAATTGCGCTTTAAACAAAAAGGATTGTGTCAATGCCACTGAACAACATTAATTAGGAACACAGTGTGTCAATAAAGCAAAATTACAGTTAAAGGCATTTCGTCATTGAAATCGATGATGTCATCATTCAGCTAAGTTCAGTTTAAATAGTATCTGTGCAATAATTTGCAATCAAGTCAACGATATCGCTGTACATGAAGTGTCCCCAGCTATGCCTGCCAGAGGCGACAGAGGCAAGGAACCAAAACTCGATCAGTGAAAAAATGGAAAAAAAACCCGGTGAGAAACCAGGCTCAGTCGGGGAGACAGTTCTCCTCTGGTCAGAAGAAACCAGCAAATCAGCTCCAGGCTGCAGAAAAGTCAGACTGTGCAGAAGAATCATCTGTTTCCTGTGGTCTTGTCCTGGTGGTCGTCTAAGACAAGGTCTTTACAGGGGATCTGTATCTGGGGCTCATCTAGTTGTCCCGGTCTCCGCTGTGTTTCAGGGCCATAGAGGTCCTTTCTAGGTGTTGATCCACCATCTTGTCTGGATACTGACTGGATCCGGGTGACTGAAGCGGCCCACTGATCTGGATACAGAATGGATCTGGTGGCTACGGTGACCTCGGAATAAGGGATTTCTTTAAAAGACTCTTTTATTCATATAAGATTTTCTCCAACTTTTCAGATGGAGGCATGAGAAAGAGATTGCCTTGATTGGGCTTGTGGTTATCGGTGGACCGAGGACAGAGCTACATCAAAATGCAATAGCAGAATCAATTTGGCCGTCCGCCAACACGCTGCATGAGGGCGTGCCACTGGTCATCGTCTGTATTTGCACTCTCTGCGTTTGCGCTGTCAGCACTTAGTGTTTATTTAGCTGGCATGGGAAGGCAGCACTTTCTTGTACGTGACGGGATGCAAACTCTGGAAGGCTCTCTTTAGTGACGGGTCCAAACAAAGATCTCATCAGCTCCTCTAGCCCTATCGGCGACTCGTGCACTTCGAGCCTTCTTAACGACGGCGCAAGTTGCTGACTGCTGACTGCTGACTGCGTTGATGGTATAGTGGTGAGCATAGCTGCCTTCCAAGCAGTTGACCCGGGTTTGATTCCCGGCCAACGCATGTCCTTTGACTCGGGCTGATGTCGAAGCAGAACTCCTTCTGTGACCTGTGGCTCCTCCCAAAACTTTTGAATGGATCGTTCGGAAGCCCAAAAGAGCTAGCTCTCCCCTTCGGGGAATCGAACCCCGGTCTTCTGCGTGACAGGCGGAGATACTGTCCACTTTACTAACGAGGAGCTGTGCATTTTGCTGTTTCTCCCCAAACCGACGCTACTGCACCGACATAACTGAACAATGCATGGCTTTTTCTGACGCTGACACAGCCCTAGCACCGTCAAATTCCGGATGGACCCATCATTAGCTAAAGTCGCATAACATTTGGAACACTACCCGTTGCAGGGGTCATTGTTTGGACTTTTTTTTAATTGCGCTTTAAACAAAAAGGATTGTGTCAATACAACTGAACAACATTAATTAGGAACACAGTGCGTCAATAAAGCAAAATGACAGTTAAAGGCATTTCGTCATTGAAATCGATGATGTCATCATTCAGCTAAGTTCAGTTTAAATAGTATCTGTGCAATAATTTGCAATCAAGTCAACGATATCGCTGTACATGAAGTGTCCCCAGCTATGCCTGCCAGAGGCGACAGAGGCAAGGAACCAAAACTCGATCGGTGAAAAAATGGAGAAAAAACCCGATGAGAAACCAGGCTCAGTCGGGGAGACAGTTCTCCTCTGGTCAGAAGAAACCAGCAAATCAGCTCCAGGCTGCAGAAAAGTCAGACTGTGCAGAAGAATCATCTGTTTCCTGTGGTCTTGTCCTGGTGGTCGTCTAAGACAAGGTCTTTACAGGGGATCTGTATCTGGGGCTCATCTAGTTGTCCCGGTCTCCGCTGTGTTTCAGGGCCATAGAAGTCCTTTCTAGGTGTTGATCCACCATCTTGTCTGGATACTGACTGGATCCGGGTGACTGAAGTGGCCCACTGATCTGGATACAGAATGGATCTGGTGGCTACGGTGACCTCGGAATAAGGGATTTCTTTAAAAGACTCTTTTATTCATATAATATTTTCTCCAACTTTTCAGATGGAGGCATGAGAAAGAGATTGCCTTGATTGGGCTTGTGGTTATTGGTGGACCGAGGACAGAGCTACATCAAAATGCAATAGCAGAATCAATTTGGCAGTCCGCAAACACGCTGCAGGAGGGCGTGCCACTGTTCATCGTCTGTATTTGCACTCTCTGCGTTTGCGCTGTCAGCACTTAGTGTTTATTTAGCTGGCATGGGAAGGCAGCACTTTCTTGTACGTGACGGGATGCAAACTCTGGAAGGCTCTCTTTAGTGACGGGTCCAAACAAAGATCTCATCAGCTCCTCTAGCCCTATCGGCGACTCGTGCACTTCGAGCCTTCTTAACGACGGCGCAAGTGGCTGACTGCGTTGGTGGTATAGTGGTGAGCATAGCTGCCTTCCAAGCAGCTGACCCGGGTTCGATTCCCGGCCAACGCATGTCCTTTGACTCGGGCTGATGTCGAAGCAGAACTCCTTCTGTGACCTGTGGCTCCTCCCAAAACTTTTGGATGGATCGTTCAGAAGCCGAAAAGAGCTAGCTCTCCCCGTCGGGGAATCGAACCCCGGTCTTCCGCGTGACAGGCGGAGATACTGTCCACTATACTAACGAGGAGCTGCGCATGCTGCCGTTTCTCCCCCAACTGACGCTACTGCACTGACATAACTGAACAATGCATGGCTTTTTCTGACGCTGACACAGCCCTAGCACCGTCAAATTCCGGATGGACCCATCATTAGCTAAAGTTGCATAACATTTGGAACACTACCCGTTGCAGGGGTCATTGTTTGGACTCTTTTTTTTTTTTTTTTTTTTTTTAATTGCGCTTTAAACAAAAAGGATTGTGTCAATGCAACTGAACAACATTAATTAGGAACACAGTGCGTCAATAAAGCAAAATGACAGTTAAATGCATTTCGTCATTGAAATCGGTGATGTCATCATTCAGCTAAGTTCAGTTTAAATATTATCTGTGCAATAATTTGCAATCAAGTCAACGATATCGCTGTACATGAAGTGTCCCCAGCTATGCCTGCCAGAGGCGACAGAGGCAAGGAACCAAAACTCGATCGGTGAAAAAATGGAGAAAAAACTCGGTGAGAAACCAGGCTCAGTTGGGGAGACAGTTCTCCTCTGGTCAGAAGAAACCAGCAAATCAGCTCCAGGCTGCAGACAAGTCAGACTGTGCAGAAGAATCATCTGTTTCCTGTGGTCTTGTCCTGGTGGTCGTCTGAGACAAGGTCTTTACAGGGGATCTGTATCTGGGGCTCATCTAGTTGTCCGATAGGGCTAGAGGTGTTTCAGGGCCAGAGAGGTCCTTTCTAGGTGTTGATTAACCATCTTGTCTGGATACTGACTGGATTCGGGTGACTGAAGCGGCCCACTGATCTGGATACAGACTGGATCTGGTGGCTACGGTGACCTCGGAATAAGGGATTTCTTTAAAAGACTCTTTTATTCATATAAGATTTTCTCCAACTTTTCAGATGGAGGCATAAGAAAGAGATTGCCTTGATTGGGCTTGTGGTTATTGGTGGACCGAGGACAGAGCTACATCAAAATGCAATAGCAGAATCAATTTGGCCGTCCGCCAACACGCTGCAGGAGGGCGTGCCACTGGTCATCCTCTGTATTTGCACTCTCTGCGTTTGCGCTGTCAGCACTTAGTGTTTATTTAGCTGGCATGGGAAGGCAGCACTTTCTTGTACGTGACGGGATGCAAACTCTGGAAGGCTCTCTTTAGTGATGGGTCCAAACAAAGATCTCATCAGCTCCTCTAGCCCTATCGGCGACTCGTGCACTTTGAGCCTTCTTAACGACGGCGCAAGTGGCTGACTGCTGACTGCGTTGGTGGTATAGTGGTGAGCATAGCTGCCTTCCAAGCAGTTGACCCGGGTTCGATTCCCGGCCAACGCATGTCCTTTGGCTCGGGCTGATGTCGAAGCAGAACTCCTTCTGTGACCTGTGGCTCCTCCCAAAACTTTTGAATGGATCGTTCGGAAGCTGAAAAGAGCTAGCTCTCCCAGTCGGGGAATCGAACCCCGGTCTTCCGCGCGAGAGCCGAAAATAGTTAAGCTTAACTTCTCTTAACTTTTCCCATTCATTCTCTATGGTAGTGCTTAACACTACGGATGCAATATATTTGTGGCCACACGTAGATTTCCTGGCGCTGTTTTGCCTCTTCCGTGGCGGGGAATTTAAGAAGCCTGGTGTCATCTGTCAATCATTCGTAGTGAGTGGAGGAGGGGAGGAGACCAGTTTCACGATCGGAGAGATATCTGTTTACCGAATTGTTGTACAAAACAAAACAAGTTTGCTGGCAAGCATTTACTGTCTAAACTACCGTCGCAAAAGTTTTACCTCAGGTGACCGCTGTTTTTACGTAAGAGTTCGAGATCAACGCAATTAATGTTAAGCGAGAAGGTAAGTTAAGTTAAATGCTACGTTACTTTAGCAATATTAACTTTCTGTATTGTAAATACATTATCATATAAATGACATGTATATTCTCATGTAATGGTATTGTTAATTGTGTTGAATGGTTTGTGATGTTAGGAAATATTAAACCAAACTCATAGTTGAACATACAGCAGTTATTTTATATAATTGTTATAGTTTCTTTGTAAGAGTGAAGGTTTCATAATTGATCTCTAAGTACTTAAAAATGTTTTTTTGAAAATGTTAACAATGCAATATGATACTCATAATGTAATTAATATGTATTACACACATATTACATTTATTACATATATATTCTATATTATTATATATATTACATTGTACTTGTGCAATTTAATGGTATAATTTAAACTGTGTGTATATAAAACAACATTTTTAATTAGTTAAACTTGTTTTAATATATACATGTATACATTTTCATAATAAATATTTTATATACGTACTCATATATTGAGTGGATTAAATAAATATTAAATAACACAAATTTATAAGTCTCTTATGCTCTAAGGCTGCATTTATTAAGCTAAAAAACTGTAATATTATGAAATATTATGGCAAGTTAAAATAACTTATATATAATAATATATATATATATATATATATATATATAACTGCTGCTGATAACTGTCTTATTTCACTATATTAAGTATTTTTATGTGGCCATGATCTCAGAACTGCAACATGAAGAAAACAGTTTTTTTCCCCGGGAGATACAAGGTGTCTTTCAGGAAAGGCCCATCAGGCCATTTACGCCGGGACCCATCAGAAGAGGCAAAAAAAATTAAAGACAACCCTTCACTGCAGAACAAGTCAACACCTCAAAGAGAAGATCTGGTCAGGATGAATGCCCGTTCTGTTGTCTTACAGAGAGGAGGGGATGTCTCTGACAAGCAAGAGGTGTTGGGAGAATACATTCTACAGTTTGGCAAATACAAGGGCCAGTCTTTCAGGTGGTTACTAGAGAATGATGTCGGCTATGCTTTGTACCTGTCCAATAAGGTTGAGGAAGAAGAACAGGCTGGGCAGTTCAACCCAGAGGGTCCTTGCAAAGATAGTCTAATTTCCTTTATTGAATACTCAAGAAGCTTTAAGGAAATTGATGATCTTAAACGGTATCTGTCTCAAAGGCCAGATCCATTGCCAGTTTTGATAGAGGAAGACAATACTGTTGGATTTGGAACAAGAGCTCAAAACACTTGGAGACAAATTTCGGATACCAGGGCAGATGGATATGCTTTCTTTATAATGAAGCAGAAGTGTGTTCCAGGCAGCAAAATGTACAACTTGCAGCAGTATCTTTTAAAACAGCAGCAACAACAGCTGACAATAAACACTCCTCCGTTGCCCTCACCATCAGCTTCCACTGCAAGACCACTTGTTCCTTCTAGTACTGCTTCTGATCAGCCTGGTAAGTTAATAAAATTCATGCAAATTTGCTTATATTGTTACTTAAAGCCTACTGATCCATTGATTTTGTTTTATAGTGATGGAGGAGGATGAAGAACTGGAGAGGATAATGCTGAGTCTGTCTCCAACAAAGTATCTCACAAAGCTGAGTAAGTGAATCAAGAGTCACGTCATGTGTGTTATACAGAGCCATTTCAAGTTCAGCATGTTTTTGACACATGCAATTGCACATACTGGAGCAAAAATGTTCAAATTATGCTTAATTTTCAGGATCATCTGCAGCCACGGAATCCACACACTTGTCTACAGCAGGTTACTTTCCAAATCAGATTCAGAGGCTTATTCTGTTACATACAGACTTATCCTCTATTTCTGAATTTAATTATCTTATTTGTTGCTTTGGCAGTGTTCTTGCCTGTTCTAAAAAACATGTTTTTTTGTTCTAACTATAATTAAGGGTTGAACATACCAGTGGTGAGGGTGAGTGCACTTCATGAATTGTATGCATGGTATTTAAAGTGTCATTTGTTGTTATAAGTGGAATGTTTACTTACAGACTTTTGAACATTATTAGAATTTGCATTCCTAGAATAAATAGAATAATAGAATAAACAATGATTCATGCATTACATTAAATGAGTCATTTAATGTAGTCAAGACAATTAAATACACATCATGTACATTCAGTGTTTTAATATATTTTTTATTTCCTCCTTGTGCTGTTCCATGCAGGTCTGCCACAGCCTCCATCAACATCAGTTCCTGTGTGTAGGCCTTCTTCACGGGGTGAAGGCTCTGTACCACCTGCAGCAACACAATCAACACCGGCACCAATGCCATCTGCACTGACTGAAACCCCTGTTCTCAGCTACAAAAAAGGTAAAGACAGTTAAATACACATCATGTGCAATCATTGTTAATACACACACACACACACATATATATATATATATATATATATATATATATATATATATATATATTTTTTTTTTTTTTTTTTTTTTGTGTGTTCCATCCAGTTCTGTCGACATCACATGCAGTCTCTAGTTCTCCCAGTCCCAGTATGCCTTCTTCACAGACTGATGGGCCTGTACCACCTCCTGCTGCACAATCAGCACCTACAGCTCCTGCATCAATGCCTTCTGTACAGAAAGAAGCACCTGTTCCTAGCTACTTGCAAGATATCAGCCGCTGGAACTGCTCTCTTCATCAAAGAATTTGGATGAAGACAGAGATGGAATCCATGGGGCTCTGGCCAGGATCACACCCAGTAAGACACCTCATGAATATGGTCTCCTTGTGGCGCTATCCACCTCAGCCTGAGCTTATAGAGACAAACACTGGCCTTCCATCACCCAAATACTTCCAACTCCATCCCTTTTTCATTTGGAAACCTGAGCACAGTATAATGGAAAGGCTTAGGAACAATTACATCCTGCCTTGTCTTTACAGATGTCAAAATCCAAATGTTGTGTCCTCTGGTGTGGGAAAACCCAGAGTGATCCTTGGTACTACTGGGCAATTTTACATCCTTGCTTCACGTCTGTGTTGTAAGGCATGCAAAAGATACTGGTTTGCTGATAAACCTCAGTGGCTGGACATTCTACCACAGCGATTCAGAAACGTCTTGCCAGCCTTCCTCACCCATAAGAAGGCAATCTGTAAAACAGTGATGGATGAACTGAGGCGCTCTGGAAAATCCCCTAATGACATGGCCAACCAGCTGTCTGAGGTGCTTCACCTTAAATTTGAAAGAGCACATCTGGCTTACCTTCTCAGTGTGCAGAATGTCAGGGATGCTGAAGCAGGGATGTATGGTCAGAAAACCATCACTGGGGCACTGAGGAAGGATGACACACCTGCACCGTTTGGGGATTACGGAGACACTGATGGGTGGGATGGGGTGTCTGTCTCTGCACACTATTTAATAGAGTGCCTCCTTCATGAATATCAGCGGCAGGAAGCAGCTCTCACTCAGCTCCTACAAGGCACTTTTGGACAGGTGTTCAGGTCAGATCACACACGCAAAGTTGCTAGAAAAGTGACCCTCTTATCTGGCACAATGTCATCCTATGCTGTGATGAACGAGAACTGGATGATTCTGTCCTGGGTGATGCTGCAGAGTGAAAGTGAGCAGTCATTGGAGTCAATGTACTGTGGGCTATCCAATCGCTACAGTGCTGCTGGTATTCCCAAGGCCAAGTACCAGTGGGTGGACAGGTATAAATCATCACATCTAACCAAACATTACATCAAGTGGTGTAAGCAAAGGTTATGAATACATTAAAATGTATTTTTCTTTCTCCTTTATGTACTTAGGGACTGCTGTGCCGCTTTCAGAGTGATGGACCCAGGACCTTATGAGCACCAGCAGTGGGAAGCCTGGAGGACCACAGAAGCTATTGTGGCAGAGGTTACATCAGGAAACCTCAAGAATTTACATGCCGCTTGCAGGAAGTTCAACGAGGACATGGTTGTTAAACTGGACTTGTTTCACTGTATGCGGCGGTTCACCAGGGAGTGTGTTTCGGAGCACCATCCTCTGTATGGCTCCTTCTGCCAGTTCCTCTCTTCTGCCTTCTCTGTAGTTGATCAGAGTGACCTGGAGAAACTGAAGAACGCATACAGATTCTGTGGTATCGAGCCTGCTAATCCCACCAAGCTGCACATCAGAGAGCACTGCAGGACAAAAGTGCCACATCCCAGAGAGCTGGTTCAAAGGGTGGAAGAAGTGTTACACCATTTCTATCTGGCAAAGGATCCCAACAACATCTTCCTTTTCAAACCCTCAATGTTAAAATTATGGTGGATTCAACGTATCCACATCCTTAGAGGCTGCCTGAGTGATCCTGAGGTGGAGGAAGGAATCCTCTACAGATATGGTGGAACCCTACAGCTGAATCATGTCAAGGGTGATGGAGCTGCTGTGCCGATTTGGATCCCTGTGAGAGGCACTTCACAGCAGGAGGGGTTTCATTTCCACCAGGCTCAGTGGGTAACAGGCAATCGTGTCTCTCCTGAGTTGTTCCAAGCACAGGGTATGACTGGTGTGGCACGCTGGAATTATCAGCGGCTGGTGGACCTGAAGCAGCCTGGGGTTGTCTTACCTGGAGTGTTTGACCCTGTTTTGATGATGGAGTTAAACAGGGCATCTATAAGAGTGACAGGGCAACCCAAATATCCAGCCTTGCACATCTCCAGCAGGGACACAGGAGAGAGGTTTGGCCTGCAATACGTGGAGCCAGGTTGTCGACCTGTGCCTCTTGACTTTGACAAGCACAAAAGCAGGAAGACAGACCTAGGAGATGTGGAGATGCAAGAGGAGTCTTCATCTGGCGTTCCGTTTCCATTCCCATCTCAGGTAAGCCTTTAAAAAAATTGATAACAGTTTTTTTTTTATAACAATAATACATTTATAATTCTCACTTGCATATTGCACTCATTTTTTTAGGAATGCTTAAAGGATACCTCTTCTGCCGAGACCCCTCTTGCTGCAGAACCAGAGGCTACCTCACAGCCTGTCATTTTTCACCAGTTTCCTACACCAAGTGCTGTGACAGTGAAGGAACAAACATCTGAGGAGTGTCTTTTATTTGGAGGTAACTATATAATACATACAGGCGTCAATGTGTGTAATCTGTCTGCCTCATCTATGGACACAAAAAACAAATACTTAAATTAGTAATTTTGTGAATCTCTTTTAGAACTCCCAAGCACATCACCACTGCCTGTAGCTGCTTCTCCCTCTGCTGCTCGCACTGGACCTATTAAGACCGGTGGCCGAGTTTTTGTGTTGGACCATAACAGATGGACGGATCCAATGAGAAATGCAATTGATGGTTTGCTGGCCAAGCATCATGGGAGCAAGGATCTCCTTACAAAGGTGGATGCTGAATATGCTGCTATGGTACAGAGTGCCTGTACTGACCCCAACAGCCTTCTGCATTCCACCACAAAGCAGCACATAAGCAGGTACATAAAACACCTTGCTAAAAAAAAGAACACTAATGCTTCTCTCAACACCAGCCCAGAAAAGCTCTTGGAGACACAGCATTTATGGCAGCGTCTTCACTCAGGCAGTGAAACAATCAGAGTCCCAGTGACAGTACTGCCACCTGCCCCAGTCAATCCACCTGCAAAGGCTGTTCCTGAGGCTGTCCCTCTGGACCAGACAGCATTCGAGAAGATGGTGAAGGACATCATAGAGAAGCAGCAGGCAGTTCAGCAGCAACAACAATTGCAGGCGCTGCAAAAAAAGCAAACCAGATCCTGTTTAGCCTGTGGCCAGCCTAAGTCTCGATACATGGGTGATGGCTCCTCAATACATTTCTTCTATCAAGGTAGTGATGTTAAATACTTCTACTGCTCCAAGAAAGTATTTGACACATATTCAGCAGAGGGCCTGACCAACCCCAGAATGCCTTTTGAAGACTTTGCAGAGACTCCTTTTTTTCAGTGGGAACTGGAGGCCTCTAAGCAGAGAGGGGCAGAAAGGAAGAGGGTCACTGATGAGAGAAGCAAGCGGAAGTCAGCAGTAGAGCATCCTACTGGTCGTCTGTGCAGATTCTGCCACCTGCCACTGAAACAAGGACCCAACAGTCCTCATATTCACACTGGTTTACCTGGAGTGGCAGGCAAATACATTTACTGTCCTGCTAAAGTGTTTTCTCTTTACCAGGCTCAGGGAATGAGTGCAGAAATGTCATGGAGAGACTTTCAGCAGTCTCCATTCTATGAGACTGAGAAGCAGAGGTGGATAAAGGAAAAGAAAAAATGACTTCACTGTGCTACAAAACAGTATTTGAGATCTGGGCATGTCATTTGACAAAGACATTTCTTGCACAAGGTTGTGTTTATATGTATATATATTTTGTTGCACTTGTAAAAAAAATTTATTAAAATTTGTTTGTTTTTTTAATTATTTCATTTATTTCCTTTTGTTCAATAAAATACCGAAATGATTATTTTATTCTATTGCATTGTATTTTAGTGGGGTTTTTATATTGTTGACTTGCATTGTTAATAACTGTTATAACTAAACTGTCTACATAATTATTTCATTTCTTGTTTTTTTCCCCCCCGTTATCCACAACTTTAGATTATATTATCATTATTGTTGTTATTGTTATTTAATCTATAATTGTAAATTATTTAATTTATTTCTGTTTTCTATTTCTGTTCATTAAAATACCAAAAGTAATATATTTTAATGTATTGCCTTGTATTTTAGTGTTTTTATTTTTATTTTATTGACTTGCATTATTTTATCTTGCCTCATAAACACTATATGTTAATAACTGTTGCTATTAAACTCTTTTTTAATTTAAAATATGTGTTTCTTGTATTTTCTCCCCCGTGTTATCCACAACTGTAGATTTTATTATTATTACTGTTGTTTAATCTGTAATTTTAAATTATTTATTCCCATTTGTGATCTTTAAAATACCTGAAACATTGGCCTTATTTGCATTGTTAGTGTTTTTTTTATAAGTAAATTTTATAGACTTGCGTTGTTATTATCTTGCTCAGATTTGAAAACACTAAATGTTAATCACTGTTACTATTAAATATACATAATTGTTCATAATTATTTAATTTAAAACACAATTTAATTGTTTTCCTGTGTTCTCTCTTTTTATTATTGTTGTTGTTTAATATATAATTATTTAATGTTTATTTATTTAACTATTAAATATTTTAGTAAGTACTGTACTTTAATAATTAAATTTTTCAGTTTTATATAATATATGTATTACTGACCTATAGATAAAAATTAGAAACTTACTTTTTTGCTGTTATTGGTTATATTTCATATATATATATATATATATATATATATATATATATATATATATATATATATATATATGGGTTTTCTGTACATAGTTATACAAATATAAAATGAATTTCTCTTTAAAAATAAAGGCCTGAAACATTACCAAATGTTCTTTTTTAATTATACTAATTGTTCTATATTAAAAATACCTATTCCCTATTATAATGTAAATATTTATTAAAATTTATTAAGATATATTTATTTAATCATTATATATTTTGGTTAGTTTTTCTTATCATTTTTATAATAAGTATATAAGTAATTACTTTACTATAAATAAAATGGAAAACTTACTTTTTTGTGAGTGTTAGTTATATTACATATATATGGGTTTTCTGTACACAGTTATACAAATATAAATAGATGTCTCTTTAAAAATAAAGGCCTGAAACATTATCAAAATATTCTTTTTAATAATTCACAATTTTCTATATTAAAAATAAATTTGTTTCTTAAGATCGTTGCACATTTTTTACATCCTACAAAACAACAATTATTACAATATTTATTTTATCTTTGTTCACAAAGTTCGTTTATTATATGTTAATCGTACCTACAGTGTATCTAGATGAAAAAACGAATACAAACTAATTTAATGGTATTTGTGGCCGAGACGGGATTCGAACCTCTAATTCTGTGTATTTTTTTCGTCCCGCCTCCCTGGAATTGCCTTCGTTCCTATTGGCTAGTCAGCGCTCTACACCTATCCGCGACTGGCCTTCGCGTGACAGGCGGAGATACTGTCCAGTATACTAACGAGGAGCTGTGCATTTTGCTGTTTCTCCCCAAACCGACGCTATTGCACCGACATAACTGGACAATGCATGGCTTTTTCTGACGCTGACACAGCCCAAGCACCGTCCAAATTCCGGATGGACCCATCATTAGCTAAAGTCGCATAACATTTGGAACACTACCCGTTGCAGGGGTCATTGTTTGGACTTTTTTTAATTGCGCTTTAAACAAAAAAGGATTGTGTCAATGCCACTGAACAACATTAATTAGGAACACAGTGCGTCAATAAAGCAAAATGACAGTTAAAGGCATTTCGTCATTGAAATCGATGATGTCATCATTCAGCTGAGTTCAGTTTAAATAGTATCTGTGCAATAATTTGCAATCAAGTAAACGATATCGCTGTACATGAAGTGTCCCCAGCTATGCCTGCCAGAGGCGACAGAGGCAAGGAACCAAAACTCGATCAGTGAAAAAATGGAGAAAAAACCCGGTGAAAACCAGGCTCAGTCGGGGAGACAGTTCTCCTCTGGTCAGAAGAAACCAGCAAATCAGCTCCAGGCTGCAGAAAAGTCAGACTGTGCAGAAGAATCATCTGTTTCCTGTGGTCTTGTCCTGGTGGTCGTCTAAGACAAGGTCTTTACAGGGGATCTGTATCTGGGGCTCATCTAGTTGTCCCGGTCTCCGCTGTGTTTCAGGGCCATAGAGGTCCTTTCTAGGTGTTGATCCACCATCTTGTCTGGATACCGACTGGATCCGGGTGACTGAAGTGGCCCACTGATCTGGATACAGAATGGATCTGGTGGCTACGGTGACCTCGGAATAAGGGATTTCTTTAAAAGACTCTTTTATTCATATAAGATTTTCTCCAACTTTTCAGATGGAGGCATTAGAAAGAGATTGCCTTGATTGGGCTTGTGGTTATCGGTGGACCGAGGACAGAGCTACATCAAAATGCAATAGCAGAATCAATTTGGCCGTCCGCCAACACGCTGCAGGAAGGCGTGCCACTGGTCATCCTCTGTATTTGCACTCTCTGCGTTTGCGCTGTCAGCACTTAGTGTTTATTTAGCTGGCATGGGAAGGCAGCACTTTCTTGTACGTGACGGGATGCAAACTCTGGAAGGCTCTCTTTAGTGACGGGTCCAAACAAAGATCTCATCAGCTCCTCTTGCCCTATCGGCGACTCGTGCACTTCGAGCCTTCTTAACGACGGCGCAAGTGGCTGACTGCTGACTGCGTTGGTGGTATAGTGGTGAGCATAGCTGCCTTCCAAGCTGTTTACCCGGTTTCGATTCCCGGCCAACGCATGTCCTTTGGCTCGGGCTGATGTCGAAGCGGAACTCCTTCTGTGACCTGTGGCTCCTCCCAAAACTTTTGGATGGATCGTTCGGAAGCCAAAAAGAACTAGCTCTCCCCGTCGGGGAATCAAACCCCGGTCTTCGGCGTGACAGGCGGAGATACTGTCCACTATACTAACGTGGAGCTGCGCATGTTGCTGTTTCTCCCCCAACCAACGCTACTGCACCGACATAACTGAACAATGCATGGCTTTTTCTGACGCTGACACAGCCCTAGCACCGCCAAATTCTGGATGGACCCATAATTAGCTAAAGTCGCATAACATTTGGAACACTACCCGTTGCAGGGGTCATTGTTTGGACTCTTTTTTTTTTTTTTTTTAATTGCGCTTTAAACAAAAAGGATTGTGTCAATGCAACTGAACAACATTAATTAGGAACACAGTGCGTCAATAAAGCAAAATGACAGTTAAAGGCATTTCGTCATTGAAATCGATGATGTCATCATTCAGCTAAGTTCAGTTTAAATAGTATCTGTGCAATAATTTGCAATCAAGTCAACGATATCGCTGTACATGAAGTGTCCCCAGCTATGCCTGCCAGAGGCGACAGAGGCAAGGAACCAAAACTCGATCGGTGAAAAAATGGAGAAAAAACCCGGTGAGAAACCAGGCTCAGTCGGGGAGACAGTTCTCCTCTGGTCAGAAGAAACCAGCAAATCAGCTCCAGGCTGCAGAAAAGTCAGACTGTGCAGAAGAATCATCTGTTTCCTGTGGTCTTGTCCTGGTGGTCGTCTAAGACAGGGTCTTTACAGGGGATCTCTATCTGGGGCTCATCTAGTTGTTCCGGTCTCCGCTGTGTTTCAGGGCCATAGAGGTCCTTTCTAGGTGTTGATCCACCATCTTGTCTGGATACTGACTGGATCCGGGTGACTGAAGCGGCCCACTGATCTGGATACAGAATGGATCTGGTGGCTACGGTGACCTCGGAATAAGGGATTTCTTTAAAAGACTCTTTTATTCATATAAGATTTTCTCCAACTTTTCAGACGGAGGCATGAGAAAGAGATTGCCTTGATTGGGCTTGTGGTTATTGGTGGACCGAGGACAGAGCTACATCAAAATGCAATAGCAGAATCAATTTGGCCGTCCGTCAACACGCTGCAGGAGGGCGTGCCACTGGTCATCGTCTGTATTTGCACTCTCTGCGTTTGCGCTGTCAGCACTTAGTGTTTGTTTAGCTGGCATGGGAAGTCAGCACTTTCTTGTACGTGACGGGATGCAAACTCTGGAAGGCTCTCTTTAGTGACGGGTCCAAACAAAGATCTCATCAGCTCCTCTAGCCCTATCGGCGACTCGTGCACTTCGAGCCTTCTTAACGACGGCGCAAGTGGCTGACTGCTGACTGTGTCGGTGGTATAGTGGTGAGCATAGCTGCCTTCCAAGCAGTTGACCCGGGTTCGATTCCCGGCCAACGCATGTCCTTTGGCTCGGGCTGATGTCGAAGCAGAACTCCTTCTGTGACCTGTGGCTCCTCCCAAAACTTTTGGATGGATCGTTCGGAAGCCGAAAAGAGCTAGCTCTCCCCGTCGGGGAATCGAACCCCGGTCTTCCGCGTGACAGGCGGAGATACTGTCCATTATACTAACGAGGAGCTTTGCATTTTGCTGTTTCTCCTCAAACTGACGCTACTGCACCGACATAACTGAACAATGCATGGCTTTTTCTGATGCTGACACAGCCCTAGCACCGTCAAATTCCAAATGGACCCATCATTAGCTAAAGTCGCATAACATTTGGAACACTACCCGTTGCAGGGGTCATTGTTTGGACTCTTTTTTTTTTTTTTTTTTAAATTGCGCTTTAAACAAAAAGGATTGTGTCAATGCAACTGAACAACATTAATTAGGAACACAGTGCGTCAATAAAGCAAAATGACAGTTAAAGGCATTTCGTCATTGAAATTGATGATGTCATCATTCAGCTAAGTTCAGTTTAAATAGTATCTGTGCAATAATTTGCAATCAAGTCAACGATATCGCTGTACATGAAGTGTCCCCAGCTATGCCTGCCAGAGGCGACAGACGCAAGGAACCAAAACTCGATCGGTGAAAAAATGGAGAAAAAACCCGGTGAGAAACCAGGCTCAGTTTTGGAGACAGTTCTCCTCTGGTCAGAAGAAACCATCAAATCAGCTCCAGGCTGCAGAAAAGTCAGACTGTGCAGAAGAATCATCTGTTTCCTGTGGTCTTGTCCTGGTGGTCGTCTAAGACAAGGTCTTTACAGGGGATCTGTATCTGGGGCTCTTCTAGTTGTTCCGGTCTCCGCTGTGTTTCAGGACCATAGAGGTCCTTTCTAGGTGTTGATCCACCATCTTGTCTGGATACTGACTGGATCCGGGTGACTGAAGCGGCCCACTGATCTGGATACAGAATGGATCTTGTGGCTACGGTGACCTCGGAATAAGGGATTTCTTTAAAAGACTCTTTTATTCATATAAGATTTTCTCCAACTTTTCAGATGGAGGCATGAGAAAGAGATTGCCTTGATTGGGCTTGTGGTTATTGGTGGACCGAGGACAGAGCTACATCAAAATGCAATAGCAGAATCAATTTGGCCGTCCGCCGACACGCTGCAGGAGGGCGTGCCACTGGTCATCGTCTGTATTTGCACTCTCTGCGTTTGCGCTGACAGCACTTAGTGTTTATTTAGCTGGCATGGGAACGCAGCACTTTCTTGTACGTGACGGGATGCAAACTCTGGAAGGCTCTCTTTAGTGACGGGTCCAAACAAAGATCTCATCAGCTCCTCTAGCCCTATCGGCGACTCGTGCACTTCGAGCCTTCTTAACGACGGCGCAAGTGGCTGACTGCTGACTGCTGACTGCGTTGGTGGTATAGTGGTGAGCATAGCTGCCTTCCAAGCAGTTGACCCGGGTTCTATTCCCGGCCAACGCATGTCCTTTGGCTCGGGCTGATGTCGAAGCAGAACTCCTTCTGTGACCTGTGGCTCCTCCCAAAACTTTTGGATGGATCGTTCAGAAGCCGAAAAGAGCTAGCTCTCCCTGTCGGGGAATCGAACCCTGGTCTTCCGTGTGACAGGCGGAGATACTGTCCACTATACTAATGAGGAGCTGCGCATGTTGCTGTTTCTCCCCCTACCGACGCTACTGCACCGACATAACTGAACAATGCATGGCTTTTTCTGACGCTGACACAGCCCTAGCACCATCAAATTCCGGATGGACCCATCATTAGCTAAAGTGGCATTACATTTGGAACACTACCCGTTGCAGGGGTCATTGTTTGGACTCTTTTTTTTTTTTTTTTTTTTTTTTAAATTGCGCTTTAAACAAAAAGGATTGTGTCAATGCAACTGAACAACATTAATTAGGAACACAGTGCGTCAATAAAGCAAAATGACAGTTAAAGGCATTTCGTCATTGAAATTGATGATGTCATCATTCAGCTAAGTTCAGTTTAAATAGTATCTGTGCAATAATTTGCAATCAAGTCAACGATATCGCTGTACATGAAGTGTCCTTAGCTATGCCTGCCAGAGGCGACAGAGGCAAGGAACCAAAACTCGATCAGTGAAAAAATGGAGAAAAAACCCGGTGAGAAACCAGGCACAGTCGGGGAGACAGTTCTCCTCTGGTCAGAAGAAACCAGCAAATCAGCTCCAGGCTGCAGAAAAGTCAGACTGTGCAGAAGAATCATCTGTTTCCTGTGGTCTTGTCCTGGTGGTCGTCTGAGACAAGGTCTTTAATCATTTTTCTTTACAGGGGATCTGTACCTGGGGCTCATCTAGTTGTCCGATAGGGCTAGAGGTGTTTCAGGGCCATAGAGGTCCTTTCTAGGTGTTGATCAACCATCTTGTCTGGATACTGACTGGATCCGGGTGACTGAAGCGGCCCACTGATCTGTATACAGACTGGATCTGGTGGCTACGGTGACCTCGGAATAAGGGATTTCTTTAAAATACTCTTTTATTCATATAAGATTTTCTCCAACTTTTCAGATGGAGGCATGAGAAAGAGATTGCCTTGATTTTGGCCCTCTCCCCCACACCTGCAATACAGATCAGCGAGGATGCGGTGCGCCAGGTCTTCCGGAAGCAGAAAAGGAAAAAAGCACCAGGCCCAGATTGTGTTACACCAGCCTGTCTGAAATCCTGTGCTGACCAGCTGGCCCCCATCTTCACAAAGATCTTCAACAGATCACTGGAGCTGTGCGAAGTCCCTTCATGCTTCAAACGCTCCACCATCATCCCCATCCCAAAGAAACCCAAAATTACAGGACTAAATGACTACAGGCCTGTGGCTTTAACATCCGTAGTCATGAAGTCATTTGAAAAACTGGTGCTGGCCCACCTGAAAGACATCACTGGACCCTTGCTAGATCCTCTTCAGTTTGCCTACAGAGCAAACAGGTCTGTGGACGATGCAGTAAACATCGGACTGCATTATGTTCTGCAACACCTAGACAGATCGGGAACCTATGTGAGGATCCTGTTTGTGGACTTCAGCTCGGCCTTTAACACGATCATCCCAAACCTCCTCTTGCCCAAACTAACTCAGCTCTCCGTGCCCACCTCTGTCTGTCAGTGGCTCAACAGCTTCCTGACAGACAGGCAGCAGCTAGTGAGGCTGGGAAAATACACATCCAGCACCCGTACAATCAGCACCGGAGCTCCCCAGGGCTGTGTTCTCTCCCCACTGCTCTTCTCCCTGTACACTAACGATTGCACATCTGAGGACCCCTCTGTCAAGCTCCTGAAGTTTGCAGATGACACCACACTCATCGGCCTCATTCAGGACGGTGACGAGTCTGCTTACAGACAGGAGGTTAAAGAGCTGGCTGTCTGGTGCAGTCTCAACAACCTGGAGCTTAACACGCTCAAAACAGTGGAGATGATCATGGACTTCAGGAGAAACCCCCCTGCACTCCCCCCACTCACCATCATGAACAGCACTGTGACTGCAGTGGAGTCATTCAGGTTCCTGGGCATCACTATCTCTCAGGACCTGAAGTGGGACATTCACATTGACTCCATTGTGAAAAAGGCCCAGCAGAGGTTGTACTTCCTTCGCCAGCTGAGGAAGTTTAACCTGCCACAGGATCTGCTGAAACAGTTCTACTCCACCATCATCGAATCCATCCTCTGCACTTCAGTAACTGTCTGGTTCAGCTCAGCTTCTAAATCTGACCTCAGAAGACTACAGAGGGTAGTCCGGACTGCTGAGCGAATCATCGGTTCAACTCTCCCATCTATTCAAGAACTGTACTTATCCAGAGTGAGCAAAAGGGCTGTTAAAATCACTCTGGACCCCTCACATCCAGCACACTCCCTCTTTGAACTGTTGCCATCTGGTCGACGCTACAGAGCACTGAGCGCCAGAACGACCAGACACAGGAACAGTTTCTTCCCTCAGGCAATCCATCTTATGAACAGCTGATAATAACTGTGGGACACACTACACTAATTATATTTATATACACTACACTTTTTATCCAACACACATACTTAGCGTACACGTAAATCTTTTGCACATAATTTACATGTACATACAAGGAACACACTACACTACTTATATTTATATTTATATACACATACACTTATTTATCCAACACACATACTTATTGTACAGTTTTTCCACATAATATACATGTACATACATAAATGCTCATTTTAATATACCTGCCATACATTGTCAATTTGTATATTGTCAATCATTACCCACCTATTTGTATTTTTTTGTATTTTTTATTCCTTATTGTGTTTTTTGTTCTGTCGCTGTTATGTTGCACTGCGGAGCTCTGTCACGAAAACAAATTCCTCGTATGTGTGAACATACCTGGTAATAAAGCTCATAAAAGCTTGTGGTTATTGGTGGACCGAGGGGACTTTTGTGAGTTTTACTCCTCCCTTTTGAGGGGGGGGCTGACGAAACCATGTGGGCAGGCGTCGTCACCCTTGATGACCCTTGGCGAGCGTAGTGGTTTACCAGAGGCCCGAGGGGTCGTAGACTCAGCTCGAGTTTCTCTTCATTGTCGCATAAATCTTTCGCCTTTTACTAAAGATTTCCGTGGAGGGGAACTTTTGCGAGTGACCTGTATTTTTGGGTGCTCTGCTCACAGCAGAGCTACATCGAAATGTCAAGAGCAGAATCAATTTGGCCGTCCACCAACATGCTGCAGGAGGGCGTGCCACTGGTCATCGTCTGTATTTGCACTCTCTGCGTTTGCGCTGTCAGCACTTAGTGTTTATTTAGCTGGCGTGGGAAGGCAGCACTTTCTTGTACGTGACGGGATGCAAATTCTGGAAGGCTCTCGTGACGGGTCCAAACAAAGATCTCATCAGCTCCTCTAGCCCTATCGGCGACTCGTGCACTTCGAGCCTTCTTAGCGACGGCGCAAGTGGCTGACTGCTGACTGCGTTGGTGGTATAGTGGTGAGCATAGCTGCCTTCCAAGCAGTTGACCCGGGTTCGATTCCCGGCCAACGCATGTCCTTTGGCTCGGGCTGATGTCGAAGTAGAACTCCTTCTGTGACCTGTGGCTCCTCCCAAAACTTTTGGATGGATCATTCGGAAGCCGAAAAGAGCTAGCTCTCCCCGTCGGGGAATCGAACCCCGGTCTTCCGCGTGACAGGTGGAGATACTGTCCACTATACTAACGAGGAGTTGCGCAGGCTGCCGTTTCTCCCCCAACCGACGCTACTGCACCGACATAACTGAACAATGCATGGCTTTTTCTGATGCTGACACAGCCCTAGCACCGTCAAATTCCGGATGGACCCATCATTAGCTAAAGTCGCATAACATTTGGAACACTACCCGTTGCAGGTGTCATTGTTTGGACTCTTTTTTTTTTTTTTTAAATTGCGCTTTAAACA
Organism: Carassius carassius; assembly: GCF_963082965.1. NCBI lineage: Eukaryota > Metazoa > Chordata > Actinopteri > Cypriniformes > Cyprinidae > Carassius > Carassius carassius. The sequence goes on from NC_081762.1 coordinate 35,273,652, forward strand.
AAAAGGATTGTGTCAATGCAACTGAACAACATTAATTAGGAACACAGTGCGTCAATAAAGCAAAATGACAGTTAAAGGCATTTCGTCATTGAAATCGGTGATGTCATCATTCAGCTAAGTTCAGTTTAAATAGTATCTGTGCAATAATTTGCAATCAAGTCAACGATATCGCTGTACATGAAGTGTCCCCAGCTATGCCTGCCAGAGGCGACAGAGGCAAGGAACCAAAACTCGATCGGTGAAAAAATGGAGAAAAAACCCGGTGAGAAACCAATGCTCAGTCGGGGAGACAGTTCTCCTGACTGACTGGATCCGGGTGACTGAAGCGGCCCACTGATCTGGATACAGACTGGATCTGGTGGCTACGGTGACCTCGGAATAAGGGATTTCTTTAAAAGACTCTTTTATTCATATAAGATTTTCTCCAACTATTCAGATGGAGGCATGAGAAAGAGATTGCCTTGATTGGGCTTGTGGTTATTGGTGGACCGAGGGGACTTTTGTGAGTTTTACTCCTCCCTTTTGGAGTGGGGGGGCTCAGTCGGGGAGACAGTTCTCCTCTGGTCAGAAGAAACCAGCAAATCAGCTCCAGGCTGCAGAAAATTCAGACTGTGCAGAAGAATCATCTGTTTCCTGTGGTCTTGTCCTGGTGGTCGTCTGAGACAAGGTCTTTACAGGGGATCTGTATCTGGGGCTCATCTAGTTTTCCCGGTCTCCGCTGTGTTTCAGGGCCATAGAGGTCCTTTCTAGGTGTTGATCAACCATCTTGTCTGGATACTGACTGGATCCGGGTGACTGAAGCGGCCCACTGATCTGGATACAGACTGGATCTGGTGGCTACGGTGACCTCGGAATAAGGGATTTCTTTAAAAGACTCTTTTATTCATATAAGATTTTCTCCAACTTTTCAGATGGAGGCATGAGAAAGAGATTGCCTTGATTGGGCTTGTGGTTATTGGTGGACCGAGGGGACTTTTGTGAGTTTTACTCCTCCCTTTTGGAGTGGGGGGGGGGGGCTGACGAAACGCATGTGGGCAGGCGTCGTCACCCTTGATGACCCTTGGCGAGCATAGTGGTTTACCAGAGGCAGCGCACAGGCCCGAGGGGTCGTAGACACAGCTCGAGTTTCTCTTCATTGTCGCATAAATCTTTCGCCTTTTACTAAAGATTTCCGTGGAGGGGAACTTTTGCGAGTGACCTGTATTTTTGGGTGCTCTGCTCACAGCAGAGCTACATCGAAATGTCAAGAGCAGAATCAATTTGGCCGTCCGCCAACACGCTGCAGGAGGGCGTGCCACTGGTCATCGTCTGTATTTGCACTCTCTGCGTTTGCGCTGTCAGCACTTAGTGTTTATTTAGCTGGCATGGGAAGGCAGCACTTTCTTGTACGTGACGGGATGCAAATTCTGGAAGGCTCTCTTTAGTGACGGGTCCAAACAAAGATCTCATCAGCTCCTCTAGCCCTATCGGCGACTCATGCACTTCGAGCCTTCTTAGCGACGGCGCAAGTGGCTGACTGCTGACTGCGTTGGTGGTATAGTGGTGAGCATAGCTGCCTTCCAAGCAGTTGACCTGGGTTCGATTCCTGGCCAACGCATGTCCTTTGGCTCGGGCTGATGTCGAAGCAGAACTCCTTCTGTGACCTGTGGCTCCTCCCAAAACTTTTGGATGGATTGTTTGGAAGCCGAAAAGAGCTAGCTCTCCCCGTCGGGGTATCGAACCCCGGTCTTCCGCGTGACAGGCGGAGATACTGTCCACTATACTAACGATGAGCTGCACATGCTGCCGTTTCTCCCCCAACCTACGCTACTGCACCGACATAACTGAACAATGCATGGCTTTTTCTGACGCTGACACAGCCCTAGCACCGTCAAATTCTGGATGGACCCATCATTAGCTAAAGTCGCAGTTCTCCTCTGGTCAGAAGAAACCAGCAAATCAGCTCATGGCTGCAGAAAAGTCAGACTGTGCAGAAGAATCATCTGTTTCCTGTGGTCTTGTCCTGGTGGTCGTCTGAGACAAGGTCTTTACAGGGGATCTGTATCTGGGGCTCATCTAGTTGTCCGATAGGGCTAGAGGTGTTTCAGGGCCATAGAGGTCCTTTCTAGGTGTTGATCAACCATCTTGTCTGGATACTGACTGGATCCGGGTGACTGAAGCGGCCCACTGATCTGGATAGAGACTGGATCTGGTGGCTACGGTGACCTCGGAATAAGGGATTTCTTTAAAAGACTCTTTTATTCATATAAGATTTTCTCCAACTTTTCAGATGGAGGCATGAGAAAGAGATTGCCTTGATTGGGCTTGTGGTTATTGGTGGACCGAGGACAGAGCTACATCAAAATGCAATAGCAGAATCAATTTGGCCGTCCGCCAACACGCTGCAGGAGGGCGTGCCACTGGTCATCGTCTGTATTTGCACTCTCTGCGTTTGCGCTGTCAGCACTTAGTGTTTATTTAGCTGGCATGGGAAGGCAGCACTTTCTTGTACGTGACGGGATGCAAACTCTGGAAGGCTCTCTTTAGTGACGGGTCCAAACAAAGATCTCATCAGCTCCTCTAGCCCTATCGGCGACTCGTGCACTTCGAGCCTTCTTAACGACGGCGCAAGTGGCTGACTGCTGACTGCTGACTGCTGACTGCGTTGGTGGTATAGTGGTGAGCATAGCTGCCTTCCAAGCAGTTGACCCGGGTTCGATTCCCGGCCAACGCATGTCCTTTGGCTCGGGCTGATGTCGAAGCAGAACTCCTTCTGTGACCTGTGGCTCCTCCCAAAACTTTTGGATGGATTGTTCGGAAGCCGAAAAGAGCTAGCACTCCCTGTCGGAGAATCGAACCCAGGTCTTCCGCGTGACAGGTGGAGATACTGTCCACTATACTAACAAGGATCTGCGCATGTTGCTGTTTCTCCCCCAACCGCCGCTACTGCACCGACATAACTGAACAATGCATGGCTTTTTCTGACGCTGACACAGCCCTAGCACCGTCAATTTCCGGATGGACCCATCATTAGCTAAAGTCGCATAACATTTGGAACACTACCCGTTGCAGGGGTCATTGTTTGGACTTTTTTTTTTTTTTTTTTTTTTAATTGCGCTTTAAACAAAAAGGATTGTGTCAATGCAACTGAACAACATTAATTAGGAAAACAGTGCGTCAATAAAGCAAAATGACAGTTAAAGGCATTTCGTCATTGAAATCGATGTTGTCATCATTCAGCTAAGTTCAGTTTAAATAGTATCTGTGCAATAATTTGCAATCAAGTCAACGATATCGCTGTACATGAAGTGTCCCCAGCTATGCCTGCCAGAGGCGACATAGGCAAGGAACCAAAACTCGATCGGTGAAAAAATGGAGAAAAAACCGGTGAGAAACCAGGCTCTGTCGAGGAGACAGTTCTCCTCTGGTCAGAAGAAACAAGCAAATCAGCTCCAGGCTGCAGAAAAGTCAGACTGTGCAGAAGAATCATCTGTTTCCTGTGGTCTTGTCCTGGTGGTCGTCTAAGACAAGGTCTTTACAGGGGATCTGTATCTGGGGCTCATCTAGTTGTCCCGGTCTCCGCTGTGTTTCAGGGCCATAGAGATCCTTTCTAGGTGTTGATCCACCATCTTGTCTGGATACTGACTGGATCCGGGTGACTGAAGCGGCCCACTGATCTGGATACAGAATGTATCTGGTGGCTACGGTGACCTCGGAATAAGGGATTTCTTTAAAAGACTCTTTTATTCATATAAGATTTTCTCCAACTTTTCAGATGGAGGCATGAGAAAGAGATTGCCTTGATTGGGCTTGTGGTTATTGGTGGACCGAGGGCAGAGCTACATCAAAATGCAATAGCAGAATCAATTTGGCCGTCCGCCTACAAGCTGCAGGAGGGCGTGCCACTGGTCATCATCTGTATTTGCACTCTCTGCGTTTGCGCTGTCAGCACTTAGTGTTTATTTAGCTGGCATGGGAAGGCAGCACTTTCTTGTACGTGACGGGATGCAAACTCTGGAAGGCTCTCTTTAGTGACGGGTCCAAACAAAGATCTCATCAGCTCCTCTAGCCCTATCGGCGACTCGTGCACTTCGAGCCTTCTTAGCGACGGTGCAAGTGACTGACTGCTCACTGCGTTGGTGGTATAGTGGTGAGCATAGCTGCCTTCCAAGCAGTTGACCCGGGTTCGATTCCCAGCCAACGCATGTCCTTTGGCTCGGGCTGATGTCGAAGCAGAACTCCTTCTGTGACCTGTGGCTCCTCCCAAAACTTGTGGATGGATCGTTCGGAAGCCGAAAAGAGCTAGCTCTCCCCGTCGGTGAATCGAACCCCGGTCTTCCGCGTGTGTAGTGTATTTTCGTCGGCCATGGATCTGAGGAATCACACTGTCTCAGGGTTCTGTTTCCAGAAGAAAGATTTTATTCTCAAGAGAAAATAAAACCGAGAAAGCTCTGCAGAACAGTCTGTCGAGCCTGTGTCGGTTCTCTATTTTATACAATGCTTCTGAAGGCGTGCCCATGTTCAATACATTTCATACATATGGTTCTGTTTATCAACTCTTTTACCTTTCATGGCTGTCTCCAGCTTGCTTTTAGGATGTAGAATTTATTCTAAGTGAAACGAGGAGGCCTAATCATATATTTTGTCTTATGTCAAAATAGGGTGTCCAACTTTACTATATGCTGTATTTTGGTAATGTCTGCACCAAGGAGGTCTGATCATATATTTTGTCTAATGTCCAAATAGAGTGTGCAGATGGACCATATACTATCCCCCTGCACTCTCTGCACATTCCATTCTCAGGCAGGCCTCTACATACAGTCAAAAGCATGATTATAACAGTATAATAACTTCATACATAAATGGCTAGAGTCACATTGATTATGCCTGATTAGTTTACATATTGACCAATAAAAATCTTCCACATTCTCCCCTTTGAGACTTAATAAGTCTCACATTTGATTATTTTTATCCAGAGTGCTACTCCATAATCCAGTCATATTAGTTACACTACCTAGTGACTAAATAAGTCACATTGTATTATCACCAGTGACTAGATTATGAAATTCCACTCTGAGGGATTACTGGACCAAACATCTCTCTCCTAATTTGACAAGGAGGGAGTAAAAGATCCAGTCTCCCTAACCCCTCATTAAAGATAAAACAATGTTCAGCACTTCAGTAAATGCTCCTTCTGGAGCAGTATTATTTGGTATATAAATACAGCATTGTCCCCCAAACATAACACATACTTTTCATTCTTCTTCAGTTTCCAAACAATCTAGAGCTTTTCCATTTTGCTCTTTTCATTATATTTGTTGCATCCAATTGCTCTATATTTTCCCTTCAAATCTTCCTACATCCACATTTCCCTTCTCATAACCTTCAAATTATTCATCGGCCATTACTTGACATTATCTTTCTACTTTTTCTTTTCCATTTCTTGGCCCACATCTGCTCCCAATATTTTGATCTCCGTAGCAGTCCCATCACTCTCTCATTCCATATTTGCACTCTCTGTGTTTGCGCTGTCAGCACTTAGTGTTTATTTAGCTGGCATGGGAAGGCAGCACTTTCTTGTACGTGACGGGATGCAAAGTCTGGAAGGCTCTCTTTAGTGACGGGTCCAAACAAAGATCTCCTCAGCTCCTCTAGCCCTATCGGCGACTCGTGCACTTCAAACCTTCTTAGCGACGGCACAAGTGGCTGACTGCTGACTGCTGACTGTGTTGGTGGTATAGTGGTGAGCATAGCTGCCTTCCAAGCAGTTGACCCGGGTTCGATTCCCGGCCAACGCATGTCCTTTGGCTCGGGCTGATGTCGAATCAGAACTCCTTCTGTGACCTGTGGCTCCTCCCAAAACTTTTGGATGGATCATTCGGAAGCCGAAAAGAGCTAGCTCTCCCCGTCGGGGAATCGAACCCCGGTCTTCCGCGTGACAGGCGGAGATACTGTCCACTATACTAACGAGGAGCTGCGCATGCTGCCGTTTCTCCCCCAACCGACGCTACTGCACCGACATAACTGAACAATGCATGGCTTTTTCTGACGGTGACACAGCCCTAGCACCGTCAAATTCCGGATGGACCCATCATTAGCTAAAGTCGCAGTTCTCCTCTGGTCAGAAGAAACCAGCAAATCAGCTCCAGGCTGCAGAAAAGTCAGACTGTGCAGAAGAATCATCTGTTTCCTGTGGTCTTGTCCTGGTGGTCGTCTGAGACAAGGTCTTTACAGGGGACCTGTATCTGGGGCTCATCTAGTTGTCCGATAGGGCTAGAGGTGTTTCAGGGCCATAGAGGTCCTTTCTAGGTGTTGATCAACCATCTTTTCTGGATACTGACTGGATCCGGGTGACTGAAGCGGCCCACTGATCTGGATACAGACTGGATCTGGTGGCTACGGTGACCTCGGAATAAGGGATTTCTTTAAAAGACTCTTTTATTCATATAAGATTTTCTCCAACTTTTCAGATGGAGGCATGAGAAAGAGATTGCCTTGATTGGGCTTGTGGTTATTGGTGGACCGAGGGGACTTTTGTGAGTTTTACTCCTCCCTTTTGGAGTGGGGGGGGGGGGGCTGACGAAACGCATGTGGGCAGGCGTGGTCACCCTTGATGACCCTTGGCGAGAGTAGTGGTTTACCAGAGGCAGCGCACAGGCCCGAGGGGTCGTAGACACAGCTCGAGTTTCTCTTCATTGTTGCACAAATCTTTCGCCTTTTACTAAAAATTTCCGTGGAGGGGAACTTTTGCGAGTGACTTGTATTTCTGGGTGCTCTGCTCACAGCAGAGCTACATAGAAATGTCAAGAGCAGAATCAATTTGGCCGTCTGCCAACACGCTCCAGGAGGGCGTGCCACTGGTCATCGTCTGTATTTGCATTCTCTGCGTTTGCGCTGTCAGCACTTAGTGTTTATTTAGCTGGCATGGGAAGGCAGCACTTTCTTGTACGTGACGGGATGCAAATTCTGGAAGGCTCTCTTTAGTGACGGGTCCAAACAAAGATCTCATCAGCTCCTCTAGCCCTATCGGCGACTCGTGCACTTCGAGCCTTCTTAGCGACGGCGCAAGTGGCTGACTGCTGACTGCGTTGGTGGTATAGTGGTGAGCATAACTGCCTTCCAAGCAGTTGACCCGGGTTCGATTCCCGGCCAACGCATGTCCTTTGGCTCGGGCTGATGTCGAAGCAGAACTCCTTCTGTGACCTGTGGCTCCTCCCAAAACTTTTGGATGGATCATTCGGAAGCCGAAAAGAGCTAGCTCTCCCCGTCGGGGAATCGAACCCCGGTCTTCCGCGTGACAGGCGGAGATACTGTCCACTATACTAACGAGGAGCTGCGCATGCTGCCGTTTCTCCCCCAACCGACGCTACTGCACCGACATAACTGAACAATGCATGGCTTTTTCTGACGCTGACACAGCCCTAGCACCGTCAAATTCCGGATGGACCCATCATTAGCTAAAGTCGCATAACATTTGGAACACTACCCGTGACAGGGGTCATTGTTTGGACTCTTTTTTTTTTTTTTTTTAATTGCGCTTTAAACAAAAAGGATTGTGTCAATGCAACTGAACAACATTAATTAGGAACACAGTGCGTCAATAAAGCAAAATGACAGTTAAAGGCATTTCGTCATTGAAATCGGTGATGTCATCATTCAGCTAAGTTCAGTTTAAATAGTATCTGTGCAATAATTTTTCAATCAAGTCAACGATATCGCTGTACATGAAGTGTCCCCAGCTATGCCTGCCAGAGGCAACAGAGGCAAGGAACCAAAACTCGATCTGTGAAAAAATGGAGAAAAAACCCGGTGAGAAACCAGGCTCAGTCGGGGAGACAGTTCTCCTCTGGTCAGAAGAAACCAGCAAATCAGCTCCAGGCTGCAGAAAAGTCAGACTGTGCAGAAGAATCATCTGTTTCCTGTGGTCTTGTCCTGGTGGTCGTCTAAGACAAGGTCTTTACAGGGGATCTGTATCTGGGGCTCATCTAGTTGTCCCGGTCTCCGCTGTGTTTCAGGGCCATAGAGGTCCTTTCTAGGTGTTGATCCACCATCTTGTCTGGATACCGACTGGATCCGGGTGACTGAAGTGGCCCACTGATCTGGATACAGAATGGATCTGGTGGCTACGGTGACCTCGGAATAAGGGATTTCTTTAAAAGACTCTTTTATTCATATAAGATTTTCTCCAACTTTTCAGATGGAGGCATTAGAAAGAGATTGCCTTGATTGGGCTTGTCGTTATTGGTGGACCGAGGGGATTTTTGTGAGTTTTACTCCTCCCTTTTGGAGTGGGGGGGCTCAGTCGGGGAGACAGTTCTCCTCTGGTCAGAAGAAACCAGCAAATCAGCTCCAGGCTGCAGAAAATTCAGACTGTGCAGAAGAATCATCTGTTTCCTGTGGTCTTGTCCTGGTGGTCGTCTGAGACAAGGTCTTTACAGGGGATCTGTATCTGGGGCTCATCTAGTTTTCCCGGTCTCCGCTGTGTTTCAGGGCCATAGAGGTCCTTTCTAGGTGTTGATCAACCATCTTGTCTGGATACTGACTGGATCCGGGTGACTGAAGCGGCCCACTGATCTGGATACAGACTGGATCTGGTGGCTACGGTGACCTCGGAATAAGGGATTTCTTTAAAAGACTCTTTTATTCATATAAGATTTTCTCCAACTTTTCAGATGGAGGCATGAGAAAGAGATTGCCTTGATTGGGCTTGTGGTTATTGGTGGACCGAGGGGACTTTTGTGAGTTTTACTCCTCCCTTTTGGAGTGGGGGGGGGGGCTGACGAAACGCATGTGGGCAGGCGTCGTCACCCTTGATGACCCTTGGCGAGCGTAGTGGTTTACCAGAGGCAGCGCACAGGCCCGAGGGGTCATAGACACAGCTCGAGTTTCTTTTCATTGTCGCATAAATCTTTCGCCTTTTACTAAAGATTTCCGTGAAGAGGAACTTTTGCGAGTGACCTGTATTTTTGGGTGCTCTGCTCACAGCAGAGCTACATCGAAATGTCAAGAGCAGAATCAATTTGGCCGTCCGCCAACACGCTGCAGGAGGGCGTGCCACTGGTCATCGTCTGTATTTGCACTCTCTGCGTTTGCGCTGTCAGCACTTAGTGTTTATTTAGCTGGCATGGGAAGGCAGCACTTTCTTGTACGTGACGGGATGCAAATTCTGGAAGGCTCTCTTTAGTGACGGGTCCAAACAAAGATCTCATCAGCTCCTCTAGCCCTATCGGCTACTCGTGCACTTCGAGCCTTCTTAACGACGGCGCAAGTGGCTGACTGCTGACTGCGTTGGTGGTATAGTGGTGAGCATAACTGCCTTCCAAGCAGTTGACCTGGGTTCGATTCCAGGCCAACGCATGTCCTTTGGCTCGGGCTGATGTCGAAGCAGAACTCCTTCTGTGACCTGTGGCTCCTCCCAAAACTTTTGGATGGATCATTCGGAAGCCGAAAAGAGCTAGCTCTCCCCGTCGGGGAAACGAACCCCAGTCTTCCGCGTGACAGGCGGAGAAACTGTCCACTATACTAACGAGGAGCTGCGCATGCTGCTGTTTCTCCCCCAACCGACTCTACTGCACCGACATAACTGAACAATGCATGGCTTTTTCTGACGCTGACACAGCCCTAGCACCGTCAAATTCTGGATGGACCCATCATTAGCTAAAGTCGCATAACATTTGGAACACTACCCGTTGCAGGGGTCATTGTTTGGACTTTTTTTAATTGCGCTTTAAACAAAAAGGATTGTGTCAATGCAACTGAACAACATTAATTAGGAACACAGTGCGTCAATAAAGCAAAATGACAGTTAAAGGCATTTCGTCATTGAAATCGATGATGTCATCATTCAGCTAAGTTCAGTTTAAATAGTATCTGTGCAATAATTTGCAATCAAGTCAACGATATCGCTGTACATGAAGTGTCCCCAGATATGCCTGCCAGAGGCGACAGAGGCAAGGAACCAAAACTCGATCGGTGAAAAAATGGAGAAAAAACCCGGTGAGAAACCAGGCTCAGTCGGGGAGACAGTTCTCCTCTGGTCAGAAGAAACCAGCAAATCAGCTCCAGGCTGCAGAAAAGTCAGACTGTGCAGAAGAATCATCTGTTTCCTGTGGTCTTGTCCTGGTGGTCGTCTAAGACAAGGTCTTTACAGGGGATCTGTATCTGGGGCTCATCTAGTTGTCCCGGTCTCCGCTGTGTTTCAGGGCCATAGAGGTCCTTTCTAGGGGTAATCCACCATCTTGTCTGGATACTGACTGGATCCGGGTGACTGAAGCGGCCCACTGATCTGGATACAGAATGGATCTGGTGGCTACGGTGACCTCGGAATAAGGGATTTCTTTAAAAGACTCTTTTATTCATATAAGATTTTCTCCAACTTTTCAGATGGAGGCATGATAAAGAGATTGCCTTGATTGGGCTTGTGGTTATTGGTGGACCGAGGACAGAGCTACATCAAAATGCAATAGCAGAATCAATTTGGCCGTCCGCCAACACGCTGCAGGAGGGCGTGCCACTGGTCATCGTCTGTATTTGCACTCTCTGCGTTTGCGATGTCAGCACTTAGTGTTTATTTAGCTGGCATGGGAAGGCAGCACTTTCTTGTACGTGACGGGATGCAAACTCTGGAAGGCTCTCTTTAGTGACGGGTCCAAACAAAGATCTCATCAGCTCCTCTAGCCCTATCGGCGACTCGTGCACTTCGAGCCTTCTTAACGACGGCGCAAGTGGCTGACTGCTGACTGCGTTGGTGGTATAGTGGTGAGCATAGCTGCCTTCCAAGCAGTTGACCCGGGTTCGATTCCCGGCCAACGCATGTCCTTTGGCTCGGGCTGATGTCGAATCAGAACTCCTTCTGTGACCTGTGGCTCCTCCCAAAACTTTTGGATGGATCATTCGGAAGCCGAAAAGAGCTAGCTCTCCCCGTCGGGGAATCGAACCCCGGTCTTCCGCGCGGGAGCCGAAAATAGTTAAGCTTAACTTCTCTTAACTTTTCCCATTCATTCTCTATGGTAGTGCTTAACACTACGGATGCAATATATTTGTGGCCACACGTAGATTTCCTGGCGCTGTTTCGCTTCTTCCGTGGCAGGGAATTCAAACAGCAGATACTCATCTGTCAATCATTCGCTCTGAAGGAGAGGAGACGCGTTTTACGATCGGAGATTTCTTCACGAAATTGTTTTGTTTGAACAACATACGCTGCCAAACTCCCAACAAGCAGGTAAAGTGAATTCTGTGTTTCTTTTAAAAAAACTAAACCAAAAAAAAAAAAACCTTACAATTAATTACTTATTATATTATCATATAATCATACTTATGTGATTATTTATAGCAACTGTTTTGAATGTTATGTGATTTTCAAGACTTTAGTGCAAATATATAAATATATATATATATATATATATATATATATAATTGTCAACATGTACTGTGTGGTACAATTTCAAAATAACTATTTCCTATATATATATATATATATATATATATATATATATATATATATATATATATATATATATACATATACATATATATATATATATATATATATATATATATATACATATACATATATGTTTATATATATAAAAAATTGTCAACATTTTCTGTGTGGTACAACTTAAAATAACTATTTCCTATGTTAAGTTAACTTTATTCCTGTGATGCAAAGCTGAATTCTTCAGCATCATTTATACTCTTCAGTGTGTCATATGATCCAGAAATCATTATTTATATGATTTTTTGCTTACAAAACATTTCTTATTGTAATCAATGTTGATATTATCATTGTCACTACAATGATGAAAGCACATTATTTTCGGAAGGTTGACGTGATGCTGAAGACTGGAGTAATAATTCAGAAAATTCAGCTTTTCATAACAGGAATAAATTACAATGATTAGAAAATATATTCAAATATAAAAAAATAAAAAAACATTTGTAAAAATAAGGACACACACACACACACATACATATATATATATATATATATATATATATATATATATATATATATATATATATATATATATATATAATGAATTATAAAATACATTTGATATATTTAATTTGAATCTATATTTCAGGAATGTTAAGATGATGCATGCTGTGTCAAGACCCATCCACCCGTCTCACTCCACCATAACATCACACCAGACACTGAAGGGAAGGGTTTCTTCCGGATGCAGGTAAATAAATAATTCATACAGGCACTTATGTGTGTAAACTGTCTGTCTCATATGTGCACACCACACCAAGACAAATATTTTAATAAAGTAATGCTGTTAATCTTCTGTAGAACACCACACCATCTGCCATAACTGCGTCCCTCGTTCAGCTCACACTGGACCCCTCAGAACGGCTGGTCTTCGTGTTGGACCATAGATGGACAGATCTGTTGAGAACTGCCTCTCTTGAACATCTCTTGGCAACGCAACATAGGAGCAAGGATCTTCTTAAACGGGTTGAAGGCTTGTTTTTTTTTCTGTGTCTTCCACAAATTGTATTATTATTAATATTATTGTAGCTGTTGTTGTTTAATCTACAATTTTAAATTATTTAATTGATTTCCATTTGTTAAATAAAACATCAGAAGTATTGGCCTTGTTTACACTGTACTTTAGTGTGTTAATTAATTGTATTGACTTGCTTTATTTTATCTTGCTCAGTTTTGTAAACACTAAATGTTAGTAACGGCTATTATTAAACTCCGTAAATAAATATTTTATTTAAAATACTCTTACCAGTCAAATGTTTTTCAGCAGTAAGATTTTTAATGTTTTTTGAGAATCTCTTCTGCTCACCAAGCCTGCCTTTATTTTATCCAAAGTACAGCAAAAACAGTAGCATTTTAAATATTCTTACTATTTTAAATCAGCTGCTTTCTATTTCAATTCAATTCAATTCAATTCAAGTTTACTTGTATAGCGCTTTTTACAATACAAATTGTTACAAAGCAACTTTACAGAAAATTATGTTTCTACAATATTTAGTAATAACTTATAAGTGGTGACTGTCAGTTTGTGCACGTATGACAGGATTTGTAGAAAAATTCATACAAGACGTAGTCAGCCAGACGATGAACATTATTAATTTTATTAATAATTAATAATTATTATATGATGCAGTCACACTTGTAGCAATATTTGTTAGTTCTGTTTGTTGATTCAGGGTTGGCATCATCTGGGGTCCTCTGAGGGTCAGCATCATCTCTTCTCAGGTGTTCTGGATCCAGACTGGAGCTTGTGTAAATCCTAGTTACCACGGGATGAAGATCCCAGCAGAAACAGAGACACATAGAGACATCATTAGCATAGCTGCTGTTCCAACAGAGTAAAATTAATTAGTTTAACCCAAGCTAAAGAATAAGAATGCACATTTGATCAGATACAACTACACTCACAATTTAAGAGATACATTATTCGAATGCTTGGCGAAAGAGATGCGTTTATAATCTAGATTTAAACAGAGAGAGTGTGTCTGAACCCCGAACATTATCAGGAAGGCTATATATTTGAATATATACTGTAATTTATTTCTGTGATGCACAGCTGTATTTTCAGCATCATTCATCCAGTCTTCAGTGTCACATGATCTTCAGAAATCAGAATAATATGATGATTTACTGCTCAAGAAAAATTTATTATTATTATTATTATTACTGTTGTTGTTATGTTATGTTGAAAACAGCCGAGTACAATCTTTTCAGTTTCTTACATGAATAGAAAGTTCAGAAGAACAGCATTTATCTGAAATATATATATATATATATATATATTTTAATTTTCATCATCAACATTTTTCATCTTTATCATCACTTTTAATCAATTTAAATCATTCTTGCTAAAAAAAAAAGGCATTAATTTCTGTCATTTCTTTCCCCCCAAAAGAATGGTACAATCTATATTGTTAAGAAAGCTTTTTATTTCAAATAAATGCAGATCTTTGGATCTTTCTATTTAAAGAATCCCTGGGGGGGTTTAAAATATTGATAATAATAATAATAATAATATTTTTTCTTGAGCAGTAAATCATCATATTATTCTGATTTCTGAAGATCATGTGACACTGAAGACAGGAGAAATGATGCTGAAAATACAGCTGCTCATCACAAAAATAAAATACATTTTACTATATGTTCAAATAGAAAGCAGTTATTTTAACTAGTAAAAATATTTCAACAATATTATTGCTTTAACTGTATTTTGGACCAAATAAAGGCAGGCTTGGTGAGAATTAAAAATCTTACTGTTCAAAAACATTTAAGTGGTAGTGTAATATATTTTTTTTCTGTGTTCTCCACAACTTTAGATTTTATTATTGTTGTTGTTGTTGAATCTATACATTTAAATATTTTCATGTATTTCAATTTGTTAATTAAAATACTATAAGTATGTGGCCTTGTTTGAACTGTATTGAACTGTGTGTTAAGTTTTATTGATTAAAAAATGTATACATTTTGTTGATTTTCTTTTAAATTGATATTACATTTTATTTACTTGCTCAGATATGTAAACACTGAATGTTAATAACTGTTACCATTAAACATACATAATTATTTAATATAAAACATATTTGTATTGTTTTTTCTGTTCTCCACATCTTTATTTTTATTATATCTGTTGCTGTTGTTTAATAACCTATGATTATTTTATGTATATTTATTTAATTATTATATATTTTTGTTTTTTCTTTTAATTTTTATAAGTATATTACTTTACTATAAATAAAATGAAAAACTTACTTTTTTGTGAGTTTTAGTTATATTTCATATATATGGGTTTTCTGTACAGTTATACACATATAAATAGACGTATCTTTATAAATAAAGGCCTGAAACATTATCAAAGTGTTCTTTTTAATTATTCACATTTTTCTATATTAAAAATAACTATTCCCTATTATAATGTATATGTTTCTTAAGATCTTTGCACATTTTGTACACCATACAAAAGAACAATTATTACAAGATTTATTTTTATCTTTGTTCACAAAGTTCATCTATTATATGTTAATCGTACTTAAAGTGTACCTAGATGAAAAAACGAATACAAACTCATTTTATGGTATTTGTGGCCGAGACGGGATTCGAACCTCTAATTCTGTGTATTTTTTTCGTCCCGCCTCCCTGGAATTTCCTTCGTTGCTATTGGCTAGTTAGCGCTCTACACCTATCCGCGACTGGCCTCCGCGTGACAGGCGGAGATACTGTCCACTATACTAACGAGGAGCTGCGCATGCTGCCGTTTCTCCCCCAACCGACGCTACTGCACCGACATAACTGAACAATGCATGGCTTTTTCTGACGCTGACACAGCCCTAGCACCGTCAAATTCCGGTTGGACCCATCATTAGCTAAAGTCGCATAACATTTGGAACACTACCCATTGCAGGGGTCATTGTTTGGACTCTTTTTTTTTTTTTTTTTTAATTGCGCGTTAAACAAAAAGGATTGTGTCAATGCAACTGAACAACATTAATTAGGAACACAGTGCGTCAATAAAGCAAAATGACAGTTAAAGGCATTTCGTCATTGAAATCGGTGATGTCATCATTCAGCTAAGTTCAGTTTAAATAGTATCTGTGCAATAATTTGCAATCAAGTCAACGATATCGCTGTACATGAAGTGTCCCCAGCTATGCCTGCCAGAGGCGACAGAGGCAAGGAACCAAAACTCGATCGATGAAAAAATGGAGAAAAAACTCGGTGAGAAACCAGGCTCAGTCGGGGAGACAGTTCTCCTCTGGTCAGAAGAAACCAGCAAATCAGCTCCAGGCTGCAGAAAAGTCAGACTGTGCAGAAGAATCATCTGTTTCCTGTGGTCTTGTCCTGGTGGTCGTCTGAGACAAGGTCTTTACAGGGGATCTGTATCTGGGGCTCATCTAGTTGTCCCCGTCTCCGCTGTGTTTCAGGGCCATAGAGGTCCTTTCTAGGTGTTGATCCACCATCTTGTCTGGATACTGACTGGATCCGGGTGACTGAAGCGGCCCACTGATCTGGATACAGACTGGATCTGGTGGCTATGGTGACCTCGGAATAAGGGATTTCTTTAAAAGACTCTTTTATTCATATAAGATTTTCTCCAACTTTTCAGATGGAGGCATGAGAAAGAGATTGCCTTGACTGGGCTTGTGGTTATTGGTGGACCGAGGACAGAGCTACATCAAAATGCAATAGCAGAATCAATTTGGCCGTCCGCCAACACGCTGCAGGAGGGCGTGCCACTGGTCATCGTCTGTATTTGCACTCTCTGCGTTTGCGCTGTCAGCACTTAGTGTTTATTTAGCTGGCATGGGAAGGCAGCACTTTCTTGTACGTGACGGGATGCAAACTCTGGAAGGCTCTCTTTAGTAACGGGTCCAAACAAAGATCTCATCAGCTCCTCTAGCCCTATCGGCGACTCGTGCACTTCGAGCCTTCTTAGTGACGGCGCAATTGGCTGACCTAGTTGGTGGTATAGTGGTGAGCATAGCTACCTTCCAAGCAGTTGACCCGGGTTTGATTCCCGGCCAACGCATGTCCTTTGGCTCGGGCTGTTGTCGAAGCAGAACTCCTTCTGTGACCTTTGGCTCCTCCCAAAACTTTTGGATGGATCGTTCGGAAGCCGAAAAGAGCTAGCTCTCCCCGTCGGGGAATCGAACCCCGGTCTTCCGCGTGACAGGCGGAGATACTGTCCACTATACTAACGAGGAGCTGCGCATGCTGCCGTTTCTCCCCCAACCGACGCTACTGCACCGACATAACTGAACAATGCATGGCTTTTTCTGACGCTGACACAGCCCTAGCACCGTCAAATTCCGGATGGACCCATCATTAGCTAAAGTCGCATAACATTTGGAACACTACCCGTTGCAGGGGTCATTGTTTGGACTTTTTTTAATTGCGCTTTAAACAAAAAGGATTGTGTCAATGCAACTGAACAACATTAATTAGGAACACAGTGAGTCAATAAAGCAAAATGACAGTTAAAGGCATTTCGTCATTGAAATCGATGATGTCATCATTCAGCTAAGTTCAGTTTAAATAGTATCTGTGCAATAATTTGCAATCAAGTCAATGATATCGCTGTACATGAAGTGTCCCCAGCTATGCCTGCCAGAGGCGACAGAGGCAAGGAACCGTAACTCGATCGGTGAAAAAATGGAGAAAAAACCCGGTGAGAAACCAGGCTCAGTCGGGGAGACAGTTCTCCTCTAGTCAGAAGAAACCAGCAAATCAGTTCCAGGCTGCAGAAAAGTCTGACTGTGCAGAAGAATCATCTGTTTCCTGTGGTCTTGTCCTGGTGGTCGTCTGAGACAAGGTCTTTACAGGGGATCTGTATCTGGGGCTCATCTAGTTGTCCCGGTCTCCGCTGTGTTTCAGGGCCATAGAGGTCCTTTCTAGGTGTTGATCAACCATCTTGTCTGGATACTGACTGGATCCGGGTGACTGAAGCGGCCCACTGATCTGGATACAGACTGGATCTGGTGGCTTCGGTGACCTCGGAATAAGGGATTTCTTTAAAAGACTCTTTTATTCATATAAGATTTTCTCCAACTTTTCAGATGGAGGCATGAGAAAGAGATTGCCTTGATTGGGCTTGTGGTTATTGGTGGACCGAGGGGACTTTTGTGAGTTTTACTCCTCCCTTTTGGAGTGGGGGGGGGGGGCTGACGAAACGCATGTGGGCAGGCGTCGTCACCCTTGATGACCCTTGGCGAGCGTAGTGGTTTACCAGGGGCAGCGCACAGGCCCGAGGGTTCGTAGACACAGCTCGAGTGTCTCTTCATTGTCGCATAAATCTTTCGCCTTTTACTAAAGATTTCCGTGGAGGGGAACTTTTGCGAGTGTCCTGTATTTTTTGGGTGCTCTGCTCACAGCAGAGCTACATCGAAATGTCAAGAGCAGAATCAATTTGGCCGTCCGCCAACACGCTGCAGGAGGGCGTGTCACTGGTCATCGTCTGTATTTGCACTCTCTGCGTTTGCGCTCTCAGCACTTAGTGTTTATTTAGCTGGCATGGGAAGGCAGCACTTTCTTGTACGTGACGGGATGCAAATTCTGGAAGGCTCTCTTTAGTGACGTGTCCAAACAAAGATCTCATCAGCTCCTCTAGCCCTATCGGCGACTCGTGCACTTCGAGCCTTCTTAGCGACGGCGCAAGTGGCTGACTGCTGACTGCGTTGGTGGTATAGTGGTGAGCATAGCTGCCTTCCAAGCAGTTGACCCGGGTTCGATTCCCGGCCAACGCATCTCCTTTGGCTCGGGCTGATGTCGAAGCAGAACTCCTTCTGTGACCTGTGGCTCCTCCCAAAACTTTTGGATGGATCATTCGGAAGCCGAAAAGAGCTAGCTCTCCCCGTCGGGGAATGGAAACCCGGTCTTCCGCGTGACAGGCGGAGATACTGTCCACTATACTAACGAGGAGCTGCGCATGCTGCCGTTTCTCCCCCAACCGACGCTATTGCACCCACATAACTGAACAATGCATGGCTTTTTCTGACGCTGACACAGCCCTAGCACCGTCAAATTCCGGTTGGACCCATCATTAGCTAAAGTCGCATAACATTTGAAACACTACCCATTGCAGGGGTCATTGTTTGGACTCTTTTTTTTTTTTTTTTTTTAATTGCGCGTTAAACAAAAAGGATTGTGTCAATGCAACTGAACAACATTAATTAGGAACACAGTGCTTCAATAAAGCAAAATGACAGTCAAAGGCATTTCGTCATTGAAATCGGTGATGTCATCATTCAGCTAAGTTCAGTTTAAATAGTATCTGTGCAAGTATCTGGGGCTCATCTAGTTGTCCCGGTCTCCGCTGTGTTTCAGGGCCATAGAGGTCCTTTCTAGGTGTTGATCAACCATCTTGTCTGGATACTGACTGGATCCGGGTGACTGAAGCGGCCCACTGATCTGGATACAGACTGGATCTGGTGGCTACGGTGACCTCGGAATAAGGGATTTCTTTAAAAGACTCTTTTATTCATATAAGATTTTCTCCAACTTTTCAGATGGAGGCATGAGAAAGAGATTGCCTTGATTGGGCTTGTGGTTTTTGGTGGACCGAGGGGACTTTTGTGAGTTTTACTCCTCCCTTTTGGAGTGGGGGGGGGGGCTGACGAAACGCATGTGGGCAGGCGTCGTCACCCTTGTTGACCCTTGGCGAGCGTAGTGGTTTACCAGGGTCAGCGCACAGGCCCGAGGGGTCGTAGACACAGCTCGAGTTTCTCTTCATTGTCGCATAAATCTTTCGCCTTTTACTAAAGATTTCCGTGGAGGGGAACTTTTGCGAGTGACCTGTATTGTTGGGTGCTCTGCTCACAGCAGAGCTACATCGAAATGTCAAGAGCAGAATCAATTTGGCCGTCCGCCAACACGCTGCAGGAGGGCGTGCCTCATCGTCTGTATTTGCACTCTCTGCGTTTGCGCTGTCAGCACTTAGTGTTTATTTAGCTGGCATGGGAAGGCAGCACTTTCTTGTACGTGACGGGATGCAAATTCTGGAAGGCTCTCTTTAGTGACGGGTCCAAACAAAGATCTCATCAGCTCCTCTAGCCCTATCGGCGACTCGTGCACTTCGAGCCTTCTTAGCGACGGCGCAAGTGGCTGACTGCTGACTGTGTTGGTGATATAGTGGTGAGCATAGCTGCCTTCCAAGCAGTTGACCCGGGTTCGATTCCCGGCCAACGCATGTCCTTTGGCTCGGGCTGATGTCGAAGCAGAACTCCTTCTGTGACCTGTGGTCCTCCCAAAACTTTTGGATGGATCATTCGGAAGCCGAAAAGAGCTAGCTCTCCCTGTCGGGGAATCGAACCCCAGTCTTCCGCGTGACAGGCGGAGATACTGTCCACTATACTAACGAGGAGCTGCGCATGATGCCGTTTCTCCCCCAACCGACGCTACTGCACCGACATAACTGAACAATGCATGGCTTTTTCTGACGCTGACACAGCCCTAGCACCGTCAAATTCCGGATGGACCCATCATTAGCTAAAGTCGCATAACATTTGGAACACTACCCATTGCAGGGCTCATTGTTTGGACTCTTTTTATTTATTTTTTATTTTTTAAATTGCGCTTTAAACAAAAAGGATTGTGTCAATGCAACTGAACAACATTAATTCGGAACACAGTGCGTCAATAAAGCAAAATGACAGTTAAAGGCATTTCGTCATTGAAATCGGTGATGTCATCATTCAGCTAAGTTCAGTTTAAATAGTATCTGTGCAATAATTTGCAATCAAGTCAACGATATCGCTGTACATGAAGTGTCCCCAGCTATGCCTGCCAGAGGCGACAGAGGCAAGGAACCAAAACTCGATCGGTGAAAAAATGGAGAAAAAACCCGGTGAGAAACCAGGCTCAGTCGGGGAGACAGTTCTCCTCTGGTCAGAAGAAACCAGCAAATCAGTTCCAGGCTGCAGAAAAGTCAGACTGTGCAGAAGAATCATCTGTTTCCTGTGGTCTTGTCCTGGTGGTCGTCTGAGACAAGGTCTTTACAGGGGATCTGTATCTGGGGCTCATCTAGTTGTCCCGGTCTCCGCTGTGTTTCAGGGCCATAGAGGTCCTTTCTAGGTGTTGATCAACCATCTTGTCTGGATACTGACTGGATCCGGGTGACTGAAGCGGCCCACTGATCTGGATACAGACTGGATCTGGTGGCTACGGTGACCTCGGAATAAGGGATTTCTTTAAAAGACTCTTTTATTCATATAAGATTTTCTCCAACTTTTCAGATGGAGGCATGAGAAAGAGATTGCCTTGATTGGGCTTGTGGTTTTTGGTGGACCGAGGGGACTTTTGTGTGTTTTACTCCTCCCTTTTGGAGTGGGGGGGGGGCTGACGAAACGCATGTGGGCAGGCATCGTCACCCTTGATGACCCTTGGCGAGCGTAGTGGTTTACCAGGGGCAGGGCACAGGCCCGAGGGGTCGTAGACACAGCTCGAGTTTCTCTTCATTGTCGCATAAATCTTTCGCCTTTTACTAAAGATTTCCGTGGAGGGGAACTTTTGCGAGTGACCTGTATTTTTGGGTGCTCTGCTCACAGCAGAGCTACATCGAAATGTCAAGAGCAGAATCAATTTGGCCGTCCGCCAACACGCTGCAGGAGGGCGTGCCACTGTTCATCGTCTGTATTTGCACTCTCTGCGTTTGCGCTGTCAGCACTTAGTGTTTATTTAGCTGGCATGGGAAGGCAGCACTTTCTTGTACGTGACGGGATGCAAATTCTGGAAGGCTCTCTTTAGTGACGGGTCCAAACAAAGATCTCATCAGCTCCTCTAGCCCTATCGGCGACTCGTGCACTTCGAGCCTTCTTAGCGACGGCGCAAGTGGCTGACTGCTGACTGCGTTGGTGGTATAGTGGTGAGCATAGCTGCCTTCCAAGCAGTTGACCCGGGTTCGATTCCCGGCCAACGCATGTCCTTTGGCTCGGGCTGATGTCGAAGCAGAACTCCTTCTGTGACCTGTGGCTCCTCCCAAAACTTTTGGATGGATCATTCGGAAGCCGAAAAGAGCTAGCTCTCCCCGTCGGGGAATCGAACCCCGGTCTTCCGCGTGACAGGCGGAGATACTGTCCACTATACTAACGAGGAGCTGCGCATGATGCCATTTCTCCCCCAACCGACGCTACTGCACCGACATAACTGAACAATGCATGGCTTTTTCTGACGCTGACACAGCCCTAGCACCGTCAAATTCCGGATGGACCCATCATTAGCTAAAGTCGCATAACATTTGGAACACTACCCGTTGCAGGGGTCATTGTTTGGACTCTTTTTTTTTTTTTTTTAATTGCGCTTTAAACAAAAAGGATTGTGTCAATGCAACTGAACAACATTAATTAGGAACACAGTGCGTCAATAAAGCAAAATGACAGTTAAAGGCATTTCGTCATTGAAATCGGTGATGTCATCATTCAGCTAAGTTCAGTTTAAATAGTATCTGTGCAATAATTTGCAATCAAGTCAACGATATCGCTGTACATGAAGTGTCCCCAGCTATGCCTGCCAGAGGCGACAGAGGCAAGGAACCAAAACTCGATCGGTGAAAAAATGGAGAAAAAACCCGGTGAGAAACCAGGCTCAGTCGGGGAGACAGTTCTCCTCTGGTCAGAAGAAACCAGCAAATCAGTTCCAGGCTGCAGAAAAGTCAGACTGTGCAGAAGAATCATCTGTTTCCTGTGGTCTTGTCCTGGTGGTCGTCTGAGACAAGGTCTTTACAGGGGATCTGTATCTGGGGCTCATCTAGTTGTCCCGGTCTCCGCTGTGTTTCAGGGCCATAGAGGTCCTTTCTAGGTGTTGATCAACCATCTTGTCTGGATACTGACTGGATCCGGGTGACTGAAGCGGCCCACTGATCTGGATACAGACTGGATCTGGTGGCTACGGTGACCTCGGAATAAGGGATTTCTTTAAAAGACTCTTTTATTCATATAAGATTTTCTCCAACTTTTCAGATGGAGGCATGAGAAAGAGATTGCCTTGATTGGGCTTGTGGTTTTTGGTGGACCGAGGGGACTTTTGTGTGTTTTACTCCTCCCTTTTGGAGTGGGGGGGGGGGGCTGACGAAACGCATGTGGGCAGGCATCGTCACCCTTGATGACCCTTGGCGAGCGTAGTGGTTTACCAGGGGCAGGGCACAGGCCCGAGGGGTCGTAGACACAGCTCGAGTTTCTCTTCATTGTCGCATAAATCTTTCGCCTTTTACTAAAGATTTCCGTGGAGGGGAACTTTTGCGAGTGACCTGTATTTTTGGGTGCTCTGCTCACAGCAGAGCTACATCGAAATGTCAAGGGCAGAATCAATTTGGCCGTCCGCCAACACGCTGCAGGAGGGCGTGCCACTGTTCATCGTCTGTATTTGCACTCTCTGCGTTTGCGCTGTCAGCACTTAGTGTTTATTTAGCTGGCATGGGAAGGCAGCACTTTCTTGTACGTGACGGGATGCAAATTCTGGAAGGCTCTCTTTATCTCATCAGCTCCTCTAGCCCTATCGGCGACTCGTGCACTTCGAGCCTTCTTAGCGACGGCGCAAGTGGCTGACTGCTGACTGCGTTGGTGGTATAGTGGTGAGCATAGCTGCCTTCCAAGCAGTTGACCCGGGTTCGATTCCCGGCCAACGCATGTCCTTTGGCTCGGGCTGACGTCGAAGCAGAACTCCTTCTGTGACCTGTGGCTCCTCCCAAAACTTTTGGATGGATCATTCGGAAGCCGAAAAGAGCTAGCTCTCCCCGTCGGGGAATCGAACCCCGGTCTTCCGCGTGACAGGCGGAGATACTGTCCACTATACTAACGAGGAGCTGCGCATGATGCCGTTTCTCCCCCAACCGACGCTACTGCACCGACA
This sequence comes from Carassius carassius, assembly GCF_963082965.1. NCBI lineage: Eukaryota > Metazoa > Chordata > Actinopteri > Cypriniformes > Cyprinidae > Carassius > Carassius carassius. The sequence goes on from NC_081762.1 coordinate 35,296,960, forward strand.
TAACTGAACAATGCATGGCTTTTTCTGACGCTGACACAGCCCTAGCACCGTCAAATTCCGGATGGACCCATCATTAGCTAAAGTCGCATAACATTTGGAACACTACCCGTTGCAGGGGTCATTGTTTGGACTCTTTTTTTTTTTTTTTTAATTGCGCTTTAAACAAAAAGGATTGTGTCAATGCAACTGAACAACATTAATTAGGAACACAGTGCGTCAATAAAGCAAAATGACAGTTAAAGGCATTTCGTCATTGAAATCGGTGATGTCATCATTCAGCTAAGTTCAGTTTAAATAGTATCTGTGCAATAATTTGCAATCAAGTCAACGATATCGCTGTACATGAAGTGTCCCCAGCTATGCCTGCCAGAGGCGACAGAGGCAAGGAACCAAAACTCGATCGGTGAAAAAATGGAGAAAAAACCCGGTGAGAAACCAGGCTCAGTCGGGGAGACAGTTCTCCTCTGGTCAGAAGAAACCAGCAAATCAGTTCCAGGCTGCAGAAAAGTCAGACTGTGCAGAAGAATCATCTGTTTCCTGTGGTCTTGTCCTGGTGGTCGTCTGAGACAAGGTCTTTACAGGGGATCTGTATCTGGGGCTCATCTAGTTGTCCCGGTCTCCGCTGTGTTTCAGGGCCATAGAGGTCCTTTCTAGGTGTTGATCAACCATCTTGTCTGGATACTGACTGGATCCGGGTGACTGAAGCGGCCCACTGATCTGGATACAGACTGGATCTGGTGGCTACGGTGACCTCGGAATAAGGGATTTCTTTAAAAGACTCTTTTATTCATATAAGATTTTCTCCAACTTTTCAGATGGAGGCATGAGAAAGAGATTGCCTTGATTGGGCTTGTGGTTTTTGGTGGACCGAGGGGACTTTTGTGAGTTTTACTCCTCCCTTTTGGAGTGGGGGGGGGGGCTGACGAAACGCATGTGGGCAGGCGTCGTCACCCTTGATGACCCTTGGCGAGCGTAGTGGTTTACCAGGGTCAGCGCACAGGCCCGAGGGGTCGTAGACACAGCTCGAGTTTCTCTTCATTGTCGCATAAATCTTTCGCCTTTTACTAAAGATTTCCGTGGAGGGGAACTTTTGCGAGTGACCTGTATTTTTGGGTGCTCTGCTCACAGCAGAGCTACATCGAAATGTCAAGAGCAGAATCAATTTGGCCGTCCGCCAACACGCTGCAGGAGGGCGTGCCTCATCGTCTGTATTTGCACTCTCTGCGTTTGCGCTGTCAGCACTTAGTGTTTATTTAGCTGGCATGGGAAGGCAGCACTTTCTTGTTTTTTTTAATTGCGCTTTAAACAAAAAGGATTGTGTCAATGCAACTGAACAACATTAATTAGGAACACAGTGCGTCAATAAAGCAAAATGACAGTTAAAGGCATTTCGTCATTGAAATCGGTGATGTCATCATTCAGCTAAGTTCAGTTTAAATAGTATCTGTGCAATAATTTGCAATCAAGTCAATGATATCGCTGTACATGAAGTGTCCCCAGCTATGCCTGCCAGAGGCGACAGAGGCAAGGAACCAAAACTCGATCGGTGAAAAAATGGAGAAAAAACCCGGTGAGAAACCAGGCTCAGTCGGGGAGACAGTTCTCCTCTGGTCAGAAGAAACCAGCAAATCAGTTCCAGGCTGCAGAAAAGTCAGACTGTGCAGAAGAATCATCTGTTTCCTGTGGTCTTGTCCTGGTGGTCGTCTGAGACAAGGTCTTTACAGGGGATCTGTATCTGGGGCTCATCTAGTTGTCCCGGTCTCCGCTGTGTTTCAGGGCCATAGAGGTCCTTTCTAGGTGTTGATCAACCATCTTGTCTGGATACTGACTGGATCCGGGTGACTGAAGCGGCCCACTGATCTGGATACAGACTGGATCTGGTGGCTACGGTGACCTCGGAATAAGGGATTTCTTTAAAAGACTCTTTTATTCATATAAGATTTTCTCCAACTTTTCAGATGGAGGCATGAGAAAGAGATTGCCTTGATTGGGCTTGTGGTTTTTGGTGGACCGAGGGGACTTTTGTGTGTTTTACTCCTCCCTTTTGGAGTGGGGGGGGGGGGGGCTGACGAAACGCATGTGGGCAGGCATCGTCACCCTTGATGACCCTTGGCGAGCGTAGTGGTTTACCAGGGGCAGGGCACAGGCCCGAGGGGTCGTAGACACAGCTCGAGTTTTTCTTCATTGTCGCATAAATCTTTCGCCTTTTACTAAAGATTTCCGTGGAGGGGAACTTTTGCGAGTGACCTGTATTTTTGGGTGCTCTGCTCACAGCAGAGCTACATCGAAATGTCAAGGGCAGAATCAATTTGGCCGTCCGCCAACACGCTGCAGGAGGGCGTGCCACTGTTCATCGTCTGTATTTGCACTCTCTGCGTTTGCGCTGTCAGCACTTAGTGTTTATTTAGCTGGCATGGGAAGGCAGCACTTTCTTGTACGTGACGGGATGCAAATTCTGGAAGGCTCTCTTTAGTGACGGGTCCAAACAAAGATCTCATCAGCTCCTCTAGCCCTATCGGCGACTCGTGCACTTCGAGCCTTCTTAGCGACGGCGCAAGTGGCTGACTGCTGACTGCGTTGGTGGTATAGTGGTGAGCATAGCTGCCTTCCAAGCAGTTGACCCGGGTTCGATTCCCGGCCAACGCATGTCCTTTGGCTCGGGCTGATGTCGAAGCAGAACTCCTTCTGTGACCTGTGGCTCCTCCCAAAACTTTTGGATGGATCATTCGGAAGCCGAAAAGAGCTAGCTCTCCCCGTCGGGGAATCGAACCCCGGTCTTCCGCGTGACAGGCGGAGATACTGTCCACTATACGAACGAGGAGCTGCGCATGATGCCGTTTCTCCCCCAACCGACGCTACTGCACCGACATAACTGAACAATGCATGGCTTTTTCTGACGCTGACACAGCCCTAGCACCGTCAAATTCCGGATGGACCCATCATTAGCTAAAGTCGCATAACATTTGGAACACTACCCGTTGCAGGGGTCATTGTTTGGACTCTTTTTTTTTTTTTTTTAATTGCGCTTTAAACAAAAAGGATTGTGTCAATGCAACTGAACAACATTAATTAGGAACACAGTGCGTCAATAAAGCAAAATGACAGTTAAAGGCATTTCGTCATTGAAATCGGTGATGTCATCATTCAGCTAAGTTCAGTTTAAATAGTATCTGTGCAATAATTTGCAATCAAGTCAACGATATCGCTGTACATGAAGTGTCCCCAGCTATGCCTGCCAGAGGCGACAGAGGCAAGGAACCAAAACTCGATCGGTGAAAAAATGGAGAAAAAACCCGGTGAGAAACCAGGCTCAGTCGGGGAGACAGTTCTCCTCTGGTCAGAAGAAACCAGCAAATCAGTTCCAGGCTGCAGAAAAGTCAGACTGTGCAGAAGAATCATCTGTTTCCTGTGGTCTTGTCCTGGTGGTCGTCTGAGACAAGGTCTTTACAGGGGATCTGTATCTGGGGCTCATCTAGTTGTCCCGGTCTCCGCTGTGTTTCAGGGCCATAGAGGTCCTTTCTAGGTGTTGATCAACCATCTTGTCTGGATACTGACTGGATCCGGGTGACTGAAGCGGCCCACTGATCTGGATACAGACTGGATCTGGTGGCTACGGTGACCTCGGAATAAGGGATTTCTTTAAAAGACTCTTTTATTCATATAAGATTTTCTCCAACTTTTCAGATGGAGGCATGAGAAAGAGATTGCCTTGATTGGGCTTGTGGTTTTTGGTGGACCGAGGGGACTTTTGTGTGTTTTACTCCTCCCTTTTGGAGTGGGGGGGGGGGGGGAGGGCTGACGAAACGCATGTGGGCAGGCGTCGTCACCCTTGATGACCCTTGGCGAGCGTAGTGGTTTACCAGGGGCAGCGCACAGGCCCGAGGGGTCGTAGACACAGCTCGAGTTTCTCTTCATTGTCGCATAAATCTTTCGCCTTTTACTAAAGATTTCCGTGGAGGGGAACTTTTGCGAGTGACCTGTATTTTTGGGTGCTCTGCTCACAGCAGAGCTACATCGAAATGTCAAGAGCAGAATCAATTTGGCCATCCGCCAACACGCTGCACGAGGGTGTGCCACTGGTCATCGTCTGTATTTGCACTCTCTGCGTTTGCGCTGTCAGCACTTAGTTTTTATTTAGCTGGCATGGGAAGGCAGCACTTTCTTGTACGTGACGGGATGCAAATTCTGGAAGGCTCTCTTTAGTGACGGGTCCAAACAAAGATCTCATCAGCTCCTCTAGCCCTATCGGCGACTCGTGCACTTCGAGCCTTCTTAGCGACGGCGCAAGTGGCTGACTGCTGACTGCTGACTGCTGACTGCGTTGGTGGTATAGTGGTGAGCATAGCTGCCTTCCAAGCAGTTGACCCGGGTTCGATTCCCGGCCAACGCATGTCCTTTTGCTCGGGCTGATGTCGAAGCAGAACTCCTTCTGTGACCTGTGGCTCCTCCCAAAACTTTTGGATGGATCATTCGGAAGCCGAAAAGAGCTAGCTCTCCCCGTCGGGGAATCGAACCCCGGTCTTCCGCGTGACAGGCGGAGATACTGTCCACTATACTAACGAGGAGCTGCGCATGCCTCCGTTTCTCCCCCAACCGACACTACTGCACCGACATAACTGAACAATGCATTGCTTTTTCTGATGCTGACACAGCCCTAGCACCGTCAAATTCCGGATGGACCCATCATTAGCTAAAGTCGCATTACATTTGGAACACTACCCGTTGCAGGGGTCATTGTTTGGACATTGTTTTTTTTTTGTTTTTTTTTTTTAAATTGCGCTTTAAACAAAAAGGATTGTGTCAATGCAACTGAACAACATTAATTAGGAACACAGTGCGTCAATAAAGCAAAATGACAGTTAAAGGCATTTTGTCATTGAAATCGGTGATGTCATCATTCAGCTAAGTTCAGTTTAAATAGTATCTGTGCAATAATTTGCAATCAAGTCAACGATATCGATGTACATGAAGTGTCCCCAGCTATGCCTGCCAGAGGCGACAGAGGCAAGGAACCAAAACTCGATCGGTGAAAAAATGGAGAAAAAACCCGGTGAGAAACCAGGCTCAGTCGGGGAGACAGTTCTCCTCTGGTCAGAAGAAACCAGCAAATCAGTTCCAGGCTGCAGAAAAGTCAGACTGTGCAGAAGAATCATCTGTTTCCTGTGGTCTTGTCCTGGTGGTCGTCTGAGACAAGGTCTTTACAGGGGATCTGTATCTGGGGCTCATCTAGTTGTCCCGGTCTCCGCTGTGTTTCAGGGCCATAGAGGTCCTTTCTAGGTGTTGATCAACCATCTTGTCTGGATACTGACTGGATCCGGGTGACTGAAGCGGCCCACTGATCTGGATACAGACTGGATCTGGTGGCTACGGTGACCTCGGAATAAGGGATTTCTTTAAAAGACTCTTTTATTCATATAAGATTTTCTCCAACTTTTCAGATGGAGGCATGAGAAAGAGATTGCCTTGATTGGGCTTGTGGTTATTGGTGGACCGAGGGGACTTTTGTGAGTTTTACTCCTCCCTTTTGGAGTGGGGGGGGGCTGACGAAACGCATGTGGGCAGGCGTCGTCACCCTTGATGACCCTTGGCGAGCGTAGTGGTTTACCAGGCGCAGCACACAGGCCCGAGGGGTCGTAGACACAGCTCGAGTTTCTCTTCATTGTCGCATAAATCTTTCGCCTTTTACTAAAGATTTCCGTGGAGGAGAACTTTTGCGAGTGACCTGTATTTTTGGGTGCTCTGCTCACAGCAGAGCTACATCGAAATGTCAAGAGCAGAGTCAATTTGGCCGTCCGCCAACACGCTGCAGGAGGGTGTGCCACTGGTCATCGTCTGTATTTGCACTCTCTGCGTTTGCGCTGTCAGCAATTAGTGTTTATTTAGCTGGCATGGGAAGGCAGCACTTTCTTGTACGTGACGGGATGCAAATTCTGGAAGGCTCTCTTTAGTGACGGGTCCAAACAAAGATCTCATCAGCTCCTCTAGCCCTATCGGCGACTCGTGCACTTCAAGCCTTCTTAGCGACGGCGCAAGTGGCTGACTGCGTTGGTGGTATAGTGGTGAGCATAGCTGCCTTCCAAGCAGTTGACGCGGGTTCGATTCCCGGCCAATGCATGTCCTTTGGCTCGGGCTGATGTCGAAGCAGAACTCCTTCTGTGACCTGTGGCTCCTCCCAAAACTTTTGGATGGATCATTCGGAAGCCGAAAAGAGCTAGCTCTCCCCGTCGGGAAATCGAACCCCGGTCTTCCGCGTGACAGGCGGAGATACTGTCCACTATACTAACGAGGAGCTGCGCATGCTGCCGTTTCTCCCCCAACCGATACTACTGCACCGACATAACTGAACAATGCATGGCTTTTTCTGATGCTGACACAGCCCTAGCACTGTCAAATTCCGGATGGACCCATTATTAGCTAAAGTCGCATTACATTTGGAACACTACCCGTTGCAGGGGTCATTGTTTGGACATTGTTTTTTTTTTTTTTTTTAAATTGCGCTTTAAACAAAAAGGATTGTGTCAATGCAACTGAACAACATTAATTAGGAACACAGTGCGTCAATAAAGCAAAATGACAGTTAAAGGCATTTCGTCATTGAAATCGGTGATGTCATCATTCAGCTAAGTTCAGTTTAAATAGTATCTGTGCAATAATTTGCAATCAAGTCAACGATATCGCTGTACATGAAGTGTCCCCAGCTATGCCTGCCAGAGGCGACAGAGGCAAGGAACCAAAACTCGATCGGTGAAAAAATGGAGAAAAAACCCGGTGAGAAACCAGGCTCAGTCGGGGAGACAGTTCTCCTCTGGTCAGAAGAAACCAGCAAATCAGTTCCAGGCTGCAGAAAAGTCAGACTGTGCAGAAGAATCATCTGTTTCCTGTGGTCTTGTCCTGGTGGTCGTCTGAGACAAGGTCTTTACAGGGGATCTGTATCTGGGGCTCATCTAGTTGTCCCGGTCTCCGCTGTGTTTCAGGGCCATAGAGGTCCTTTCTAGGTGTTGATCAACCATCTTGTCTGGATACTGACTGGATCCGGGTGACTGAAGCGGCCCACTGATCTGGATACAGACTGGATCTGGTGGCTACGGTGACCTCGGAATAAGGGATTTCTTTAAAAGACTCTTTTATTCATATAAGATTTTCTCCAACTTTTCAGATGGAGGCATGAGAAAGAGATTGCCTTGATTGGGCTTGTGGTTATTGGTGGACCGAGGGGACTTTTGTGAGTTTAACTCCTCCCTTTCGGAGTGGGAGGGGGCTGACGAAACGCATGTGGGCAGGCGTCGTCACCCTTGATGACCCTTGGCGAGCGTAGTGGTTTACCAGACGCAGCGCACAGGCCCGAGGGGTCGTAGACACAGCTCAAGTTTCTCTTCATTGTCGCATAAATCTTTCGCCTTTTACTAAAGATTTCCGTGGAGGGGAACTTTTGCGAGTGACCTGTATTTTTGGGTGCTCTGCTCACAGCAGAGCTACATCGAAATGTCAAGAGCAGAATCAATTTGGCCGTCCGCCAACACGCTGCAGGAGGGCGTGCCACTGGTCATCGTCTGTATTTGCACTCTCTGCGTTTGCGCTGTCAGCACTTAGTGTTTATTTAGCTGGCATGGGAAGGCAGCACTTTCTTGTACGTGACGGGATGCAAATTCTGGAAGGCTCTCTTTAGTGACGGGTCCAAACAAAGATCTCATCAGCTCCTCTAGCCCTATCGGCGACTCGTGCACTTCGAGCCTTCTTAGCGACGGCGCAAGTGGCTGACTGCTGACTGCGTTGGTGGTATAGTGGTGAGCATAGCTGCCTTCCAAGCAGTTGACCCGGGTTCGATTCCCGGCCAACGCATGTACTTTGGCTCGGGCTGATGTCGAAGCAGAACTCCTTCTGTGACCTGTGGCTCCTCCCAAAACTTTTGGATGGATCATTCGGAAGCCGAAAAGAGCTAGCTCTCCCCGTCGGGGAATCGAACCCTGGTCTTCCGCGTGACAGGCGGAGATACTGTCCACTATACTAACGAGGAGCTGCGCATGTTGCCGTTTCTCCCCCAACCGACACTACTGCACCGACATAACTGAACAATGCATGGCTTTTTCTGACGCTGACACAGCCCTAGCACCGTCAAATTCCGGATGGACCCATCATTAGCTAAAGTCGCATAACATTTGGAACACTACCCGTTGCAGGGGTCATTGTTTGGACTTTTTTTTTTTAAATTGCGCTTTAAACAAAAAGGATTGTGTCAATGCAACTGAACAACATTAATTTGGAACACAGTGCGTCAATAAAGCAAAATGACAGTTAAAGGCATTTCGTCATTGAAATCGGTGATGTCATCATTCAGCTAAGTTCAGTTTAAATAGTATCTGTGCAATTATTTGCAATCAAGTCAACGATATCGCTGTACATGAAGTGTCCCCAGCTATGCCTGCCAGAGGCGACAGAGGCAAGGAACCAAAACTCGATCGGTGAAAAAATGGAGAAAAAACCCGGTGAGAAACCAGGCTCAGTCGGGGAGACAGTTCTCCTCTGGTCAGAAGAAACCAGCAAATCAGTTCCAGGCTGCAGAAAAGTCAGACTGTGCAGAGGAATCATCTGTTTCCTGTGGTCTTATCCTGGTGGTCATCTGAGACAAGGTCTTTACAGGGGATCTGTATCTGGGGCTCATCTAGTTGTCCGATAGGGCTAGAGGTGTTTCAGGGCCATAGAGGTCCTTTCTAGGTGTTGATCAACCATCTTGTCTGGATACTGACTGGATCCGGGTGACTGAAGCGGCCCACTGATCTGGATACAGACTGGATCTGGTGGCTACGGTGACCTCGGAATAAGGGATTTCTTTAAAAGACTCTTTTATTCATATAAGATTTTCTCCAACTTTTCAGATGGAGGCATGATAAAGAGATTGTCTTGATTGGGCTTGTGGTTATTGGTGGACCGAGGGGACTTTTGTGAGTTTTACTCCTCCCTTTCGGAGTGGGGGGGGGGGGGGCTGACGAAACGCATGTGGGCAGGCGTCGTCACCCTTGATGACCCTTGGCGAGCGTAGTGGTTTACCAGAGGCAGTGCACAGGCCCGAGGGATCGTAGACACAGCTCGAGTTTCTCTTCATTGTCGCATAAATCTTTCGCCTTTTACTAAAGATTTCCGTGGAGGGGAACTTTTGCGAGTGACCTGTATTTTTGGGTGCTCTACTCACAGCAGAGCTACATCGAAATGTCAAGAGCAGAATCAATTTGGCCGTCCGCCAACACGCTGAAGGAGGGCGTGCCACTGGTCATCGTCTGTATTTGCACTCTCTGCGTTTGCGCTGTCAGCACTTAGTGTTTATTTAGCTGGCATGGGAAGGCAGCACTTTCTTGTACGTGACGGGATGCAAATTCTGGAAGGCTCTCTTTAGTGACGGGTCCAAACAAAGATCTCATCAGCTCCTCTAGCCCTATCGGCGACTCGTGCACTTCGAGCCTTCTTAGCGACGGCACAAGTGGCTGACTGCTGACTGCTGACTGCGTTGGTGGTATAGTGGTATAGTGGTGAGCATAGCTGCCTTCCAAGCAGTTGACCCGGGTTCGATTCCTGGCCAACGCATGTCCTTTGGCTCGGGCTGATGTCGAAGCAGAACTCCTTCTGTGACCTGTGGCTCCTCCCAAAACTTTTGGATGGATCATTCGGAAGCCGAAAAGAGCTAGCTCTCCCCGTCGGGCAATCGAACCCCGGTCTTCCGCGTGACAGGCGGAGATACTGTCCACTATACTAACGAGGAGCTGCGCATGTTGCCGTTTCTCCCCCAACCGACACTACTGCACCGACATAACTGAACAATGCATGGCTTTTTCTGACGCTGAAACAGCCCTAGCACCGTCAAATTCCGGATGGACCCATCATTAGCTAAAGTCGCATAACATTTGGAACACTACCCGTTGCAGGGGTCATTGTTTGGACTCTTTTTTTTTTTTTTTTTTTTAAATTGCGCTTTAAACAACAAGGATTGTGTCAATGCAACTGAACAACATTAATTAGGAACACAGTGCGTCAATAAAGCAAAATGACAGTTAAAGGCATTTCGTCATTGAAATCGGTGATGTCATCATTCAGCTAAGTTCAGTTTAAATAGTATCTGTGCAATAATTTGCAATCAAGTCAACGATATCGCTGTACATGAAGTGTCCCCAGCTATGCCTGCCAGAGGCGACAGAGGCAAGGAACCAAAACTCGATCGGTGAAAAAATGGAGAAAAAACCCGGTGAGAAACCAGGCTCAGTCGGGGAGACAGTTCTCCTCTGGTCAGAAGAAACCAGCAAATCAGTTCCAGGCTGCAGAAAAGTCAGACTGTGCAGAATAATCATCTGTTTCCTGTGGTCTTGTCCTGGTGGTCGTCTGAGACAAGGTCTTTACAGGGGATCTGTATCTGGGGCTCATCTAGTTGTCCGATAGGGCTAGAGGTGTTTCAGGGCCATAGAGGTCCTTTCTAGGTGTTGATCAACCATCTTGTCTGGATACTGACTGGATCCGGGTGACTGAAGCGGCCCACTGATCTGGATACAGACTGGATCTGGTGGCTACGGTGACCTCGGAATAAGGGATTTCTTTAAAAGACTCTTTTATTCATATAAGATTTTCTCCAACTTTTCAGATGGAGGCATGATAAAGAGATTGTCTTGATTGGGCTTGTGGTTATTGGTGGACCGAGGGGACTTTTGTGAGTTTTACTCCTCCCTTTTGGAGTGGGGGGGGGGGGGCTGACGAAACGCATGTGGGCAGGCGTCGTCACCCTTGATGACCCTTGGCGAGCGTAGTGGTTTACCAGAGGCAGCGCACAGGCCCGAGGGTTCGTAGACACAGCTCGATTTCTCTTCATTGTCGCATAAATCTTTCGCCTTTTACTAAAGATTTCCGTGGAGGGGAACTTTTGCGAGTGACCTGTATTTTTGGGTGCTCTGCTCACAGCAGAGCTACATCGAAATGTCAAAAGCAGAATCAATTTGGCCGTCCGCCAACACGCTGCAGGAGGGCGTGCCACTGGTCATCGTCTGTATTTGCACTCTCTGCGTTTGCGCTCTCAGCACTTAGTGTTTATTTAGCTGGCATGGGAGGGCAGCACTTTCTTGTACGTGACGGGATGCAAATTCTGGAAGGCTTTCTTTAGTGACGGGTCCAAACAAAGATCTCATCAGCTCCTCTAGCCCTATCGGCGACTCGTGCACTTCGAGCCTTCTTAGCGATGGCGCAAGTGGCTGACTGCTGACTGCGTTGGTGGTATAGTGGTGAGCATAGCTGCCTTCCAAGCAGTTGACCGGGGTTCGATTCCCGGCCAACGCATGTCCTTTGGCTCGGGCTGATGTCGAAGCAGAACTCCTTCTGTGACCTGTGGCTCCTCCCAAAACTTTTGGATGGATCGTTCGGAAGCCGAAAAGAGCTAGCTCTCCCCGTCGGGGAATCGAACCACGGTCTTCCGCGTGACAGGCAGAGATACTGTCCACTATACTAACGAGGAGCTGTGCATGCTGCTGTTTCTCCCTCAACCGATGCTACTGCACCGACATAACTGAACAATGCATGGCTTTTTCTGACGCTGACACAGCCCTAGCACCGTCAAATTCCGGATGGACCCATCATTAGCTAAAGTCGCATAACATTTGGAACACTACCTGTTGCAGGGGTCATTGTTTGGACTCTTTTTTTTTTTTTTTTTTTTTAAATTGCGCTTTAAACAACAAGGATTGTGTCAATGCAACTGAACAACATTAATTAGGAACACAGTGCGTCAATAAAGCAAAATGACAGATAAAGGCATTTCGTCATTGAAATCGGTGATGTCATCATTCAGCTAAGTTCAGTTTAAATAGTATCTGTGCAATAATTTGCAATCAAGTCAACGATATCGCTTTACATGAAGTGTCCCCAGCTATGCCTGCCAGAGGTGACAGAGGCAAGGAACCAAAACTCGATCGGTGAATAAATGGAGAAAAAACCCGGTGAGAAACCAGGCTCAGTCGGGGAGACAGTTCTCCTCTGGTCAGAAGAAACCAGCAAATCAGTTCCAGGCTGCAGAAAAGTCAGACTGTGCAGAAGAATCATCTGTTTCTTGTGGTCTTGTCCTGGTGGTCGTCTGAGACAAGGTCTTTACAGGGGATCTGTATCTGGGGCTCATCTAGTTGTCCGATAGGGCTAGAGGTGTTTCAGGGCCATAGAGGTCCTTTCTAGGTGTTGATCAACCATCTTGTCTGGATACTGACTGGATCCGGGTGACTGAAGCGGCCCACTGATCTGGATACAGACTGGATCTGGTGGCTACGGTGACCTCGGAATAAGGGATTTCTTTAAAAGACTCTTTTATTCATATAAGATTTTCTCCAACTTTTCAGATGGAGGCATGAGAAAGAGATTGTCTTGATTGGGCTTGTGGTTATTGGTGGACCGAGGGGACTTTTGTGAGTTTTACTCCTCCCTTTTGGAGTGGGGGGGGGGGGGGGGCTGACGAAACGCATGTGGGCAGGCGTCGTCACCCTTGATGACCCTTGGCGAGCGTAGTGGTTTACCAGAGGCACCGCACAGGCCCGAGGGTTCGTAGACACAGCTCGATTTCTCTTCATTGTCGCATAAATCTTTCGCCTTTTACTAAAGATTTTCGTGGAGGGGAACTTTTGCGAGTGACCTGTATTTTTGGGTGCTCTGCTCACAGCAGAGCTACATCGAAATGTCAAAAGCAGAATCAATTTGGCCGTCCGCCAACACGCTGCAGGAGGGCGTGCCACTGGTCATCGTCTGTATTTGCACTCTCTGCGTTTGCGCTGTCAGCACTTAGTGTTTATTTAGCTGGCATGGGAGGGCAGCACTTTCTTGTACGTGACGGGATGCAAATTCTGGAAGGCTTTCTTTAGTGACGGGTCCAAACAAAGATCTCATCAGCTCCTCTAGCCCTATCGGCGACTCGTGCACTTCGAGCCTTCTTAGCGATGGCGCAAGTGGCTGACTGCTGACTGCGTTGGTGGTATAGTGGTGAGCATAGCTGCCTTCCAAGCAGTTGACCCGGGTTCGATTCCCGGCCAACGCATGTCCTTTGGCTCCGGCTGATGTCGAAGCAGAACTCCTTCTGTGACCTGTGGCTCCTCCCAAAACTTTTGGATGGATCATTCGGAAGCCGAAAAGAGCTAGCTCTCCCCGTCGGGGAATCGAACCCCGGTCTTCCGCGTGACAGGCGGAGATACTGTCCACTATACTAACGAGGAGCTGCGCATGATGCCGTTTCTCCCCCAACCGACGCTACTGCACCGACATAACTGAACAATGCATGGCTTTTTCTGACGCTGACACAGCCCTAGCACCGTCAAATTCCGGATGGACCCATCATTAGCTAAAGTCGCATAACATTTGGAACACTACCCGTTGCAGGGGTCATTGTTTGGACTCTTTTTTTTTTTTTTTTAATTGCGCTTTAAACAAAAAGGATTGTGTCAATGCAACTGAACAACATTAATTCGGAACACAGTGCGTCAATAAAGCAAAATGACAGTTAAAGGCATTTCGTCATTGAAATCGGTGATGTCATCATTCAGCTAAGTTCAGTTTAAATAGTATCTGTGCAATAATTTGCAATCAAGTCAACGATATCGCTGTACATGAAGTGTCCCCAGCTATGCCTGCCAGAGGCGACAGAGGCAAGGAACCAAAACTCGATCGGTGAAAAAATGGAGAAAAAACCCGGTGAGAAACCAGGCTCAGTCGGGGAGACAGTTCTCCTCTGGTCAGAAGAAACCAGCAAATCAGTTCCAGGCTGCAGAAAAGTCAGACTGTGCAGAAGAATCATCTGTTTCCTGTGGTCTTGTCCTGGTGGTCGTCTGAGACAAGGTCTTTACAGGGGATCTGTATCTGGGGCTCATCTAGTTGTCCCGGTCTCCGCTGTGTTTCAGGGCCATAGAGGTCCTTTCTAGGTGTTGATCAACCATCTTGTCTGGATACTGACTGGATCCGGGTGACTGAAGCGGCCCACTGATCTGGATACAGACTGGATCTGGTGGCTACGGTGACCTCGGAATAAGGGATTTCTTTAAAAGACTCTTTTATTCATATAAGATTTTCTCCAACTTTTCAGATGGAGGCATGAGAAAGAGATTGCCTTGATTGGGCTTGTGGTTTTTGGTGGACCGAGGGGACTTTTGTGAGTTTTACTCCTCCCTTTTGGAGTGGGGGGGGGGGCTGACGAAACGCATGTGGGCAGGCGTCGTCACCCTTGTTGACCCTTGGCGAGCGTAGTGGTTTACCAGGGTCAGCGCACAGGCCCGAGGGGTCGTAGACACAGCTCGAGTTTCTCTTCATTGTCGCATAAATCTTTCGCCTTTTACTAAAGATTTCCGTGGAGGGGAACTTTTGCGAGTGACCTGTATTTTTGGGTGCTCTGCTCACAGCAGAGCTACATCGAAATGTCAAGAGCAGAATCAATTTGGCCGTCCGCCAACACGCTGCAGGAGGGCGTGCCTCATCGTCTGTATTTGCACTCTCTGCGTTTGCGCTGTCAGCACTTAGTGTTTATTTAGCTGGCATGGGAAGGCAGCACTTTCTTGTACGTGACGGGATGCAAATTCTGGAAGGCTCTCTTTAGTGACGGGTCCAAACAAAGATCTCATCAGCTCCTCTAGCCCTATCGGCGACTCGTGCACTTCGAGCCTTCTTAGCGACGGCGCAAGTGGCTGACTGCTGACTGTGTTGGTGATATAGTGGTGAGCATAGCTGCCTTCCAAGCAGTTGACCCGGGTTCGATTCCCGGCCAACGCATGTCCTTTGGCTCGGGCTGATGTCGAAGCAGAACTCCTTCTGTGACCTGTGGTCCTCCCAAAACTTTTGGATGGATCATTCGGAAGCCGAAAAGAGCTAGCTCTCCCTGTCGGGGAATCGAACCCCAGTCTTCCGTGTGACAGGCGGAGATACTGTCCACTATACTAACGAGGAGCTGCGCATGATGCCGTTTCTCCCCCAACCGACGCTACTGCACCGACATAACTGAACAATGCATGGCTTTTTCTGACGCTGACACAGCCCTAGCACCGTCAAATTCCGGATGGACCCATCATTAGCTAAAGTCGCATAACATTTGGAACACTACCCATTGCAGGGCTCATTGTTTGGACTCTTTTTATTTATTTTTTATTTTTTAAATTGCGCTTTAAACAAAAAGGATTGTGTCAATGCAACTGAACAACATTAATTCGGAACACAGTGCGTCAATAAAGCAAAATGACAGTTAAAGGCATTTCGTCATTGAAATCGGTGATGTCATCATTCAGCTAAGTTCAGTTTAAATAGTATCTGTGCAATAATTTGCAATCAAGTCAACGATATCGCTGTACATGAAGTGTCCCCAGCTATGCCTGCCAGAGGCGACAGAGGCAAGGAACCAAAACTCGATCGGTGAAAAAATGGAGAAAAAACCCGGTGAGAAACCAGGCTCAGTCGGGGAGACAGTTCTCCTCTGGTCAGAAGAAACCAGCAAATCAGTTCCAGGCTGCAGAAAAGTCAGACTTTGCAGAAGAATCATCTGTTTCCTGTGGTCTTGTCCTGGTGGTCGTCTGAGACAAGGTCTTTACAGGGGATCTGTATCTGGGGCTCATCTAGTTGTCCCGGTCTCCGCTGTGTTTCAGGGCCATAGAGGTCCTTTCTAGGTGTTGATCAACCATCTTGTCTGGATACTGACTGGATCCGGGTGACTGAAGCGGCCCACTGATCTGGATACAGACTGGATCTGGTGGCTACGGTGACCTCGGAATAAGGGATTTCTTTAAAAGACTCTTTTATTCATATAAGATTTTCTCCAACTTTTCAGATGGAGGCATGAGAAAGAGATTGCCTTGATTGGGCTTGTGGTTTTTGGTGGACCGAGGGGACTTTTGTGTGTTTTACTCCTCCCTTTTGGAGTGGGGGGGGGGGGGGGGGGCTGACGAAACGCATGTGGGCAGGCATCGTCAGCCTTGATGACCCTTGGCGAGCGTAGTGGTTTACCAGGGGCAGGGCACAGGCCCGAGGGGTCGTAGACACAGCTCGAGTTTCTCTTCATTGTCGCATAAATCTTTCGCCTTTTACTAAAGATTTCCGTGGAGGGGAACTTTTGCGAGTGACCTGTATTTTTGGGTGCTCTACTCACAGCAGAGCTACATCGAAATGTCAAGAGCAGAATCAATTTGGCCGTCCACCAACACGCTGCAGGAGGGCGTGCCACTGTTCATCGTCTGTATTTGCACTCTCTGCGTTTGCGCTGTCAGCACTTAGTGTTTATTTAGCTGGCATGGGAAGGCAGCACTTTCTTGTACGTGACGGGATGCAAATTCTGGAAGGCTCTCTTTAGTGACGGGTCCAAACAAAGATCTCATCAGCTCCTCTAGCCCTATCGGCGACTCGTGCACTTCGAGCCTTCTTAGCGACGGCGCAAGTGGCTGACTGCTGACTGCGTTGGTGGTATAGTGGTGAGCATAGCTGCCTTCCAAGCAGTTGACCCGGGTTCGATTCCCGGCCAACGCATGTCCTTTGGCTCCGGCTGATGTCGAAGCAGAACTCCTTCTGTGACCTGTGGCTCCTCCCAAAACTTTTGGATGGATCATTCGGAAGCCGAAAAGAGCTAGCTCTCCCCGTCGGGGAATCGAACCCCGGTCTTCCGCGTGACAGGCGGAGATACTGTCCACTATACTAACGAGGAGCTGCGCATGATGCCGTTTCTCCCCCAACCGACGCTACTGCACCGACATAACTGAACAATGCATGGCTTTTTCTGACGCTGACACAGCCCTAGCACCGTCAAATTCCGGATGGACCCATCATTAGCTAAAGTCGCATAACATTTGGAACACTACCCGTTGCAGGGGTCATTGTTTGGACTCTTTTTTTTTTTTTTTTAATTGCGCTTTAAACAAAAAGGATTGTGTCAATGCAACTGAACAACATTAATTAGGAACACAGTGCGTCAATAAAGCAAAATGACAGTTAAAGGCATTTCGTCATTGAAATCGGTGATGTCATCATTCAGCTAAGTTCAGTTTAAATAGTATCTGTGCAATAATTTGCAATCAAGTCAACGATATCGCTGTACATGAAGTGTCCCCAGCTATGCCTGCCAGAGGCGACAGAGGCAAGGAACCAAAACTCGATCGGTGAAAAAATGGAGAAAAAACCCGGTGAGAAACCAGGCTCAGTCGGGGAGACAGTTCTCCTCTGGTCAGAAGAAACCAGCAAATCAGTTCCAGGCTGCAGAAAAGTCAGACTGTGCAGAAGAATCATCTGTTTCCTGTGGTCTTGTCCTGGTGGTCGTCTGAGACAAGGTCTTTACAGGGGATCTGTATCTGGGGCTCATCTAGTTGTCCCGGTCTCCGCTGTGTTTCAGGGCCATAGAGGTCCTTTCTAGGTGTTGATCAACCATCTTGTCTGGATACTGACTGGATCCGGGTGACTGAAGCGGCCCACTGATCTGGATACAGACTGGATCTGGTGGCTACGGTGACCTCGGAATAAGGGATTTCTTTAAAAGACTCTTTTATTCATATAAGATTTTCTCCAACTTTTCAGATGGAGGCATGAGAAAGAGATTGCCTTGATTGGGCTTGTGGTTTTTGGTGGACCGAGGGGACTTTTGTGAGTTTTACTCCTCCCTTTTGGAGTGGGGGGGGGGGGGCTGACGAAACGCATGTGGGCAGGCGTCGTCACCCTTGATGACCCTTGGCGAGCGTAGTGGTTTACCAGGGTCAGCGCACAGGCCCGAGGGGTCGTAGACACAGCTCGAGTTTCTCTTCATTGTCGCATAAATCTTTCGCCTTTTACTAAAGATTTCCGTGGAGGGGAACTTTTGCGAGTGACCTGTATTTTTGGGTGCTCTGCTCACAGCAGAGCTACATCGAAATGTCAAGAGCAGAATCAATTTGGCCGTCCGCCAACACGCTGCAGGAGGGCGTGCCTCATCGTCTGTATTTGCACTCTCTGCGTTTGCGCTGTCAGCACTTAGTGTTTATTTAGCTGGCATGGGAAGGCAGCACTTTCTTGTACGTGACGGGATGCAAATTCTGGAAGGCTCTCTTTAGTGACGGGTCCAAACAAAGATCTCATCAGCTCCTCTAGCCCTATCGGCGACTCGTGCACTTCGAGCCTTCTTAGCGACGGCGCAAGTGGCTGACTGCTGACTGTGTTGGTGATATAGTGGTGAGCATAGCTGCCTTCCAAGCAGTTGACCCGGGTTCGATTCCCGGCCAACGCATGTCCTTTGGCTCGGGCTGATGTCGAAGCAGAACTCCTTCTGTGACCTGTGGTCCTCCCAAAACTTTTGGATGGATCATTCGGAAGCCGAAAAGAGCTAGCTCTCCCTGTCGGGGAATCGAACCCCAGTCTTCCGCGTGACAGGCGGAGATACTGTCCACTATACTAACGAGGAGCTGCGCATGATGCCGTTTCTCCCCCAACCGACGCTACTGCACCGATATAACTGAACAATGCATGGCTTTTTCTGACGCTGACACAGCCCTAGCACCGTCAAATTCCGGATGGACCCATCATTAGCTAAAGTCGCATAACATTTGGAACACTACCCATTGCAGGGCTCATTGTTTGGACTCTTTTTATTTATTTTTTATTTTTTAAATTGCGCTTTAAACAAAAAGGATTGTGTCAATGCAACTGAACAACATTAATTCGGAACACAGTGCGTCAATAAAGCAAAATGACAGTTAAAGGCATTTCGTCATTGAAATCGGTGATGTCATCATTCAGCTAAGTTCAGTTTAAATAGTATCTGTGCAATAATTTGCAATCAAGTCAACGATATCGCTGTACATGAAGTGTCCCCAGCTATGCCTGCCAGAGGTGACAGAGGCAAGGAACCAAAACTCGATCGGTGAATAAATGGAGAAAAAACCCGGTGAGAAACCAGGCTCAGTCGGGGAGACAGTTCTCCTCTGGTCAGAAGAAACCAGCAAATCAGTTCCAGGCTGCAGAAAAGTCAGACTGTGCAGAAGAATCATCTGTTTCTTGTGGTCTTGTCCTGGTGGTCGTCTGAGACAAGGTCTTTACAGGGGATCTGTATCTGGGGCTCATCTAGTTGTCCGATAGGGCTAGAGGTGTTTCAGGGCCATAGAGGTCCTTTCTAGGTGTTGATCAACCATCTTGTCTGGATACTGACTGGATCCGGGTGACTGAAGCGGCCCACTGATCTGGATACAGACTGGATCTGGTGGCTACGGTGACCTCGGAATAAGGGATTTCTTTAAAAGACTCTTTTATTCATATAAGATTTTCTCCAACTTTTCAGATGGAGGCATGATAAAGAGATTGTCTTGATTGGGCTTGTGGTTATTGGTGGACCGAGGGGACTTTTGTGAGTTTTACTCCTCCCTTTTGGAGTGGGGGGGGGGGGGGGCTGACGAAACGCATGTGGGCAGGCGTCGTCACCCTTGATGACCCTTGGCGAGCGTAGTGGTTTACCAGAGGCACCGCACAGGCCCGAGGGTTAGTAGACACAGCTCGATTTCTCTTCATTGTCGCATAAATCTTTCGCCTTTTACTAAAGATTTCCGTGGAGGGGAACTTTTGCGAGTGACCTGTATTTTTGGGTGCTCTGCTCACAGCAGAGCTACATCGAAATGTCAAAAGCAGAATCAATTTGGCCGTCCGCCAACACGCTGCAGGAGGGCGTGCCACTGGTCATCGTCTGTATTTGCACTCTCTGCGTTTGCGCTGTCAGCACTTAGTGTTTATTTAGCTGGCATGGGAGGGCAGCACTTTCTTGTACGTGACGGGATGCAAATTCTGGAAGGCTTTCTTTAGTGACGGGTCCAAACAAAGATCTCATCAGCTCCTCTAGCCCTATCGGCGACTCGTGCACTTCGAGCCTTCTTAGCGATGGCGCAAGTGGCTGACTGCTGACTGCGTTGGTGGTATAGTGGTGAGCATAGCTGCCTTCCAAGCAGTTGACCCGGGTTCGATTCCCGGCCAACGCATGTCCTTTGGCTCCGGCTGATGTCGAAGCAGAACTCCTTCTGTGACCTGTGGCTCCTCCCAAAACTTTTGGATGGATCATTCGGAAGCCGAAAAGAGCTAGCTCTCCCCGTCGGGGAATCGAACCCCGGTCTTCCGCGTGACAGGCGGAGATACTGTCCACTATACTAACGAGGAGCTGCGCATGATGCCGTTTCTCCCCCAACCGACGCTACTGCACCGACATAACTGAACAATGCATGGCTTTTTCTGACGCTGACACAGCCCTAGCACCGTCAAATTCCGGATGGACCCATCATTAGCTAAAGTCGCATAACATTTGGAACACTACCCGTTGCAGGGGTCATTGTTTGGACTCTTTTTTTTTTTTTTTTAATTGCGCTTTAAACAAAAAGGATTGTGTCAATGCAACTGAACAACATTAATTAGGAACACAGTGCGTCAATAAAGCAAAATGACAGTTAAAGGCATTTCGTCATTGAAATCGGTGATGTCATCATTCAGCTAAGTTCAGTTTAAATAGTATCTGTGCAATAATTTGCAATCAAGTCAACGATATCGCTGTACATGAAGTGTCCCCAGCTATGCCTGCCAGAGGCGACAGAGGCAAGGAACCAAAACTCGATCGGTGAAAAAATGGAGAAAAAACCCGGTGAGAAACCAGGCTCAGTCGGGGAGACAGTTCTCCTCTGGTCAGAAGAAACCAGCAAATCAGTTCCAGGCTGCAGAAAAGTCAGACTGTGCAGAAGAATCATCTGTTTCCTGTGGTCTTGTCCTGGTGGTCGTCTGAGACAAGGTCTTTACAGGGGATCTGTATCTGGGGCTCATCTAGTTGTCCCGGTCTCCGCTGTGTTTCAGGGCCATAGAGGTCCTTTCTAGGTGTTGATCAACCATCTTGTCTGGATACTGACTGGATCCGGGTGACTGAAGCGGCCCACTGATCTGGATACAGACTGGATCTGGTGGCTACGGTGACCTCGGAATAAGGGATTTCTTTAAAAGACTCTTTTATTCATATAAGATTTTCTCCAACTTTTCAGATGGAGGCATGAGAAAGAGATTGCCTTGATTGGGCTTGTGGTTTTTGGTGGACCGAGGGGACTTTTGTGAGTTTTACTCCTCCCTTTTGGAGTGGGGGGGGGGGGGCTGACGAAACGCATGTGGGCAGGCGTCGTCACCCTTGTTGACCCTTGGCGAGCGTAGTGGTTTACCAGGGTCAGCGCACAGGCCCGAGGGGTCGTAGACACAGCTCGAGTTTCTCTTCATTGTCGCATAAATCTTTCGCCTTTTACTAAAGATTTCCGTGGAGGGGAACTTTTGCGAGTGACCTGTATTTTTGGGTGCTCTGCTCACAGCAGAGCTACATCGAAATGTCAAGAGCAGAATCAATTTGGCCGTCCGCCAACACGCTGCAGGAGGGCGTGCCTCATCGTCTGTATTTGCACTCTCTGCGTTTGCGCTGTCAGCACTTAGTGTTTATTTAGCTGGCATGGGAAGGCAGCACTTTCTTGTACGTGACGGGATGCAAATTCTGGAAGGCTCTCTTTAGTGACGGGTCCAAACAAAGATCTCATCAGCTCCTCTAGCCCTATCGGCGACTCGTGCACTTCGAGCCTTCTTAGCGACGGCGCAAGTGGCTGACTGCTGACTGTGTTGGTGATATAGTGGTGAGCATAGCTGCCTTCCAAGCAGTTGACCCGGGTTCGATTCCCGGCCAACGCATGTCCTTTGGCTCGGGCTGATGTCGAAGCAGAACTCCTTCTGTGACCTGTGGTCCTCCCAAAACTTTTGGATGGATCATTCGGAAGCCGAAAATAGCTAGCTCTCCCTGTCGGGGAATCGAACCCCAGTCTTCCGCGTGACAGGCGGAGATACTGTCCACTATACTAACGAGGAGCTGCGCATAATGCCGTTTCTCCCCCAACCGACGCTACTGCACCGACATAACTGAACAATGCATGGCTTTTTCTGACGCTGACACAGCCCTAGCACCGTCAAATTCCGGATGGACCCATCATTAGCTAAAGTCGCATAACATTTGGAACACTACCCATTGCAGGGCTCATTGTTTGGACTCTTTTTATTTATTTTTTATTTTTTAAATTGCGCTTTAAACAAAAAGGATTGTGTCAATGCAACTGAACAACATTAATTCGGAACACAGTGCGTCAATAAAGCAAAATGACAGTTAAAGGCATTTCGTCATTGAAATCGGTGATGTCATCATTCAGCTAAGTTCAGTTTAAATAGTATCTGTGCAATAATTTGCAATCAAGTCAACGATATCGCTGTACATGAAGTGTCCCCAGCTATGCCTGCCAGAGGCGACAGAGGCAAGGAACCAAAACTCGATCGGTGAAAAAATGGAGAAAAAACCCGGTGAGAAACCAGGCTCAGTCGGGGAGACAGTTCTCCTCTGGTCAGAAGAAACCAGCAAATCAGTTCCAGGCTGCAGAAAAGTCAGACTGTGCAGAAGAATCATCTGTTTCCTGTGGTCTTGTCCTGGTGGTCGTCTGAGACAAGGTCTTTACAGGGGATCTGTATCTGGGGCTCATCTAGTTGTCCCGGTCTCCGCTGTGTTTCAGGGCCATAGAGGTCCTTTCTAGGTGTTGATCAACCATCTTGTCTGGATACTGACTGGATCCGGGTGACTGAAGCGACCCACTGATCTGGATACAGACTGGATCTGGTGGCTACGGTGACCTCGGAATAAGGGATTTCTTTAAAAGACTCTTTTATTCATATAAGATTTTCTCCAAATTTTCAGATGGAGGCATGAGAAAGAGATTGCCTTGATTGGGCTTGTGGTTATTGGTGGACCGAGGGGACTTTTGTGAGTTTTACTCCTCCCTTTTGGAGTCGGGGGGGCTGACGAAACGCATGTGGGCAGGCGTCGTCACCCTTGATGACCCTTGGCGAGCGTAGTGGTTTACCAGGGGCAGCGCACAGGCCCGAGGGGTCGTAGACACAGCTCGAGTTTCTCTTCATTGTCGCATAAATCTTTTGCCTTTTACTAAAGATTACCGTGGAGGGGAACTTTTGCGAGTGACCTGTATTTTTGGGTGCTCTGCTCACAGCAGAGCTACATCGAAATGTCAAGAGCAGAATCAATTTGGCCGTCCACCAACACGCTGCAGGAGGGCGTGCCACTGGTCATCGTCTGTATTTGCACTCTCTGCGTTTGCGCTGTCAGCACTTAGTGTTTATTTAGCTGGCATGGGAAGGCAGCACTTTCTTGTACGTGACGGGATGCAAATTCTGGAAGGCTCTCTTTAGTGACGGGTCCAAACAAAGATCTCATCAGCTCCTCTAGCCCTATCGGCGACTCGTGCACTTCGAGCCTTCTTAGCGACGGCGCAAGTGGCTGACTGCTGACTGCTGACTGTGTTGGTGGTATAGTGGTGAGCATAGCTGCCTTCCAAGCAGTTGACCCGGGTTCGATTCCCGGCCAACGCATGTCCTTTGGCTCGGGCTGATGTCGAAGCAGAACTCCTTCTGTGACCTGTGGTCCTCCCAAAACTTTTGGATGGATCATTCGGAAGCCGAAAAGAGCTAGCTCTCCCCGTCGGGGAATCGAACCCCGGTCTTCCGCGTGACAGGCGGAGATACTGTCCACTATACTAACGAGGAGCTGCGCATGATGCCGTTTCTCCCCCAACCGACGCTACTGCACCGACATAACTGAACAATGCATGGCTTTTTCTGACGCTGACACAGCCCTAGCACCGTCAAATTCCGGATGGACCCATCATTAGCTAAAGTCGCATAACATTTGGAACACTACCCGTTGCAGGGCTCATTGTTTGGACTCTTTTTATTTTTATTTTTTTTTTTAAATTGCGCTTTAAACAAAAAGGATTGTGTCAATGCAACTGAACAACATTAATTCGGAACACAGTGCGTCAATAAAGCAAAATGACAGTTAAAGGCATTTCGTCATTGAAATCGGTGATGTCATCATTCAGCTAAGTTCAGTTTAAATAGTATCTGTGCAATAATTTGCAATCAAGTCAACGATATCGCTGTACATGAAGTGTCCCCAGCTATGCCTGCCAGAGGCGACAGAGGCAAGGAACCAAAACTCGATCGGTGAAAAAATGGAGAAAAAACCCGGTGAGAAACCAGGCTCAGTCGGGGAGACAGTTCTCCTCTGGTCAGAAGAAACCAGCAAATCAGTTCCAGGCTGCAGAAAAGTCAGACTTTGCAGAAGAATCATCTGTTTCCTGTGGTCTTGTCCTGGTGGTCGTCTGAGACAAGGTCTTTACAGGGGATCTGTATCTGGGGCTCATCTAGTTGTCCCGGTCTCCGCTGTGTTTCAGGGCCATAGAGGTCCTTTCTAGGTGTTGGTCAACCATCTTGTCTGGATACTGACTGGATCCGGGTGACTGAAGCGGCCCACTGATCTGGATACAGACTGGATCTGGTGGCTACGGTGACCTCGGAATAAGGGATTTCTTTAAAAGACTCTTTTATTCATATAAGATTTTCTCCAACTTTTCAGATGGAGGCATGAGAAAGAGATTGCCTTGATTGGGCTTGTGGTTTTTGGTGGACCGAGGGGACTTTTGTGTGTTTTACTCCTCCCTTTTGGAGTGGGGGGGGGGGGGGGGGGCTGACGAAACGCATGTGGGCAGGCATCGTCAGCCTTGATGACCCTTGGCGAGCGTAGTGGTTTACCAGGGGCAGGGCACAGGCCCGAGGGGTCGTAGACACAGCTCGAGTTTCTCTTCATTGTCGCATAAATCTTTCGCCTTTTACTAAAGATTTCCGTGGAGGGGAACTTTTGCGAGTGACCTGTATTTTTGGGTGCTCTACTCACAGCAGAGCTACATCGAAATGTCAAGAGCAGAATCAATTTGGCCGTCCACCAACACGCTGCAGGAGGGCGTGCCACTGTTCATCGTCTGTATTTGCACTCTCTGCGTTTGCGCTGTCAGCACTTAGTGTTTATTTAGCTGGCATGGGAAGGCAGCACTTTCTTGTACGTGACGGGATGCAAATTCTGGAAGGCTCTCTTTAGTGACGGGTCCAAACAAAGATCTCATCAGCTCCTCTAGCCCTATCGGCGACTCGTGCACTTCGAGCCTTCTTAGCGACGGCGCAAGTGACTGTGTTGGTGGTATAGTGGTGAGCATAGCTGCCTTCCAAGCAGTTGACCCGGGTTCGATTCCCGGCCAACGCATGTCTTTTGGCTCCGGCTGATGTCGAAGCAGAACTCCTTCTGTGACCTGTGGCTCCTCCCAAAACTTTTGGATGGATCATTCGGAAGCCGAAAAGAGCTAGCTCTCCCCGTCGGGGAATCGAACCCCGGTCTTCCGCGTGACAGGCGGAGATACTGTCCACTATACTAACGAGGAGCTGCGCATGATGCCGTTTCTCCCCCAACCGACGCTACTGCACCGACATAACTGAACAATGCATGGCTTTTTCTGACGCTGACACAGCCCTAGCACCGTCAAATTCCGGATGGACCCATCATTAGCTAAAGTCGCATAACATTTGGAACACTACCCGTTGCAGGGGTCATTGTTTGGACTCTTTTTTTTTTTTTTTTAATTGCGCTTTAAACAAAAAGGATTGTGTCAATGCAACTGAACAACATTAATTAGGAACACAGTGCGTCAATAAAGCAAAATGACAGTTAAAGGCATTTCGTCATTGAAATCGGTGATGTCATCATTCAGCTAAGTTCAGTTTAAATAGTATCTGTGCAATAATTTGCAATCAAGTCAACGATATCGCTGTACATGAAGTGTCCCCAGCTATGCCTGCCAGAGGCGACAGAGGCAAGGAACCAAAACTCGATCGGTGAAAAAATGGAGAAAAAACCCGGTGAGAAACCAGGCTCAGTCGGGGAGACAGTTCTCCTCTGGTCAGAAGAAACCAGCAAATCAGTTCCAGGCTGCAGAAAAGTCAGACTGTGCAGAAGAATCATCTGTTTCCTGTGGTCTTGTCCTGGTGGTCGTCTGAGACAAGGTCTTTACAGGGGATCTGTATCTGGGGCTCATCTAGTTGTCCCGGTCTCCGCTGTGTTTCAGGGCCATAGAGGTCCTTTCTAGGTGTTGATCAACCATCTTGTCTGGATACTGACTGGATCCGGGTGACTGAAGCGGCCCACTGATCTGGATACAGACTGGATCTGGTGGCTACGGTGACCTCGGAATAAGGGATTTCTTTAAAAGACTCTTTTATTCATATAAGATTTTCTCCAACTTTTCAGATGGAGGCATGAGAAAGAGATTGCCTTGATTGGGCTTGTGGTTTTTGGTGGACCGAGGGGACTTTTGTGAGTTTTACTCCTCCCTTTTGGAGTGGGGGGGGGGGGCTGACGAAACGCATGTGGGCAGGCGTCGTCACCCTTGATGACCCTTGGCGAGCGTAGTGGTTTACCAGGGTCAGCGCACAGGCCCGAGGGGTCGTAGACACAGCTCGAGTTTCTCTTCATTGTCGCATAAATCTTTCGCCTTTTACTAAAGATTTCCGTGGAGGGGAACTTTTGCGAGTGACCTGTATTTTTGGGTGCTCTGCTCACAGCAGAGCTACATCGAAATGTCAAGAGCAGAATCAATTTGGCCGTCCGCCAACACGCTGCAGGAGGGCGTGCCTCATCGTCTGTATTTGCACTCTCTGCGTTTGCGCTGTCAGCACTTAGTGTTTATTTAGCTGGCATGGGAAGGCAGCACTTTCTTGTACGTGACGGGATGCAAATTCTGGAAGGCTCTCTTTAGTGACGGGTCCAAACAAAGATCTCATCAGCTCCTCTAGCCCTATCGGCGACTCGTGCACTTCGAGCCTTCTTAGCGACGGCGCAAGTGGCTGACTGCTGACTGTGTTGGTGATATAGTGGTGAGCATAGCTGCCTTCCAAGCAGTTGACCCGGGTTCGATTCCCGGCCAACGCATGTCCTTTGGCTCGGGCTGATGTCGAAGCAGAACTCCTTCTGTGACCTGTGGTCCTCCCAAAACTTTTGGATGGATCATTCGGAAGCCGAAAAGAGCTAGCTCTCCCTGTCGGGGAATCGAACCCCAGTCTTCCGCGTGACAGGCGGAGATACTGTCCACTATACTAACGAGGAGCTGCGCATGATGCCGTTTCTCCCCCAACCGACGCTACTGCACCGACATAACTGAACAATGCATGGCTTTTTCTGACGCTGACACAGCCCTAGCACCGTCAAATTCCGGATGGACCCATCATTAGCTAAAGTCGCATAACATTTGGAACACTACCCATTGCAGGGCTCATTGTTTGGACTCTTTTTATTTATTTTTTATTTTTTAAATTGCGCTTTAAACAAAAAGGATTGTGTCAATGCAACTGAACAACATTAATTCGGAACACAGTGCGTCAATAAAGCAAAATGACAGTTAAAGGCATTTCGTCATTGAAATCGGTGATGTCATCATTCAGCTAAGTTCAGTTTAAATAGTATCTGTGCAATAATTTGCAATCAAGTCAACGATATCGCTGTACATGAAGTGTCCCCAGCTATGCCTGCCAGAGGCGACAGAGGCAAGGAACCAAAACTCGATCGGTGAAAAAATGGAGAAAAAACCCGGTGAGAAACCAGGCTCAGTCGGGGAGACAGTTCTCCTCTGGTCAGAAGAAACCAGCAAATCAGTTCCAGGCTGCAGAAAAGTCAGACTGTGCAGAAGAATCATCTGTTTCCTGTGGTCTTGTCCTGGTGGTCGTCTGAGACAAGGTCTTTACAGGGGATCTGTATCTGGGGCTCATCTAGTTGTCCCGGTCTCCGCTGTGTTTCAGGGCCATAGAGGTCCTTTCTAGGTGTTGATCAACCATCTTGTCTGGATACTGACTGGATCCGGGTGACTGAAGCGACCCACTGATCTGGATACAGACTGGATCTGGTGGCTACGGTGACCTCGGAATAAGGGATTTCTTTAAAAGACTCTTTTATTCATATAAGATTTTCTCCAAATTTTCAGATGGAGGCATGAGAAAGAGATTGCCTTGATTGGGCTTGTGGTTATTGGTGGACCGAGGGGACTTTTGTGAGTTTTACTCCTCCCTTTTGGAGTCGGGGGGGCTGACGAAACGCATGTGGGCAGGCGTCGTCACCCTTGATGACCCTTGGCGAGCGTAGTGGTTTACCAGGGGCAGCGCACAGGCCCGAGGGGTCGTAGACACAGCTCGAGTTTCTCTTCATTGTCGCATAAATCTTTTGCCTTTTACTAAAGATTACCGTGGAGGGGAACTTTTGCGAGTGACCTGTATTTTTGGGTGCTCTGCTCACAGCAGAGCTACATCGAAATGTCAAGAGCAGAATCAATTTGGCCGTCCACCAACACGCTGCAGGAGGGCGTGCCACTGGTCATCGTCTGTATTTGCACTCTCTGCGTTTGCGCTGTCAGCACTTAGTGTTTATTTAGCTGGCATGGGAAGGCAGCACTTTCTTGTACGTGACGGGATGCAAATTCTGGAAGGCTCTCTTTAGTGACGGGTCCAAACAAAGATCTCATCAGCTCCTCTAGCCCTATCGGCGACTCGTGCACTTCGAGCCTTCTTAGCGACGGCGCAAGTGGCTGACTGCTGACTGCTGACTGTGTTGGTGGTATAGTGGTGAGCATAGCTGCCTTCCAAGCAGTTGACCCGGGTTCGATTCCCGGCCAACGCATGTCCTTTGGCTCGGGCTGATGTCGAAGCAGAACTCCTTCTGTGACCTGTGGTCCTCCCAAAACTTTTGGATGGATCATTCGGAAGCCGAAAAGAGCTAGCTCTCCCCGTCGGGGAATCGAACCCCGGTCTTCCGCGTGACAGGCGGAGATACTGTCCACTATACTAACGAGGAGCTGCGCATGATGCCGTTTCTCCCCCAACCGACGCTACTGCACCGACATAACTGAACAATGCATGGCTTTTTCTGACGCTGACACAGCCCTAGCACCGTCAAATTCCGGATGGACCCATCATTAGCTAAAGTCGCATAACATTTGGAACACTACCCGTTGCAGGGCTCATTGTTTGGACTCTTTTTATTTTTTTTTTTTTTTTTAAATTGCGCTTTAAACAAAAAGGATTGTGTCAATGCAACTGAACAACATTAATTCGGAACACAGTGCGTCAATAAAGCAAAATGACAGTTAAAGGCATTTCGTCATTGAAATCGGTGATGTCATCATTCAGCTAAGTTCAGTTTAAATAGTATCTGTGCAATAATTTGCAATCAAGTCAACGATATCGCTGTACATGAAGTGTCCCCAACTATGCCTGCCAGAGGCGACAGAGGCAAGGAACCAAAACTCGATCGGTGAAAAAATGGAGAAAAAACCCGGTGAGAAACCAGGCTCAGTCAGGGAGACAGTTCTCCTCTGGTCAGAAGAAACCAGCAAATCAGTTCCAGGCTGCAGAAAAGTCAGACTGTGCAGAAGAATCATCTGTTTCCTGTGGTCTTGTCCTGGTGGTCGTCTGAGACAAGGTCTTTACAGGGGATCTGTATCTGGGGCTCATCTAGTTGTCCCGGTCTCCGCTGTGTTTCAGGGCCATAGAGGTCCTTTCTAGGTGTTGATCAACCATCTTGTCTGGATACTGACTGGATCCGGGTGACTGAAGCGGCCCACTGATCTGGATACAGACTGGATCTGGTGGCTACGGTGACCTCGGAATAAGGGATTTCTTTAAAAGACTCTTTTATTCATATAAGATTTTCTCCAACTTTTCAGATGGAGGCATGAGAAAGAGATTGCCTTGATTGGGCTTGTGGTTTTTGGTGGACTGAGGGGACTTTTGTGTGTTTTACTCCTCCCTTTTGGAGTGGGGGGGGGGGGGGGGCTGACGAAACGCATGTGGGCAGGCATCGTCACCCTTGATGACCCTTGGCGAGCGTAGTTGTTTACCAGGGGCAGGGCACAGGCCCGAGGGGTCGTAGACACAGCTTGAGTTTCTCTTCATTGTCGCATAAATCTTTCGCCTTTTACTAAAGATTTCCGTGGAGGGGAACTTTTGCGAGTGACCTGGTTTTTTGGGTGCTCTGCTCACAGCAGAGCTACATCGAAATGTCAAGGGCAGAATCAATTTGGCCGTCCACCAACACGCTGCAGGAGGGCGTGCCACTGTTCATCGTCTGTATTTGCACTCTCTGCGTTTGCGCTGTCAGCACTTAGTGTTTATTTAGCTGGCATGGGAAGGCAGCACTTTCTTGTACGTGACGGGATGCAAATTCTGGAAGGCTCTCTTTAGTGACGGGTCCAAACAAAGATCTCATCAGCTCCTCTAGCCCTATCGGCGACTCGTGCACTTCGAGCCTTCTTAGCGACGGCGCAAGTGGCTGACTGCTGACTGCGTTGGTGGTATAGTGGTGAGCATAGCTGCCTTCCAAGCAGTTGACCCGGGTTCGATTCCCGGCCAACGCATGTCCTTTGGCTCGGGCTGACGTCGAAGCAGAACTCCTTCTGTGACCTGTGGCTCCTCCCAAAACTTTTGGATGGATCATTCGGAAGCCGAAAAGAGCTAGCTCTCCCCGTCGGGGAATCGAACCCCGGTCTTCCGCGTGACAGGCGGAGATACTGTCCACTATACTAACGAGGAGCTGCGCATGATGCCGTTTCTCCCCCAACCGACGCTACTGCACCGACATAACTGAACAATGCATGGCTTTTTCTGACGCTGACACAGCCCTAGCACCGTCAAATTCCGGATGGACCCATCATTAGCTAAAGTCGCATAACATTTGGAACACTACCCGTTGCAGGGGTCATTGTTTGGACTCTTTTTTTTTTTTTTTTTAATTGCGCTTTAAACAAAAAGGATTGTGTCAATGCAACTGAACAACATTAATTAGGAACACAGTGCGTCAATAAAGCAAAATGACAGTTAAAGGCATTTCGTCATTGAAATCGGTGATGTCATCATTCAGCTAAGTTCAGTTTAAATAGTATCTGTGCAATAATTTGCAATCAAGTCAACGATATCGCTGTACATGAAGTGTCCCCAGCTATGCCTGCCAGAGGCGACAGAGGCAAGGAACCAAAACTCGATCGGTGAAAAAATGGAGAAAAAACCCGGTGAGAAACCAGGCTCAGTCGGGGAGACAGTTCTCCTCTGGTCAGAAGAAACCAGCAAATCAGTTCCAGGCTGCAGAAAAGTCAGACTGTGCAGAAGAATCATCTGTTTCCTGTGGTCTTGTCCTGGTGGTCGTCTGAGACAAGGTCTTTACAGGGGATCTGTATCTGGGGCTCATCTAGTTGTCCCGGTCTCCGCTGTGTTTCAGGGCCATAGAGGTCCTTTCTAGGTGTTGATCAACCATCTTGTCTGGATACTGACTGGATCCGGGTGACTGAAGCGGCCCACTGATCTGGATACAGACTGGATCTGGTGGCTACGGTGACCTCGGAATAAGGGATTTCTTTAAAAGACTCTTTTATTCATATAAGATTTTCTCCAACTTTTCAGATGGAGGCATGAGAAAGAGATTGCCTTGATTGGGCTTGTGGTTTTTGGTGGACCGAGGGGACTTTTGTGTGATTTACTCCTCCCTTTTGGAGTTGGGGGGGGGGGGGGGGGGCTGACGAAACGCATGTGGGCAGGCGTCGTCACCCTTGATGACCCTTGGCGAGCGTAGTGGTTTACCAGGGGCAGCGCACAGGCCCGAGGGGTCGTAGACACAGCTCGAGTTTCTCTTCATTGTCGCATAAATCTTTCGCCTTTTACTAAAGATTTCCGTGGAGGGGAACTTTTGCGAGTGACCTGTATTTTTGGGTGCTCTGCTCACAGCAGAGCTACATCGAAATGTCAAGAGCAGAATCAATTTGGCCATCCGCCAACACGCTGCACGAGGGTGTGCCACTGGTCATCGTCTGTATTTGCACTCTCTGCGTTTGCGCTGTCAGCACTTAGTTTTTATTTAGCTGGCATGGGAAGGCAGCACTTTCTTGTACGTGACGGGATGCAAATTCTGGAAGGCTCTCTTTAGTGACGGGTCCAAACAAAGATCTCATCAGCTCCTCTAGCCCTATCGGCGACTCGTGCACTTCGAGCCTTCTTAGCGACGGCGCAAGTGGCTGACTGCTTACTGCTGACTGCGTTGGTGGTATAGTGGTGAGCATAGCTGCCTTCCAAGCAGTTGACCCGAGTTCGATTCCCGGCCAACGCATGTCCTTTTGCTCGGGCTGATGTCGAAGCAGAACTCCTTCTGTGACCTGTGGCTCCTCCCAAAACTTTTGGATGGATCATTCGGAAGCCGAAAAGAGCTAGCTCTCCCCGTCGGGGAATCGAACCCATGGTCTTCCGCGTGACAGGCGGAGATACTGTCCACTATACTAACGAGGAGCTGCGCATGATGCCGTTTCTCCCCCAACCGACACTACTGCACCGACATAACTGAACAATGCATTGCTTTTTCTGATGCTGACACAGCCCTAGCACCGTCAAATTCCGGATGGACCCATCATTAGCTAAAGTCGCATTACATTTGGAACACTACCCGTTGCAGGGGTCATTGTTTGGACATTGTTTTTTTTTTGTTTTTTTTTTTTAAATTGCGCTTTAAACAAAAAGGATTGTGTCAATGCAACTGAACAACATTAATTAGGAACACAGTGCGTCAATAAAGCAAAATGACAGTTAAAGGCATTTTGTCATTGAAATCGGTGATGTCATCATTCAGCTAAGTTCAGTTTAAATAGTATCTGTGCAATAATTTGCAATCAAGTCAACGATATCGATGTACATGAAGTGTCCCCAGCTATGCCTGCCAGAGGCGACAGAGGCAAGGAACCAAAACTCGATCGGTGAAAAAATGGAGAAAAAACCCGGTGAGAAACCAGGCTCAGTCGGGGAGACAGTTCTCCTCTGGTCAGAAGAAACCAGCAAATCAGTTCCAGGCTGCAGAAAAGTCAGACTGTGCAGAAGAATCATCTGTTTCCTGTGGTCTTGTCCTGGTGGTCGTCTGAGACAAGGTCTTTACAGGGGATCTGTATCTGGGGCTCATCTAGTTGTCCCGGTCTCTGCTGTGTTTCAGGGCCATAGAGGTCCTTTCTAGGTGTTGATCAACCATCTTGTCTGGATACTGACTGGATCCGGGTGACTGAAGCAGCCCACTGATCTGGATACAGACTGGATCTGGTGGCTACGGTGACCTCGGAATAAGGGATTTCTTTAAAAGACTCTTTTATTCATATAAGATTTTCTCCAACTTTTCAGATGGAGGCATGAGAAAGAGATTGCCTTGATTGGGCTTGTGGTTATTGGTGGACCGAGGGGACTTTTGTGAGTTTTACTCCTCCCTTTTGGAGTGGGGGGGGGCTGACGAAACGCATGTGGGCAGGCGTCGTCACCCTTGATGACCCTTGGCGAGCGTAGTGGTTTACCAGGCGCAGCACACAGGCCCGAGGGGTCGTAGACACAGCTCGAGTTTCTCTTCATTGTCGCATAAATCTTTCGCCTTTTACTAAAGATTTCCGTGGAGGGGAACTTTTGCGAGTGACCTGTATTTTTGGGTGCTCTGCTCACAGCAGAGCTACATCGAAATGTCAAGAGCAGAGTCAATTTGGCCGTCCGCCAACACGCTGCAGGATGGTGTGCCACTGGTCATCGTCTGTATTTGCACTCTCTGCGTTTGCGCTGTCAGCAATTAGTGTTTATTTAGCTGGCATGGGAAGGCAGCACTTTCTTGTACGTGACGGGATGCAAATTCTGGAAGGCTCTCTTTAGTGACGGGTCCAAACAAAGATCTCATCAGCTCCTCTAGCCCTATCGGCGACTCGTGCACTTCAAGCCTTCTTAGCGACGGCGCAAGTGGCTGACTGCGTTGGTGGTATAGTGGTGAGCATAGCTGCCTTCCAAGCAGTTGACGCGGGTTCGATTCCCGGCCAATGCATGTCCTTTGGCTCGGGCTGATGTCGAAGCAGAACTCCTTCTGTGACCTGTGGCTCCTCCCAAAACTTTTGGATGGATCATTCGGAAGCCGAAAAGAGCTAGCTCTCCCCGTCGGGAAATCGAACCCCGGTCTTCCGCGTGACAGGCGGAGATACTGTCCACTATACTAACGAGGAGCTGCGCATGCTGCCGTTTCTCCCCCAACCGATACTACTGCACCGACATAACTGAACAATGCATGGCTTTTTCTGATGCTGACACAGCCCTAGCACCGTCAAATTCCGGATGGACCCATTATTAGCTAAAGTCGCATTACATTTGGAACACTACCCGTTGCAGGGGTCATTGTTTGGACATTGTTTTTTTTTTTTTTTTTAAATTGCGCTTTAAACAAAAAGGATTGTGTCAATGCAACTGAACAACATTAATTAGGAACACAGTGCGTCAATAAAGCAAAATGACAGTTAAAGGCATTTCGTCATTGAAATCGGTGATGTCATCATTCAGCTAAGTTCAGTTTAAATAGTATCTGTGCAATAATTTGCAATCAAGTCAACGATATCGCTGTACATGAAGTGTCCCCAGCTATGCCTGCCAGAGGCGACAGAGGCAAGGAACCAAAACTCGATCGGTGAAAAAATGGAGAAAAAACCCGGTGAGAAACCAGGCTCAGTCGGGGAGACAGTTCTCCTCTGGTCAGAAGAAACCAGCAAATCAGTTCCAGGCTGCAGAAAAGTCAGACTGTGCAGAAGAATCATCTGTTTCCTGTGGTCTTATCCTGGTGGTCATCTGAGACAAGGTCTTTACAGGGGATCTGTATCTGGGGCTCATCTAGTTGTCCGATAGGGCTAGAGGTGTTTCAGGGCCATAGAGGTCCTTTCTAGGTGTTGATCAACCATCTTGTCTGGATACTGACTGGATCCGGGTGACTGAAGCGGCCCACTGATCTGGATACAGACTGGATCTGGTGGCTACGGTGACCTCGGAATAAGGGATTTCTTTAAAAGACTCTTTTATTCATATAAGATTTTCTCCAACTTTTCAGATGGAGGCATGATAAAGAGATTGTCTTGATTGGGCTTGTGGTTATTGGTGGACCGAGGGGACTTTTGTGAGTTTTACTCCTCCCTTTCGGAGTGGGGGGGGGGGGGGGGGGCTGACGAAACGCATGTGGGCAGGCGTCGTCACCCTTGATGACCCTTGGCGAGCGTAGTGGTTTACCAGAGGCAGTGCACAGGCCCGAGGGATCGTAGACACAGCTCGAGTTTCTCTTCATTGTCGCATAAATCTTTCGCCTTTTACTAAAGATTTCCGTGGAGGGGAACTTTTGCGAGTGACCTGTATTTTTGGGTGCTCTACTCACAGCAGAGCTACATCGAAATGTCAAGAGCAGAATCAATTTGGCCGTCCGCCAACACGCTGAAGGAGGGCGTGCCACTGGTCATCGTCTGTATTTGCACTCTCTGCGTTTGCGCTGTCAGCACTTAGTGTTTATTTAGCTGGCATGGGAAGGCAGCACTTTCTTGTACGTGACGGGATGCAAATTCTGGAAGGCTCTCTTTAGTGACGGGTCCAAACAAAGATCTCATCAGCTCCTCTAGCCCTATCGGCGACTCGTGCACTTCGAGCCTTCTTAGCGACGGCGCAAGTGGCTGACTGCTGACTGCGTTGGTGGTATAGTGGTGAGCATAGCTGCCTTCCAAGTAGTTGACCCGGGTTCGATTCCCGGCCAACGCATGTCCTTTGGCTCGGGCTGATGTCGAAGCAGAACTCCTTCTGTGACCTGTGGCTCCTCCCAAAACTTTTGGATGGATCATTCGGAAGCCGAAAAGAGCTAGCTCTCCCCGTCGGGGAATCGAACCCCGGTCTTCCGCGTGACAGGCGGAGATACTGTCCACTATACTAACGAGGAGCTGCGCATGTTGCCGTTTCTCCCCCAACCGACACTACTGCACCGACATAACTGAACAATGCATGGCTTTTTCTGACGCTGACACAGCCCTAGCACCGTCAAATTCCGGATGGACCCATCATTAGCTAAAGTCGCATAACATTTGGAACACTACCCGTTGCAGGGGTCATTGTTTGGACTCTTTTTTTTTTTTTTTTTTTTTAAATTGCGCTTTAAACAACAAGGATTGTGTCAATGCAACTGAACAACATTAATTAGGAACACAGTGCGTCAATAAAGCAAAATGACAGTTAAAGGCATTTCGTCATTGAAATCGGTGATGTCATCATTCAGCTAAGTTCAGTTTAAATAGTATCTGTGCAATAATTTGCAATTAAGTCAACGATATCGCTGTACATGAAGTGTCCCCAGCTATGCCTGCCAGAGGCGACAGAGGCAAGGAACCAAAACTCGATCGGTGAAAAAATGGAGAAAAAACCCGGTGAGAAACCAGGCTCAGTCGGGGAGACAGTTCTCCTCTGGTCAGAAGAAACCAGCAAATCATTTCCAGGCTGCAGAAAAGTCAGACTGTGCAGAAGAATCATCTGTTTCCTGTGGTCTTGTCCTGGTGGTCGTCTGAGACAAGGTCTTTACAGGGGATCTGTATCTGGGGCTCATCTAGTTGTCCGATAGGGCTAGAGGTGTTTCAGGGCCATAGAGGTCCTTTCTAGGTGTTGATCAACCATCTTGTCTGGATACTGACTGGATCCGGGTGACTGAAGCGGCCCACTGATCTGGATACAGACTGGATCTGGTGGCTGCGGTGACCTCGGAATAAGGGATTTCTTTAAAAGACTCTTTTATTCATATAAGATTTTCTCCAACTTTTCAGATGGAGGCATGATAAAGAGATTGTCTTGATTGGGCTTGTGGTTATTGGTGGACCGAGGGGACTTTTGTGAGTTTTACTCCTCCCTTTCGGAGTGGGGGGGGGGGGGGGGGCTGACGAAACGCATGTGGGCAGGCGTCGTCACCCTTGATGACCCTTGGCGAGGTTAGTGGTTTACCAGAGGCAGCCCACAGGCCCGAGGGGTCGTAGACACAGCTCGAGTTTCCCTTCATTGTCGCATAAATCTTTCGCCTTTTACTAAAGATTTCCGTGGAGGGGAACTTTTGCGAGTGACCTGTATCTTTGGGTGCTCTGCTCACAGCAGAGCTACATCGAAATGTCAAGAGCAGAATCAATTTGGCCGTTTGCCAACACGCTGCAGGAGGGCGTGCCACTGGTCATCGTCTGTATTTGCACTCTCTGCGTTTGCGCTGTCAGCACTTAGTGTTTATTTAGCTGGCATGGGAAGGCAGCACTTTCTTGTACGTGACGGGATGCAAATTCTGGAAGGCTCTCTTTAGTGACGGGTCCAAACAAAGATCTCATTAGCTCCTCTAGCCCTATCGGCGACTCGTGCACTTCGAGCCTTCTTAGCGACGGCACAAGTGGCTGACTGCTGACTGCGTTGGTGGTATAGTGGTATAGTGGTGAGCATAGCTGCCTTCCAAGCAGTTGACCCGGGTTCGATTCCCGGCCAACGCATGTCCTTTGGCTCGGGCTGATGTCGAAGCAGAACTCCTTCTGTGACCTGTGGCTCCTCCCAAAACTTTTGGATGGATCATTCGGAAGCCGAAAAGAGCTAGCTCTCCCCGTCGGGCAATCGAACCCCGGTCTTCCGCGTGACAAGCGGAGATACTGTCCACTATACTAACGAGGAGCTGCGCATGTTGCCGTTTCTCCCCCAACCGACACTACTGCACCGACATAACTGAACAATGCATGGCTTTTTCTGACGCTGAAACAGCCCTAGCACCGTCAAATTCCGGATGGACCCATCATTAGCTAAAGTCGCATAACATTTGGAACACTACCCGTTGCAGGGGTCATTGTTTGGACTCTTTTTTTTTTTTTTTTTTTTAAATTGCGCTTTAAACAACAAGGATTGTGTCAATGCAACTGAACAACATTAATTAGGAACACAGTGCGTCAATAAAGCAAAATGACAGTTAAAGGCATTTCGTCATTGAAATCGGTGATGTCATCATTCAGCTAAGTTCAGTTTAAATAGTATCTGTGCAATAATTTGCAATCAAGTCAACGATATCGCTGTACATGAAGTGTCCCCAGCTATGCCTGCCAGAGGCGACAGAGGCAAGGAACCAAAACTCGATCGGTGAAAAAATGGAGAAAAAACCCGGTGAGAAACCAGGCTCAGTCGGGGAGACAGTTCTCCTCTGGTCAGAAGAAACCAGCAAATCAGTTCCAGGCTGCAGAAAAGTCAGACTGTGCAGAATAATCATCTGTTTCCTGTGGTCTTGTCCTGGTGGTCGTCTGAGACAAGGTCTTTACAGGGGATCTGTATCTGGGGCTCATCTAGTTGTCCGATAGGGCTAGAGGTGTTTCAGGGCCATAGAGGTCCTTTCTAGGTGTTGATCAACCATCTTGTCTGGATACTGACTGGATCCGGGTGACTGAAGCGGCCCACTGATCTGGATACAGACTGGATCTGGTGGCTACGGTGACCTCGGAATAAGGGATTTCTTTAAAAGACTCTTTTATTCATATAAGATTTTCTCCAACTTTTCAGATGGAGGCATGATAAAGAGATTGTCTTGATTGGGCTTGTGGTTATTGGTGGACCGAGGGGACTTTTGTGAGTTTTACTCCTCCCTTTTGGAGTGGGGGGGGGGGGGCTGACGAAACGCATGTGGGCAGGCGTCGTCACCCTTGATGACCCTTGGCGAGCGTAGTGGTTTACCAGAGGCAGCGCACAGGCCCGAGGGTTCGTAGACACAGCTCGATTTCTCTTCATTGTCGCATAAATCTTTCGCCTTTTACTAAAGATTTCCGTGGAGGGGAACTTTTGCGAGTGACCTGTATTTTTGGGTGCTCTGCTCACAGCAGAGCTACATCGAAATGTCAAAAGCAGAATCAATTTGGCCGTCCGCCAACACGCTGCAGGAGGGCGTGCCACTGGTCATCGTCTGTATTTGCACTCTCTGCGTTTGCGCTCTCAGCACTTAGTGTTTATTTAGCTGGCATGGGAGGGCAGCACTTTCTTGTACGTGACGGGATGCAAATTCTGGAAGGCTTTCTTTAGTGACGGGTCCAAACAAAGATCTCATCAGCTCCTCTAGCCCTATCGGCGACTCGTGCACTTCGAGCCTTCTTAGCGATGGCGCAAGTGGCTGACTGCTGACTGCGTTGGTGGTATAGTGGTGAGCATAGCTGCCTTCCAAGCAGTTGACCGGGGTTCGATTCCCGGCCAACGCATGTCCTTTGGCTCGGGCTGATGTCGAAGCAGAACTCCTTCTGTGACCTGTGGCTCCTCCCAAAACTTTTGGATGGATCGTTCGGAAGCCGAAAAGAGCTAGCTCTCCCCGTCGGGGAATCGAACCACGGTCTTCCGCGTGACAGGCAGAGATACTGTCCACTATACTAACGAGGAGCTGTGCATGCTGCTGTTTCTCCCTCAACCGATGCTACTGCACCGACATAACTGAACAATGCATGGCTTTTTCTGACGCTGACACAGCCCTAGCACCGTCAAATTCCGGATGGACCCATCATTAGCTAAAGTCGCATAACATTTGGAACACTACCTGTTGCAGGGGTCATTGTTTGGACTCTTTTTTTTTTTTTTTTTTTTTTTTTAAATTGCGCTTTAAACAACAAGGATTGTGTCAATGCAACTGAACAACATTAATTAGGAACACAGTGCGTCAATAAAGCAAAATGACAGATAAAGGCATTTCGTCATTGAAATCGGTGATGTCATCATTCAGCTAAGTTCAGTTTAAATAGTATCTGTGCAATAATTTGCAATCAAGTCAACGATATCGCTTTACATGAAGTGTCCCCAGCTATGCCTGCCAGAGGTGACAGAGGCAAGGAACCAAAACTCGATCGGTGAATAAATGGAGAAAAAACCCGGTGAGAAACCAGGCTCAGTCGGGGAGACAGTTCTCCTCTGGTCAGAAGAAACCAGCAAATCAGTTCCAGGCTGCAGAAAAGTCAGACTGTGCAGAAGAATCATCTGTTTCTTGTGGTCTTGTCCTGGTGGTCGTCTGAGACAAGGTCTTTACAGGGGATCTGTATCTGGGGCTCATCTAGTTGTCCGATAGGGCTAGAGGTGTTTCAGGGCCATAGAGGTCCTTTCTAGGTGTTGATCAACCATCTTGTCTGGATACTGACTGGATCCGGGTGACTGAAGCGGCCCACTGATCTGGATACAGACTGGATCTGGTGGCTACGGTGACCTCGGAATAAGGGATTTCTTTAAAAGACTCTTTTATTCATATAAGATTTTCTCCAACTTTTCAGATGGAGGCATGATAAAGAGATTGTCTTGATTGGGCTTGTGGTTATTGGTGGACCGAGGGGACTTTTGTGAGTTTTACTCCTCCCTTTTGGAGTGGAGGGGGGGGGCTGACGAAACGCATGTGGGCAGGCGTCGTCACCCTTGATGACCCTTGGCGAGCGTAGTGGTTTACCAGAGGCACCGCACAGGCCCGAGGGTTCGTAGACACAG
This sequence comes from Carassius carassius, assembly GCF_963082965.1. Classification (NCBI taxonomy): domain Eukaryota; kingdom Metazoa; phylum Chordata; class Actinopteri; order Cypriniformes; family Cyprinidae; genus Carassius; species Carassius carassius. The sequence goes on from NC_081762.1 coordinate 35,337,214, forward strand.
CTTGATTTCTCTTCATTGTCGCATAAATCTTTCGCCTTTTACTAAAGATTTCCGTGGAGGGGAACTTTTGCGAGTGACCTGTATTTTTGGGTGCTCTGCTCACAGCAGAGCTACATCGAAATGTCAAAAGCAGAATCAATTTGGCCGTCCGCCAACACGCTGCAGGAGGGCGTGCCACTGGTCATCGTCTGTATTTGCACTCTCTGCGTTTGCGCTGTCAGCACTTAGTGTTTATTTAGCTGGCATGGGAGGGCAGCACTTTCTTGTACGTGACGGGATGCAAATTCTGGAAGGCTTTCTTTAGTGACGGGTCCAAACAAAGATCTCATCAGCTCCTCTAGCCCTATCGGCGACTCGTGCACTTCGAGCCTTCTTAGCGATGGCGCAAGTGGCTGACTGCTGACTGCGTTGGTGGTATAGTGGTGAGCATAGCTGCCTTCCAAGCAGTTGACCGGGGTTCGATTCCCGGCCAACGCATGTCCTTTGGCTCGGGCTGATGTCGAAGCAGAACTCCTTCTGTGACCTGTGGCTCCTCCCAAAACTTTTGGATGGATCGTTCGGAAGCCGAAAAGAGCTAGCTCTCCCCGTCGGGGAATCGAACCACGGTCTTCCGCGTGACAGGCAGAGATACTGTCCACTATACTAACGAGGAGCTGTGCATGCTGCTGTTTCTCCCCCAACCGATGCTACTGCACCGACATAACTGAACAATGCATGGCTTTTTCTGACGCTGACACAGCCCTAGCACCGTCAAATTCCGGATGGACCCATCATTAGCTAAAGTCGCATAACATTTGGAACACTACCTGTTGCAGGGGTCATTGTTTGGACTCTTTTTTTTTTTTTTTTTTTTTAAATTGCGCTTTAAACAACAAGGATTGTGTCAATGCAACAGAACAACATTAATTAGGAACACAGTGCGTCAATAAAGCAAAAAGACAGATAAAGGCATTTCGTCATTGAAATCGGTGATGTCATCATTCAGCTAAGTTCAGTTTAAATAGTATCTGTGCAATAATTTGCAATCAAGTCAACGATATCGCTGTACATGAAGTGTCCCCAGCTATGCCTGCCAGAGGCGACAGAGGCAAGGAACCAAAACTCGATCGGTGAAAAAATGGAGAAAAAACCCGGTGAGAAACCAGGCTCAGTCGGGGAGACAGTTCTCCTCTGGTCAGAAGAAACCAGCAAATCAGTTCCAGGCTGCAGAAAAGTCAGACTGTGCAGAAGAATCATCTGTTTCCTGTGGTCTTGTCCTGGTGGTCGTCTGAGACAAGGTCTTTACAGGGGATCTGTATCTGGGGCTCATCTAGTTGTCCGATAGGGCTAGAGGTGTTTCAGGGCCATAGAGGTCCTTTCTAGGTGTTGATCAACCATCTTGTCTGGATACTGACTGGATCCAGGTGACTGAAGCGGCCCACTGATCTGGATACAGACTGGATCTGGTGGCTACGGTGACCTCGGAATAAGGGATTTCTTTAAAAGACTCTTTTATTCATATAAGATTTTCTCCAACTTTTCAGATGGAGGCATGATAAAGAGATTGTCTTGATTGGGCTTGTGGTTATTGGTGGACCGAGGGGACTTTTGTGAGTTTTACTCCTCCCTTTTGGAGTGGAGGGGGGGGGGGGGGGGGCTGACGAAACGCATGTGGGCAGGCGTCGTCACCCTTGATGACCCTTGGCGAGCGTAGTGGTTTACCAGAGGCAGCGCACAGGCCCGAGGGTTCGTAGACACAGCTCGAGTTTCTCTTCATTGTCGCATAAATCTTTCGCCTTTTACTAAAGATTTCCGTGGAGGGGAACTTTTGCGAGTGACCTGTATTTTTGGGTGCTCTGCTCACAGCAGAGCTACATCGAAATGTCAAGAGCAGAATCAATTTGGCCGTCCGCCAACACGCTGCAGGAGGGCGTGCCACTGGTCATCGTCTGTATTTGCACTCTCTGCGTTTGCGCTGTCAGCACTTAGTGTTTATTTAGCTGGCATGGGAAGGCAGCACTTTCTTGTACGTGACGGGATGCAAATTCTGGAAGGCTCTCTTTAGTGACGGGTCCAAACAAAGATCTCATCAGCTCCTCTAGCCCTATCGGCGACTCGTGCACTTCGAGCCTTCTTAGCGACGGCGCAAGTGGCTGACTGCTGACTGCGTTGGTGGTATAGTGGTGAGCATAGCTGCCTTCCAAGCAGTTGACCCGGGTTCTATTCCCGGCCAACGCATGTCCTTTGGCTCAGGCTGATGTTGAAGCAGAACTCCTTCTGTGACCTGTGGCTCCTCCCAAAACTTTTGGATGGATTGTTTGGAAGCCGAAAAGAGCTAGCTCTCCCCTTCGGAAAATCGAACCCCGGTCTTCCGCGTGACAGGCGGAGATACTGTCCACTATACTAACGAGGAGCTGCGCATGCTGCCATTTCTCCCCCAACCGACGCTACTGCACCGACATAACTGAACAATGCATGGCTTTTTCTGACGCTGACACAGCCCTAGCACCGTCAAATTCCGGATGGACCCATCATTAGCTAAAGTCGCATAACATTTGGAAAACTACCCGTTGCAGGGGTCATTGTTTGGACTCTTTTTGTTTTTTTGTTTTTTTTTAAATTACGCTTTAAACAAAAAGGATTGTGTCAATGCAACTGAACAACATTAATTAGGAACACAGTGCGTCAATAAAGCAAAATGACAGTTAAAGGCATTTCGTCATTGAAATCGGTGATGTCATCATTCAGCTAAGTTCAGTTTAAATAGTATCTGTGCAATAATTTGCAATCAAGTCAACGATATCGCTGTACATGAAGTGTCCCCAGCTATGCCTGCCAGAGGCGACAGAGGCAAGGAACCAAAACTCGATCGGTGAAAAAATGGAGAAAAAACCCGGTGAGAAACCAGGCTCAGTCGGGGAGACAGTTCTCCTCTGGTCAGAAGAAACCAGCAAATCAGTTCCAGGCTGCAGAAAAGTCAGACTGTGCAGAGGAATCATCTGTTTCCTGTGGTCTTGTCCTGGTGGTCGTCTGAGACAAGGTCTTTACAGGGGATCTGTATCTGGGGCTCATCTAGTTGTCTGATAGGGCTAGAGGTGTTTCAGGGCCATAGAGGTCCTTTCTAGGTGTTGATCAACCATCTTGTCTGGATACTGACTGGATCCGGGTGACTGAAGAGCCCACTGATCTGGATACAGACTGGATCTGGTGGCTACGGTGACCTCGGAATAAGGGATTTCTTTAAAAGACTCTTTTATTCATATAAGATTTTCTCCAACTTTTCAGATGGAGGCATGATAAAGAGATTGTCTTGATTGGGCTTGTGGTTATTGGTGGACCGAGGGGACTTTTGTGAGTTTTACTCCTCCCTTTTGGAGTGGGGGGGGGGGCTGACGAAACGCATGTGGGCAGGCGTCGTCACCCTTGATGACCCTTGGCGAGCGTAGTGGTTTACCAGAGGCAGCGCACAGGCCCGAGGGTTCGTAGACACAGCTCGAGTTTCTCTTCATTGTCGCATAAATCTTTCGCCTTTTACTAAAGATTTCTGTGGAGGGGAACTTTTGCGAGTGACCTGTATTTTTGGGTGCTCTGCTCACAGCAGAGCTACATCGAAATGTCAAGAGCAGAATCAATTTGGCCGTCCGCCAACACGCTGCAGGAGGGCGTGCCACTGGTCATCGTCTTTATTTGCACTCTCTGCGTTTGCGCTGTCAGCCATTTGTGTTTATTTAGCTGGCATGGGAAGGCAGCACTTTCTTGTACGTGACGGGATGCAAATTCTGGAAGGCTCTCTTTAGTGACGGGTCCAAACAAAGATCTCATCAGCTCCTCTAGCCCTATCGGCGACTCGTGCACTTCGAGCCTTCTTAGCGACGGCGCAAGTGGCTGACTGCTGACTGCTGACTGCGTTGGTGGTATAGTGGTGAGCATAGCTGCCTTCCAAGCAGTTGACCCGGGTTCTATTCCCGGCCAACGCATGTCCTTTGGCTCGGGCTGATGTTGAAGCAGAACTCCTTCTGTGACCTGTGGCTCCTCCCAAAACTTTTGGATGGATTGTTTGGAAGCCGAAAAGAGCTAGCTCTCCCCGTCGGAAAATCGAACAGCGGTCTTCCGCGTGACAGGCGGAGATACTGTCCACTATACTAACGAGGAGCTGCGCATGCTGCCATTTCTCCCCCAACCGACGCTACTGCACCGACATAACTGAACAATGCATGGCTTTTTCTGAAGCTGACACAGCCCTAGCACCGTCAAATTCCGGATGGACCCATCATTAGCTAAAGTCGCATAACATTTGGAAAACTACCCGTTGCAGGGGTCATTGTTTGGACTCTTTTTGTTTTTTTGTTTTTTTTTAAATTACGCTTTAAACAAAAAGGATTGTGTCAATGCAACTGAACAACATTAATTAGGAACACAGTGCGTCAATAAAGCAAAATGACAGTTAAAGGCATTTCGTCATTGAAATCGGTGATGTCATCATTCAGCTAAGTTCAGTTTAAATAGTATCTGTGCAATAATTTGCAATCAAGTCAACGATATCGCTGTACATGAAGTGTCCCCAGCTATGCCTGCCAGAGGCGACAGAGGCAAGGAACCAAAACTCGATCGGTGAAAAAATGGAGAAAAAACCCGGTGAGAAACCAGGCTCAGTCGGGGAGACAGTTCTCCTCTGGTCAGAAGAAACCAGCAAATCAGTTCCAGGCTGCAGAAAAGTCAGACTGTGCAGAAGAATCATCTGTTTCCTGTGGTCTTGTCCTGGTGGTCGTCTGAGACAAGGTCTTTACAGGGGATCTGTATCTGGGGCTCATCTAGTTGTCCGATAGGGCTAGAGGTGTTTCAGGGCCATAGAGGTCCTTTCTAGGTGTTGATCAACCATCTTGTCTGGATACTGACTGGATCCGGGTGACTGAAGCGGCCCACTGATCTGGATACAGACTGGATCTGGTGGCTACGGTGACCTCGGAATAAGGGATTTCTTTAAAAGACTCTTTTATTCATATAAGATTTTCTCCAACTTTTCAGATGGAGGCATGATAAAGAGATTGTCTTGATTGGGCTTGTGGTTATTGGTGGACCGAGGGGACTTTTGTGAGTTTTACTCCTCCCATTTGGAGTGGGGGAGGGGGGCTGACGAAACGCATGTGGGCAGGCGTCGTCACCCTTGATGACCCTTGGCGAGCGTAGTGGTTTACCAGAGGCAGTGCACAGGCCCGAGGGTTCGTAGACACAGCTCGAGTTTCTCTTCATTGTCGCATAAATCTTTCGCCTTTTACTAAAGATTTCCGTGGAGGGGAACTTTTGCGAGTGACCTGTATTTTTGGGTGCTCTGCTCACAGCAGAGCTACATCGAAATGTCAAGAGCAGAATCAATTTGCTCGTCCGCCAACACGCTGCAGGAGGGCGTGCCACTGGTCATCGTCTGTATTTGCACTCTCTGCGTTTGCGCTGTCAGCACTTAGTGTTTATTTAGCTGGCATGGGAAGGCAGCACTTTCTTGTACGTGACGGGATGCAAATTCTGGAAGGCTCTCTTTAGTGACGGGTCCAAACAAAGATCTCATCAGCTCCTCTAGCCCCATCGGCGACTCGTGCACTTCGAGCCTTCTTAGCGACGGCGCAAGTGGCTGACTGCTGACTGCGTTGGTGGTATAGTGGTGAGCATAGCTGCCTTCCAAGCAGTTGACCCGGGTTCTATTCCCGGCCAACGCATGTCCTTTGGCTCGGGCTGATGTTGAAGCAGAACTCCTTCTGTGACCTGTGGCTCCTCCCAAAACTTTTGGATGGATTGTTTGGAAGCCGAAAAGAGCTAGCTCTCCCCGTCGAAAAATCGAACCCCGGTCTTCCGCGTGACAGGCGGAGATACTGTCCACTATACTAACGAGGAGCTGCGCATGCTGCCGTTTCTCCCCCAACCGACGCTACTGCACCGACATAACTGAACAATGCATGGCTTTTTCTGACGCTGACACAGCCCTAGCACCGTCAAATTCCGGATGGACCCATCATTAGCTAAAGTCGCATAACATTTGGAAAACTACCCGTTGCAGGGGTCATTGTTTGGACTCTTTTTTTTTTTTTTTTTTTTAAATTACGCTTTAAACAAAAAGGATTGTGTCAATGCAACTAAACAACATTAATTAGGAACACAGTGCGTCAATAAAGCAAAATGACAATTAAAGGCATTTCGTCATTGAAATCGGTGATGTCATCATTCAGCTAAGTTCAGTTTAAATAGTATCTGTGCAATAATTTGCAATCAAGTCAACGATATCGCTATACATGAAGTGTCCCCAGCTATGCCTGCCAGAGGCGACAGAGGCAAGAAACCAAAACTCGATCGGTGAAAAAATAGAGAAAAAACCCGGTGAGAAACCAGGCTCAGTCGGGGAGACAGTTCTCCTCTGGTCAGAAGAAACCAGCAAATCAGTTCCAGGCTGCAGAAAAGTCAGACTGTGCAGAAGAATCATCTGTTTCCTGTGGTCTTGTCCTGGTGGTCGTCTGAGACAAGGTCTTTACAGGGGATCTGTATCTGGGGCTCATCTAGTTGTCCGATAGGGCTAGAGGTGTTTCAGGGCCATAGAGGTCCTTTCTAGGTGTTGATCAACCATCTTGTCTGGATACTGACTGGATCCGGGTGACTGAAGCGGCCCACTGATCTGGATACAGACTGGATCTGGTGGCTACGGTGACCTCGGAATAAGGGATTTCTTTAAAAGACTCTTTTATTCATATAAGATTTTCTCCAACTTTTCAGATGGAGGCATGATAAAGAGATTGTCTTGATTGGGCTTGTGGTTATTGGTGGACCGAGGGGACTTTTGTGAGTTTTACTCCTCCCTTTTGGAGTGGGGGGGGGGGCTGACGAAACGCATGTGGGCAGGCGTCGTCACCCTTGATGACCCTTGGCGAGCGTAGTGGTTTACCAGAGGCAGCGCACAGGCCCGAGGGTTCGTGGACACAGCTCGAGTTTCTCTTCATTGTCGCATGAATCTTTCGCCTTTTACTAAAGATTTCCGTGGAGGGGAACTTTTGCGAGTGACCTGTATTTTTGGGTGCTCTGCTCACAGCAGAGCTACATCGAAATGTCAAGAGCAGAATCAATTTGGCCGTCCGCTATCACGCTGCAGGAGGGCGTGCCACTGGTCATCGTCTGTATTTGCACTCTCTGCGTTTGCGCTGTCAGCACTTAGTGTTTATTTAGCTGGCATGGGAAGGCAGCACTTTCTTGTACGTGACGGGATGCAAATTCTGGAAGGCTCTCTTTAGTGACGGGTCCAAACAAAGATCTCATCAGCTCCTCTAGCCCTATCGGCGACTCGTGCACTTCGAGCCTTCTTAGCGACGGCGCAAGTGGCTGACTGCTGACTGCGTTGGTGGTATAGTGGTGAGCATAGCTGCCTTCCAAGCAGTTGACCCGGGTTCTATTCCCGGCCAACGCATGTCCTTTTACTCGGGCTGATGTTGAAGCAGAACTCCTTCTGTGACCTGTGGCTCCTCCCAAAACTTTTGGATGGATTGTTTGGAAGCCGAAAAGAGCTAGCTCTCCCCGTCGGAAAATCGAACCCCGGTCTTCCGCGTGACAGGCGGAGATACTGTCCACTATACTAACGAGGAGATGCGCATGCTGCCGTTTCTCCCCCAACCGACGCTACTGCACCGACATAACTGAACAATGCATGGCTTTTTCTGACGCTGACACAGCCCTAGCACCGTCAAATTCCGGATGGACCCATCATTAGCTAAAGTCGCATAACATTTGGAAAACTACCCGTTGCAGGGGTCATTGTTTGGACTCTTTTTGTTTTTTTGTTTTTTTTTAAATTACGCTTTAAACAAAAAGGATTGTGTCAATGCAACTGAACAACATTAATTAGGAACACAGTGCGTCAATAAAGCAAAATGACAGTTAAAGGCATTTCGTCATTGAAATCGGTGATGTCATCATTCAGCTAAGTTCAGTTTAAATAGTATCTGTGCAATAATTTGCAATCAAGTCAACGATATCGCTGTACATGAAGTGTCCCCAGCTATGCCTGCCAGAGGCAACAGAGGCAAGGAACCAAATCTCGATCGGTGAAAAAATGGAGAAAAAACCCGGTGAGAAACCAGGCTCAGTCGGGGAGACAGTTCTCCTCTGGTCAGAAGAAACCAGCAAATCAGTTCCAGGCTGCAGAAAAGTCAGACTGTGCAGAAGAATCATCTGTTTCCTGTGGTCTTGTCCTGGTGGTCGTCTGAGACAAGGTCTTTACAGGGGATCTGTATCTGGGGCTCATCTAGTTGTCCGATAGGGCTAGAGGTGTTTCAGGGCCATAGAGGTCCTTTCTAGGTGTTGATCAACCATCTTGTCTGGATACTGACTGGATCCGGGTGACTGAAGCGGCCCACTGATCTGGATACAGACTGGATCTGGTGGCTACGGTGACCTCGGAATAAGGGATTACTTTAAAAGACTCTTTTATTCATATAAGATTTTCTCCAACTTTTCAGATGGAGGCATGATAAAGAGATTGTCTTGATTGGGCTTGTGGTAATTGGTGGACCGAGGGGACTTTTGTGAGTTTTACTCCTCCCATTTGGAGTGGGGGGGGGGGGCTGACGAAACGCATGTGGGCAGGCGTCGTCACCCTTGATGACCCTTGGCGAGCGTAGTGGTTTACCAGAGGCAGCGCACAGGCCCGAGGGTTCGTAGACACAGCTCGAGTTTCTCTTCATTGTCGCATAAATCTTTCGCCTTTTACTAAAGATTTCCGTGGAGGGGAACTTTTGCGAGTGACCTGTATTTTTGGGTGCTCTGCTCACAGCAGAGCTACATCGAAATGTCAAGAGCAGAATCAATTTGGCCGTCCGCCAACACGCTGCAGGAGGGCGTGCCACTGGTCATCGTCTGTATTTGCACTCTCTGCGTTTGCGCTGTCAGCACTTAGTGTTTATTTAGCTGGCATGGGAAGGCAGCACTTTCTTGTACGTGACGGGATGCAAATTCTGGAAGGCTCTCTTTAGTGACGGGTCCAAACAAAGATCTCATCAGCTCCTCTAGCCCCATCGGCGACTCGTGCACTTCGAGCCTTCTTAGCGACGGCGCAAGTGGCTGACTGCTGACTGCGTTGGTGGTATAGTGGTGAGCATAGCTGCCTTCCAAGCAGTTGACCCGGGTTCTATTCCCGGCCAACGCATGTCCTTTGGCTCGGGCTGATGTTGAAGCAGAACTCCTTCTGTGACCTGTGGCTCCTCCCAAAACTTTTGGATGGATTGTTTGGAAGCCGAAAAGAGCTAGCTCTCCCCGTCGAAAAATCGAACCCCGGTCTTCCGCGTGACAGGCGGAGATACTGTCCACTATACTAACGAGGAGCTGCGCATGCTGCCGTTTCTCCCCCAACCGACGCTACTGCACCGACATAACTGAACAATGCATGGCTTTTTCTGACGCTGACACAGCCCTAGCACCGTCAAATTCCGGATGGACCCATCATTAGCTAAAGTCGCATAACATTTGGAAAACTACCCGTTGCAGGGGTCATTGTTTGGACTCTTTTTTTTTTAAATTACGCTTTAAACAAAAAGGATTGTGTCAATGCAACTAAACAACATTAATTAGGAACACAGTGCGTCAATAAAGCAAAATGACAATTAAAGGCATTTCGTCATTGAAATCGGTGATGTCATCATTCAGCTAAGTTCAGTTTAAATAGTATCTGTGCAATAATTTGCAATCAAGTCAACGATATCGCTATACATGAAGTGTCCCCAGCTATGCCTGCCAGAGGCGACAGAGGCAAGGAACCAAAACTCGATCGGTGAAAAAATGGAGAAAAAACCCGGTGAGAAACCAGGCTCAGTCGGGGAGACAGTTCTCCTCTGGTCAGAAGAAACCAGCAAATCAGTTCCAGGCTGCAGAAAAGTCAGACTGTGCAGAAGAATCATCTGTTTCCTGTGGTCTTGTCCTGGTGGTCGTCTGAGACAAGGTCTTTACAGGGGATCTGTATCTGGGGCTCATCTAGTTGTCCGATAGGGCTAGAGGTGTTTCAGGGCCATAGAGGTCCTTTCTAGGTGTTGATCAACCATCTTGTCTGGATACTGACTGGATCCGGGTGACTGAAGCGGCCCACTGATCTGGATACAGACTGGATCTGGTGGCTACGGTGACCTCGGAATAAGGGATTTCTTTAAAAGACTCTTTTATTCATATAAGATTTTCTCCAACTTTTCAGATGGAGGCATGATAAAGAGATTGTCTTGATTGGGCTTGTGGTTATTGGTGGACCGAGGGGACTTTTGTGAGTTTTACTCCTCCCTTTTGGAGTGGGGGGGGGGGCTGACGAAACGCATGTGGGCAGGCGTCGTCACCCTTGATGACCCTTGGCGAGCGTAGTGGTTTACCAGAGGCAGCGCACAGGCCCGAGGGTTCGTAGACACAGCTCGAGTTTCTCTTCATTGTCGCATAAATCTTTCGCCTTTTACTAAAGATTTCCGTGGAGGGGAACTTTTGCGAGTGACCTGTATTTTTGGGTGCTCTGCTCACAGCAGAGCTACATCGAAATGTCAAGAGCAGAATCAATTTGGCCGTCCGCCAACACGCTGCAGGAGGGCGTGCCACTGGTCATCGTCTGTATTTGCACTCTCTGCGTTTGCGCTGTCAGCACTTAGTGTTTATTTAGCTGGCATGGGAAGGCAGCACTTTCTTGTACGTGACGGGATGCAAATTCTGGAAGGCTCTCTTTAGTGACGGGTCCAAACAAAGATCTCATCAGCTCCTCTAGCCCCATCGGCGACTCGTGCACTTCGAGCCTTCTTAGCGACGGCGCAAGTGGCTGACTGCTGACTGCGTTGGTGGTATAGTGGTGAGCATAGCTGCCTTCCAAGCAGTTGACCCGGGTTCTATTCCCGGCCAACGCATGTCCTTTGGCTCGGGCTGATGTTGAAGCAGAACTCCTTCTGTGACCTGTGGCTCCTCCCAAAACTTTTGGATGGATTGTTTGGAAGCCGAAAAGAGCTAGCTCTCCCCGTCGAAAAATCGAACCCCGGTCTTCCGCGTGACAGGCGGAGATACTGTCCACTATACTAACGAGGAGCTGCGCATGCTGCCGTTTCTCCCCCAACCGACGCTACTGCACCGACATAACTGAACAATGCATGGCTTTTTCTGACGCTGACACAGCCCTAGCACCGTCAAATTCCGGATGGACCCATCATTAGCTAAAGTCGCATAACATTTGGAAAACTACCCGTTGCAGGGGTCATTGTTTGGACTCTTTTTTTTTTTTTTTTTTTTAAATTACGCTTTAAACAAAAAGGATTGTGTCAATGCAACTAAACAACATTAATTAGGAACACAGTGCGTCAATAAAGCAAAATGACAATTAAAGGCATTTCGTCATTGAAATCGGTGATGTCATCATTCAGCTAAGTTCAGTTTAAATAGTATCTGTGCAATAATTTGCAATCAAGTCAACGATATCGCTATACATGAAGTGTCCCCAGCTATGCCTGCCAGAGGCGACAGAGGCAAGGAACCAAAACTCGATCGGTGAAAAAATGGAGAAAAAACCCGGTGAGAAACCAGGCTCAGTCGGGGAGACAGTTCTCCTCTGGTCAGAAGAAACCAGCAAATCAGTTCCAGGCTGCAGAAAAGTCAGACTGTGCAGAAGAATCATCTGTTTCCTGTGGTCTTGTCCTGTTGGTCGTCTGAGACAAGGTCTTTACAGGGGATCTGTATCTGGGGCTCATCTAGTTGTCCGATAGGGCTAGAGGTGTTTCAGGGCCATAGAGGTCCTTTCTAGGTGTTGATCAACCATCTTGTCTGGATACTGACTGGATCCGGGTGACTGAAGCGGCCCACTGATCTGGATACAGACTGGATCTGGTGGCTACGGTGACCTCGGAATAAGGGATTTCTTTAAAAGACTCTTTTATTCATATAAGATTTTCTCCAACTTTTCAGATGGAGGCATGATAAAGAGATTGTCTTGATTGGGCTTGTGGTTATTGGTGGACCGAGGGGACTTTTGTGAGTTTTACTCCTCCCTTTTGGAGTGGGGGGGGGGGCTGACGAAACGCATGTGGGCAGGCGTCGTCACCCTTGATGACCCTTGGCGAGCGTAGTGGTTTACCAGAGGCAGCGCACAGGCCCGAGGGTTCGTAGACACAGCTCGAGTTTCTCTTCATTGTCGCATAAATCTTTCGCCTTTTACTAAAGATTTCCGTGGAGGGGAACTTTTGCGAGTGACCTGTATTTTTGGGTGCTCTGCTCACAGCAGAGCTACATCGAAATGTCAAGAGCAGAATCAATTTGGCCGTCCGCTATCACGCTGCAGGAGGGCGTGCCACTGGTCATCGTCTGTATTTGCACTCTCTGCGTTTGCGCTGTCAGCACTTAGTGTTTATTTAGCTGGCATGGGAAGGCAGCACTTTCTTGTACGTGACGGGATGCAAATTCTGGAAGGCTCTCTTTAGTGACGGGTCCAAACAAAGATCTCATCAGCTCCTCTAGCCCTATCGGCGACTCGTGCACTTCGAGCCTTCTTAGCGACGGCGCAAGTGGCTGACTGCTGACTGCGTTGGTGGTATAGTGGTGAGCATAGCTGCCTTCCAAGCAGTTGACCCGGGTTCTATTCCCGGCCAACGCATGTCCTTTTACTCGGGCTGATGTTGAAGCAGAACTCCTTCTGTGACCTGTGGCTCCTCCCAAAACTTTTGGATGGATTGTTTGGAAGCCGAAAAGAGCTAGCTCTCCCCGTCGGAAAATCGAACCCCGGTCTTCCGCGTGACAGGCGGAGATACTGTCCACTATACTAACGAGGAGATGCGCATGCTGCCGTTTCTCCCCCAACCGACGCTACTGCACCGACATAACTGAACAATGCATGGCTTTTTCTGACGCTGACACAGCCCTAGCACCGTCAAATTCCGGATGGACCCATCATTAGCTAAAGTCGCATAACATTTGGAAAACTACCCGTTGCAGGGGTCATTGTTTGGACTCTTTTTTTTTTTTTTTAAATTACGCTTTAAACAAAAAGGATTGTGTCAATGCAACTGAACAACATTAATTAGGAACACAGTGCGTCAATAAAGCAAAATGACAGTTAAAGGCATTTCGTCATTGAAATCGGTGATGTCATCATTCAGCTAAGTTCAGTTTAAATAGTATCTGTGCAATAATTTGCAATCAAGTCAACGATATCGCTGTACATGAAGTGTCCCCAGCTATGCCTGCCAGAGGCGACAGAGGCAAGGAACCAAAACTCGATCGGTGAAAAAATGGAGAAAAAACCCGGTGAGAAACCAGGCTCAGTCGGGGAGACAGTTCTCCTCTGGTCAGAAGAAACCAGCAAATCAGTTCCAGGCTGCAGAAAAGTCAGACTGTGCAGAAGAATCATCTGTTTCCTGTGGTCTTGTCCTGGTGGTCGTCTGAGACAAGGTCTTTACAGGGGATCTGTATCTGGGGCTCATCTAGTTGTCCGATAGGGCTAGAGGTGTTTCAGGGCCATAGAGGTCCTTTCTAGGTGTTGATCAACCATCTTGTCTGGATACTGACTGGATCCGGGTGACTGAAGCGGCCCACTGATCTGGATACAGACTGGATCTGGTGGCTACGGTGACCTCGGAATAAGGGATTTCTTTAAAAGACTCTTTTATTCATATAAGATTTTCTCCAACTTTTCAGATGGAGGCATGATAAAGAGATTGTCTTGATTGGGCTTGTGGTTATTGGTGGACCGAGGGGACTTTTGTGAGTTTTACTCCTCCCTTTTGGAGTGGAGGGGGGGGGCTGACGAAACGCATGTGGGCAGGCGTCGTCACCCTTGATGACCCTTCGTCAGTGGTTTACCAGAGGCAGCGCACAGGCCCGAGGGTTCGTAGACACAGCTCGAGTTTCTCTTCATTGTCGCATAAATCTTTCGCCTTTTACTAAAGATTTCCGTGGAGGGGAACTTTTGCGAGTGACCTGTATTTTTGGGTGCTCTGCTCACAGCAGAGCTACATCGAAATGTCAAGAGCAGAATCAATTTGGCCGTCCGCCAACACGCTGCAGGAGGGCGTGCCACTGGTCATCGTCTGTATTTGCACTCTCTGCGTTTGCGCTGTCAGCACTTAGTGTTTATTTAGCTGGCATGGGAAGGCAGCACTTTCTTGTACGTGACGGGATGCAAATTCTGGAAGGCTCTCTTTAGTGACGGGTCCAAACAAAGATCTCATCAGCTCCTCTAGCCCTATCGGCGACTCGTGCACTTCAAGCCTTCTTAGCGACGGCGCAAGTGGCTGACTGCGTTGGTGGTATAGTGGTGAGCATAGCTGCCTTCCAAGCAGTTGACCCGGGTTCGATTCCCGGCCAACGCATGTCCTTTGGCTCGGGCTGATGTCGAAGCAGAACTCCTTCTGTGACCTGTGGCTCCTCCCAAAACTTTTGGATGGATCATTCGGAAGCCGAAAAGAGCTAGCTCTCCCTGTCGGGGAATCGAACCCCGGTCTTCCGCGTGACAGGTGGAGATACTGTCCACTACACTAACGAGGAGCTGCGCATGTTGCCGTTTCTCCCCCAACCGACACTACTGCACCGACATAACTGAACAATGCATGGCTTTTTCTGACGCTGACACAGCCCTAGCACCGTCAAATTCCGGATGGACCCATCATTAGCTAAAGTCGCATAACATTTGGAACACTACCCGTTGCAGGGGTCATTGTTTGGACTCTTTTTTTTTTTTTTTAAATTGCGCTTTAAACAAAAAGGATTGTGTCAATGCAACTGAACAACATTAATTAGGAACACAGTGTGTCAATAAAGCAAAATGACAGTTAAAGGCATTTCGTCATTGAAATCGGTGATGTAATCATTCAGTTAAGTTCAGTTTAAATAGTATCTGTGCAATAATTTGCAATCAAGTCAACGATATCGCTGTACATGAAGTGTCCCCAGCTATGCCTGCCAGAGGCGACAGAGGCAAGGAACCAAAACTCGATCGGTGAAAAAATGGAGAAAAAACCCGATGAGAAACCAGGCTCAGTCGGGGAGACAGTTCTCCTCTGGTCAGAAGAAACCAGCAAATCAGTTCCAGGCTGCAGAAAAGTCAGACTGTGCAGAAGAATCATCTGTTTCTGTGGTCTTGTCCTGGTGGTCGTCTGAGACAAGGTCTTTACAGGGGATCTGTATCTGGGGCTCATCTAGTTGTCCGATAGGGCTTTCTAGGTGTTGATCAACCATTTTGTCTGGATACTGACTGGATCCGGGTGACTGAAGCGGCCCACTGATCTGGATACAGACTGGATCTGGTGTCACGGTGACCTCGGAATAAGGGATTTCTTTAAAAGACTCTTTTATTCATATAAGATTTTCTCCAACTTTTCAGATGGAGGCATGATAAAGAGATTGTCTTGATTGGGCTTGTGGTTATTGGTGGACCGAGGGGACTTTTGTGAGTTTTACTCCTCCCTTTTGGAGTGGGGTGGGGGCTGACGAAACGCATATGGGCAGGCGTCGTCACCCTTGATGACCCTTGGCGAGCGTAGTGGTTTACCAGAGGCAGCGCACAGGCCCGAGAGTTCGTAGACACAGCTCGAGTTTCTCTTCATTGTCGCATAAATCTTTCACCTTTTACTAAAGATTTCCGTGGAGGGGAACTTTTGCGAGTGACCTGTATTTTTGGGTGCTCTGCTCACAGCAGATCTACATTGAAATGTCAAGAGCAGAATCAATTTGGCCGTCCGCCAACACGCTGCAGGAGGGCGTGCCACTGGTCATCGTCTGTATTTGCACTCTCTGCGTTTGCGCTGTCAGCACTTAGTGTTTATTTAGCTGGCATGGGAAGGCAGCACTTTCTTTGACGTGACGGGATGCAAATTCTGGAAGGCTCTCTTTAGTGACGGGTCCAAACAAAGATCTCATCAGCTCCTCTAGCCCTATCGGCGACTCGTGCACTTCGAGCCTTCTTAGCGACGGCGCAAGTGGCTGACTGCTGACTGCTGACTGCGTTGGTGGTATAGTGGTGAGCATAGCTGCCTTCCAAGCAGTTGACCCGGGTTCGATTCCCGGCCAATGCATGTCCTTTGGCTCGGGCTGATGTTGAAGCAGAACTCCTTCTGTGACCTGTGGCTCCTCTCAAAACTTTTGGATGGATTGTTTGGAAGCCGAAAAGAGCTAGCTCTCCCCGTCGGAAAATCGAACCCCGGTCTTCCGCGTGACAGGCGGAGATACTGTCCACTATACTAACGAGGAGCTGCGCATGCTGCCGTTTCTCCCCCAACCGACGCTACTGCACCGACATAACTGAACAATGCATGGCTTTTTCTGACGCTGACACAGCCCTAGCACCGTCAAATTCCGGATGGACCCATCATTAGCTAAAGTCGCATAACATTTGGAAAACTACCCGTTGCAGGGGTCATTGTTTGGACTCTTTTTTTTTTTTTTTTTTTTTTAATTACGCTTTAAACAAAAAGGATTGTGTCAATGCAACTGAACAACATTAATTAGGAACACAGTGCGTCAATAAAGCAAAATGACAATTAAAGGCATTTCGTCATTGAAATAGGTGATGTCATCATTTAGCTAAGTTCAGTTTAAATAGTATCTGTGCAATAATTTGCAATCAAGTCAACGATATCGCTGTACATGAAGTGTCCCCAGCTATGCCTGCCAGAGGCGACAGAGGCAAGGAACCAAAACTCGATCGGTGAAAAAATGGAGAAAAAACCCGGTGAGAAACCAGGCTCAGTCGGGGCGACAGTTCTCCTCTGGTCAGAAGAAACCAGCAAATCAGTTCCAGGCTGCAGAAAAGTCAGACTGTGCAGAAGAATCATCTGTTTCCTGTGGTCTTGTCCTGGTGGTCGTCTGAGACAAGGTCTTTACAGGGGATCTGTATCTGGGGCTCATCTAGTTGTCCGATAGGGCTAGAGGTGTTTCAGGGCCATAGAGGTCCTTTCTAGGTGTTGATCAACCATCTTGTCTGGATACTGACTGGATCCGGGTGACTGAAGCGGCCCACTGATCTGGATACAGACTGGATCTGGTGGCTACGGTGACCTCGGAATAAGGGATTTCTTTAAAAGACTCTTTTATTCATATAAGATTTTCTCCAACTTTTCAGATGGAGGCATGATAAAGAGATTGTCTTGATTGGGCTTGTGGTTATTGGTGGACCGAGGGGACTTTTGTGAGTTTTACTCCTCCCTTTTGGAGTGGAGGGGGGGGGGCTGACGAAACGCATGTGGGCAGGCGTCGTCACCCTTGATGACCCTTCGTCAGTGGTTTACCAGAGGCAGCGCACAGGCCCGAGGGTTCGTAGACACAGCTCGAGTTTCTCTTCATTGTCGCATAAATCTTTCGCCTTTTACTAAAGATTTCCGTGGAGGGGAACTTTTGCAAGTGACCTGTATTTTTGGGTGCTCTGCTCACAGCAGAGCTACATCGAAATGTCAAGAGCAGAATCAATTTGGCCGTCCGCCAACACGCTGCAGGAGGGCGTGCCACTGGTCATCGTCTGTATTTGCACTCTCTGCGTTTGCGCTGTCAGCACTTAGTGTTTATTTAGCTGGCATGGGAAGGCAGCACTTTCTTGTACGTGACGGGATGCAAATTCTGGAAGGCTCTCTTTAGTGACGGGTCCAAACAAAGATCTCATCAGCTCCTCTAGCCCTATCGGCGACTCGTGCACTTCGAGCCTTCTTAGCGACGGCGCAAGTGGCTGACTGCTGACTGCTGACTGCTGACTGCGTTGGTGGTATAGTGGTGAGCATAGCTGCCTTCCAAGCAGTTGACCCGGGTTCGATTCCCGGCCAACGCATGTCCTTTGGCTTGGGCTGATGTTGAAGCAGAACTCCTTCTGTGACCTGTGGCTCCTCCCAAAACTTTTTGATGGATCATTCGGAAGCCGAAAAGAGCTAGCTCTCCCCGTCGGGGAATCGAACCCCGGTCTTCCGCGTGACAGGCGGAGATACTGTCCACTATACTAACGAGGAGCTGCGCATGTTGCCGTTTCTCCCCCAACCGACACTACTGCACCGACATAACTGAACAATGCATGGCTTTTTCTGACGCTGACACAGCCCTAGCACCGTCAAATTCCGGATGGACCCATCATTAGCTAAAGTCGCATAACATTTGGAACACTACCCGTTGCAGGGGTCATTGTTTGGACTCTTTTTTTTTTTTTTTTTTTTTAAATTGCGCTTTAAACAAAAAGGATTGTGTCAATGCAACTGAACAACATTAATTAGGAACACAGTGCGTCAATAAAGCAAAATGACAGTTAAAGGCATTTCGTCATTGAAATCGGTGATGTCATCATTCAGCTAAGTTCAGTTTAAATAGTATCTGTGCAATAATTTGCAATCAAGTCAACGATACCGCTGTACATGAAGTGTCCCCAGCTATGCCTGCCAGAGGCGACAGAGGTAAGGAACCAAAACTCGATCGGTGAAAAAATTGAGAAAAAACCGGTGAGAAACCAGGCTCAGTCGGGGAGACAGTTCTCCTCTGGTCAGAAGAAACCAGCAAATCAGTTCCAGGCTGCAGAAAAGTCAGACTGTGCAGAAGAATCATCTGTTTCCTGTGGTCTTGTCCTGGTGGTCGTCTGAGACAAGGTCTTTACAGGGGATCTGTATCTGGGGCTCATCTAGTTGTCCGATAGGGCTAGGGTGTTTCAGGGCCATAGAGGTCCTTTCTAGGTGTTGATCAACCATCTTGTCTGGATACTGACTGGATCCGGGTGACTGAAGCGGCCCACTGATCTGGATACAGACTGGATCTGGTGGCTACGGTGACCTCGGAATAAGGGATTTCTTTAAAAGACTCTTTTATTCATATAAGATTTTCTCCAACTTTTCAGATGGAGGCATGATAAAGAGATTGTCTTTATTTGGCTTGTGGTTATTGGTGGACCGAGGGGACTTTTGTGAGTTTTACTCCTCCCTTTTGGAGTGGAGGGGGGGGGGGCTGACGAAACGCATGTGGGCAGGCGTCGTCACCCTTGATGACCCTTGGCGAGCGTAGTGGTTTACCAGAGGCAGCGCACAGGCCCGAGGGTTCGTAGGCACAGCTCGAGTTTCTCTTCATTGTCGCATAAATCTTTCGCCTTTTACTAAAGATTTCTGTGGAGGTGAACTTTTGCGAGTGACCTGTATTTTTGGGTGCTCTGCTCACAGCAGAGCTACATCGAAATGTCAAGAGCAGAATCAAATTGGCCGTCCGCCAACACGCTGCAGGAGGGCGTGCCACTGGTCATCGTCTGTATTTGCAGTCACTGCGTTTGCGCTGTCAGCACTTAGTGTATATTTAGCTGGCATGGGAAGGCAGCACTTTCTTGTACGTGACGGGATGCAAATTCTGGAAGGCTCTCTTTAGTGACGGGTCCAAACAAAGATCTCATCAGCTCCTCTAGCCCTATCGGCGACTCGTGCACTTCGAGCCTTCTTAGCGACGGCGCAAGTGGCTGACTGCGTTGGTGGTATAGTGGTGAGCATAGCTGCCTTCCAAGCAGTTGACCCGGGTTCGATTCCCGGCCAACGCATGTCCTTTGGCTCGGGCTGATGTCGAAGCAGAACTCCTTCTGTGACCTGTGGCTCCTCCCAAAACTTTTTGATGGATCATTCGGAAGCCGAAAAGAGCTAGCTCTCCCCGTCGGGTAATCGAACCCCGGTCTTCCGCGTGACAGGCGGAGATACTGTCCACTATACTAACGAGGAGCTGCGCATGTTGCCGTTTCTCCCCCAACCGACACTACTGCACCGACATAACTGAACAATGCATGGCTTTTTCTGACGCTGACACAGCCCTAGCACCGTCAAATTCCGGATGGACCCATCATTAGCTAAAGTCGCATAACATTTGGAACACTACCCGTTGCAGGGGTCATTGTTTGGACTCTTTTTTTTTTTTTTTTTTTTAAATTGCGCTTTAAACAAAAAGGATTGTGTCAATGCAACTGAACAACATTAATTAGGAACACAGTGCGTCAATAAAGCAAAATGACAGTTAAAGGCATTTCGTCATTGAAATCGGTGATGTCATCATTCAGCTAAGTTCAGTTTAAATAGTATCTGTGCAATAATTTGCAATCAAGTCAACGATACCGCTGTACATGAAGTGTCCCCAGCTATGCCTGCCAGAGGCGACAGAGGTAAGGAACCAAAACTCGATCGGTGAAAAAATTGAGAAAAAACCGGTGAGAAACCAGGCTCAGTCGGGGAGACAGTTCTCCTCTGGTCAGAAGAAACCAGCAAATCAGTTCCAGGCTGCAGAAAAGTCAGACTGTGCAGAAGAATCATCTGTTTCCTGTGGTCTTGTCCTGGTGGTCGTCTGAGACAAGGTCTTTACAGGGGATCTGTATCTGGGGCTCATCTAGTTGTCCGATAGGGCTAGGGTGTTTCAGGGCCATAGAGGTCCTTTCTAGGTGTTGATCAACCATCTTGTCTGGATACTGACTGGATCCGGGTGACTGAAGCGGCCCACTGATCTGGATACAGACTGGATCTGGTGGCTACGGTGACCTCGGAATAAGGGATTTCTTTAAAAGACTCTTTTATTCATATAAGATTTTCTCCAACTTTTCAGATGGAGGCATGATAAAGAGATTGTCTTTATTTGGCTTGTGGTTATTGGTGGACCGAGGGGACTTTTGTGAGTTTTACTCCTCCCTTTTGGAGTGGAGGGGGGGGGGGCTGACGAAACGCATGTGGGCAGGCGTCGTCACCCTTGATGACCCTTGGCGAGCGTAGTGGTTTACCAGAGGCAGCGCACAGGCCCGAGGGTTCGTAGGCACAGCTCGAGTTTCTCTTCATTGTCGCATAAATCTTTTGCCTTTTTCTAAAGATTTCTGTGGAGGTGAACTTTTGCGAGTGACCTGTATTTTTGGGTGCTCTGCTCACAGCAGAGCTACATCGAAATGTCAAGAGCAGAATCAAATTGGCCGTCCGCCAACACGCTGCAGGAGGGCGTGCCACTGGTCATCGTCTGTATTTGCAGTCACTGCGTTTGCGCTGTCAGCACTTAGTGTTTATTTAGCTGGCATGGGAAGGCAGCACTTTCTTGTACGTGACGGGATGCAAATTCTGGAAGGCTCTCTTTAGTGACGGGTCCAAACAAAGATCTCATCAGCTCCTCTAGCCCTATCGGCGACTCGTGCACTTCGAGCCTTCTTAGCGACGGCGCAAGTGGCTGACTGCGTTGGTGGTATAGTGGTGAGCATAGCTGCCTTCCAAGCAGTTGACCCGGGTTCGATTCCCGGCCAACGCATGTCCTTTGGCTCGGGCTGATGTCGAAGCAGAACTCCTTCTGTGACCTGTGGCTCCTCCCAAAACTTTTTGATGGATCATTCGGAAGCCGAAAAGAGCTAGCTCTCCCCGTCGGGGAATCGAACCCCGGTCTTCCGCGTGACAGGCGGAGATACTGTCCACTATACTAACGAGGAGCTGCGCATGTTGCCGTTTCTCCCCCAACCGACACTACTGCACCGACATAACTGAACAATGCATGGCTTTTTCTGACGCTGACACAGCCCTAGCACCGTCAAATTCCGGATGGACCCATCATTAGCTAAAGTCGCATAACATTTGGAACACTACCCGTTGCAGGGGTCATTGTTTGGACTCTTTTTTTTTTTTTTTTTTTTTAAATTGCGCTTTAAACAAAAAGGATTGTGTCAATGCAACTGAACAACATTAATTAGGAACACAGTGCGTCAATAAAGCAAAATGACAGTTAAAGGCATTTCGTCATTGAAATCGGTGATGTCATCATTCAGCTAAGTTCAGTTTAAATAGTATCTGTGCAATAATTTGCAATCAAGTCAACGATACCGCTGTACATGAAGTGTCCCCAGCTATGCCTGCCAGAGGCGACAGAGGTAAGGAACCAAAACTCGATCGGTGAAAAAATTGAGAAAAAACCGGTGAGAAACCAGGCTCAGTCGGGGAGACAGTTCTCCTCTGGTCAGAAGAAACCAGCAAATCAGTTCCAGGCTGCAGAAAAGTCAGACTGTGCAGAAGAATCATCTGTTTCCTGTGGTCTTGTCCTGGTGGTCGTCTGAGACAAGGTCTTTACAGGGGATCTGTATCTGGGGCTCATCTAGTTGTCCGATAGGGCTAGAGGTGTTTCAGGGCCATAGAGGTCCTTTCTAGGTGTTGATCAACCATCTTGTCTGGATACTGACTGGATCCGGGTGACTGAAGCGGCCCACTGATCTGGATACAGACTGGATCTGGTGGCTACGGTGACCTCGGAATAAGGGATTTCTTTAAAAGACTCTTTTATTCATATAAGATTTTCTCCAACTTTTCAGATGGAGGCATGATAAAGAGATTGTCTTGATTGGGCTTGTGGTTATTGGTGGACCGAGGGGACTTTTGTGAGTTTTACTCCTCCCTTTTGGAGTGGAGGGGGGGGGCTGACGAAACGCATGTGGGCAGGCGTCGTCACCCTTGATGACCCTTCGTCAGTGGTTTACCAGAGGCAGCGCACAGGCCCGAGGGTTCGTAGACACAGCTCGAGTTTCTCTTCATTGTCGCATAAATCTTTCGCCTTTTACTAAAGATTTCCGTGGAGGGGAACTTTTGCAAGTGACCTGTATTTTTGGGTGCTCTGCTCACAGCAGAGCTACATCGAAATGTCAAGAGCAGAATCAATTTGGCCGTCCGCCAACACGCTGCAGGAGGGCGTGCCACTGGTCATCGTCTGTATTTGCACTCTCTGCGTTTGCGCTGTCAGCACTTAGTGTTTATTTAGCTGGCATGGGAAGGCAGCACTTTCTTGTACGTGACGGGATGCAAATTCTGGAAGGCTCTCTTTAGTGACGGGTCCAAACAAAGATCTCATCAGCTCCTCTAGCCCTATCGGCGACTCGTGCACTTCGAGCCTTCTTAGCGACGGCGCAAGTGGCTGACTGCTGACTGCTGACTGCTGACTGCTGACTGCGTTGGTGGTATAGTGGTGAGCATAGCTGCCTTCCAAGCAGTTGACCCGGGTTCGATTCCCGGCCAACGCATGTCCTTTGGCTCGGGCTGATGTTGAAGCAGAACTCCTTCTGTGACCTGTGGCTCCTCCCAAAACTTTTTGATGGATCATTCGGAAGCCGAAAAGAGCTAGCTCTCCCCGTCGGGGAATCGAACCCCGGTCTTCCGCGTGACAGGCGGAGATACTGTCCACTATACTAACGAGGAGCTGCGCATGTTGCCGTTTCTCCCCCAACCGACACTACTGCACCGACATAACTGAACAATGCATGGCTTTTTCTGACGCTGACACAGCCCTAGCACCGTCAAATTCCGGATGGACCCATCATTAGCTAAAGTCGCATAACATTTGGAACACTACCCGTTGCAGGGGTCATTGTTTGGACTCTTTTTTTTTTTTTTTTTTTTTAAATTGCGCTTTAAACAAAAAGGATTGTGTCAATGCAACTGAACAACATTAATTAGGAACACAGTGCGTCAATAAAGCAAAATGACAGTTAAAGGCATTTCGTCATTGAAATCGGTGATGTCATCATTCAGCTAAGTTCAGTTTAAATAGTATCTGTGCAATAATTTGCAATCAAGTCAACGATACCGCTGTACATGAAGTGTCCCCAGCTATACCTGCCAGAGGCGACAGAGGTAAGGAACCAAAACTCGATCGGTGAAAAAATTGAGAAAAAACCGGTGAGAAACCAGGCTCAGTCGGGGAGACAGTTCTCCTCTGGTCAGAAGAAACCAGCAAATCAGTTCCAGGCTGCAGAAAAGTCAGACTGTGCAGAAGAATCATCTGTTTCCTGTGGTCTTGTCCTGGTGGTCGTCTGAGACAAGGTCTTTACAGGGGATCTGTATCTGGGGCTCATCTAGTTGTCCGATAGGGCTAGGGTGTTTCAGGGCCATAGAGGTCCTTTCTAGGTGTTGATCAACCATCTTGTCTGGATACTGACTGGATCCGGGTGACTGAAGCGGCCCACTGATCTGGATACAGACTGGATCTGGTGGCTACGGTGACCTCGGAATAAGGGATTTCTTTAAAAGACTCTTTTATTCATATAAGATTTTCTCCAACTTTTCAGATGGAGGCATGATAAAGAGATTGTCTTTATTTGGCTTGTGGTTATTGGTGGACCGAGGGGACTTTTGTGAGTTTTACTCCTCCCTTTTGGAGTGGAGGGGGGGGGGCTGACGAAACGCATGTGGGCAGGCGTCGTCACCCTTGATGACCCTTGGCGAGCGTAGTGGTTTACCAGAGGCAGCGCACAGGCCCGAGGGTTCGTAGGCACAGCTCGAGTTTCTCTTCATTGTCGCATAAATCTTTCGCCTTTTACTAAAGATTTCTGTGGAGGTGAACTTTTGCGAGTGACCTGTATTTTTGGGTGCTCTGCTCACAGCAGAGCTACATCGAAATGTCAAGAGCAGAATCAAATTGGCCGTCCGCCAACACGCTGCAGGAGGGCGTGCCACTGGTCATCGTCTGTATTTGCAGTCACTGCGTTTGCGCTGTCAGCACTTAGTGTTTATTTAGCTGGCATGGGAAGGCAGCACTTTCTTGTACGTGACGGGATGCAAATTCTGGAAGGCTCTCTTTAGTGACGGGTCCAAACAAAGATCTCATCAGCTCCTCTAGCCCTATCGGCGACTCGTGCACTTCGAGCCTTCTTAGCGACGGCGCAAGTGGCTGACTGCGTTGGTGGTATAGTGGTGAGCATAGCTGCCTTCCAAGCAGTTGACCCGGGTTCGATTCCCGGCCAACGCATGTCCTTTGGCTCGGGCTGATGTCGAAGCAGAACTCCTTCTGTGACCTGTGGCTCCTCCCAAAACTTTTTGATGGATCATTCGGAAGCCGAAAAGAGCTAGCTCTCCCCGTCGGGGAATCGAACCCCGGTCTTCCGCGTGACAGGCGGAGATACTGTCCACTATACTAACGAGGAGCTGCGCATGTTGCCGTTTCTCCCCCAACCGACACTACTGCACCGACATAACTGAACAATGCATGGCTTTTTCTGACGCTGACACAGCCCTAGCACCGTCAAATTCCGGATGGACCCATCATTAGCTAAAGTCGCATAACATTTGGAACACTACCCGTTGCAGGGGTCATTGTTTGGACTCTTTTTTTTTTTTTTTTTTTTTAAATTGCGCTTTAAACAAAAAGGATTGTGTCAATGCAACTGAACAACATTAATTAGGAACACAGTGCGTCAATAAAGCAAAATGACAGTTAAAGGCATTTCGTCATTGAAATCGGTGATGTCATCATTCAGCTAAGTTCAGTTTAAATAGTATCTGTGCAATAATTTGCAATCAAGTCAACGATACCGCTGTACATGAAGTGTCCCCAGCTATGCCTGCCAGAGGCGACAGAGGTAAGGAACCAAAACTCGATCGGTGAAAAAATTGAGAAAAAACCGGTGAGAAACCAGGCTCAGTCGGGGAGACAGTTCTCCTCTGGTCAGAAGAAACCAGCAAATCAGTTCCAGGCTGCAGAAAAGTCAGACTGTGCAGAAGAATCATCTGTTTCCTGTGGTCTTGTCCTGGTGGTCGTCTGAGACAAGGTCTTTACAGGGGATCTGTATCTGGGGCTCATCTAGTTGTCCGATAGGGCTAGAGGTGTTTCAGGGCCATAGAGGTCCTTTCTAGGTGTTGATCAACCATCTTGTCTGGATACTGACTGGATCCGGGTGACTGAAGCGGCCCACTGATCTGGATACAGACTGGATCTGGTGGCTACGGTGACCTCGGAATAAGGGATTTTTTTAAAAGACTCTTTTATTCATATAAGATTTTCTCCAACTCTTCAGATGGAGGCATGATAAAGAGATTGTCTTGCCTTTTTTCTTGTCTTGGACTTTTGTGAGTTTTACTCCTCCCTTTTGGAGTGGGGGGGGGGGGGGGGGGGCTGACGAAACGCATGTGGGCAGGCGTCGTCACCCTTGATGACCCTTATATATATATATATATAAATTGTCAACATTTACTGTGTGGTACAACTTAAAATAACTATTTCCTATGTTAAATTAACTTTATTCCTGTGATGCAAAGCTGAATTCTTCAGCATCATTTATACTCTTCAGTGTGTCATATGATCCAGAAATCATTATTTATATGATTATTTGCTCACAAAACATTTCTTATTGTAATCAATGTTGATATTATCATTGTCACTACAATGATGAAAGCACATTATTTTCGGAAGGTTGACGTGATGCTGAAGACTGGAGTAATAATTCAGAAAATTCAGCTTTTCATAACAGGAATAAATTACAATGATTAGAAAATATATTCAAATATAAAAAAAATTGTAAAAATAAAGACACACACACACACACACACACACATACATATATATATATATAATATATATATATATATATATTATGAATTATAAAATACATTTGATATATTTAATTTGAATCTATATTTCAGGAATGTTAAGATGATGCATGCTGTGTCAAGACCCATCCACCCGTCTCACTCCACCATAACATCACACCAGACACTTTGAGAGCGGAGGATCAAAGGTCAGAAGGGTTTCTTCCGGATGCAGGTAAATAAATAATTCATACAGGCACTTATGTGTGTAAACTGTCTGTCTCATATGTGCACACAACACCGAGACAAATATTTTAATAAAGTAATGCTGTTAATCTTCTGTAGAACACCACACCATCTGCCATAACTGCGTCCCTCGTTCAGCTCACACTGGACCCCTCAGAACGGCTGGTCTTCGTGTTGGACCATAGATGGACAGATCTGTTGAGAACTGCCTCTCTTGAACATCTCTTGGCAACGCAACATAGGAGCAAGGATCTTCTTAAACGGGTTGAAGGCTTGTTTTTTTTTCTGTGTCTTCCACAAATTGTATTATTATTAATATTATTGTAGCTGTTGTTGTTTAATCTACAATTTTAAATTATTTAATTGATTTCCATTTGTTAAATAAAACATCAGAAGTATTGGCCTTGTTTACACTGTACTTTAGTGTGTTAATTAATTGTATTGACTTGCTTTATTTTATCTTGCTCAGTTTTGTAAACACTAAATGTTAGTAACAGCTATTATTAAACTCCGTAAATAAATATTTTATTTAAAATACTCTTACCAGTCAAATGTTTTTCAGCAGTAAGATTTTTAATGTTTTTTGAGAATTTCTTCTGCTCACCAAGCCTGCCTTTATTTTATCCAAAGTACAGCAAAAACTGTAGCATTTTAAATATTCTTACTATTTTAAATCAGCTGCTTTCTATTTCAATTCAATTCAATTCAAGTTTATTTGTATAGCGCTTTTTACAATACAAATTGTTACAGAAAATTATGTTTCTACAATATTTAGTAGTAGCTTATAAGTGGTGACTGTCCGTTTGTGCACGTATGACAGGATTTGTAGAAAAATTCATACAAGACGTAGTCAGCCAGACGATGAACATTATTAATTTTATTAATAATTAATAATTATTATATGATGCAGTCACACATGTAGCAATAGTTGTTAGTTCTGTTTGTTGATTCAGGGTTAGGATCATCTGGGGTCCTCTGAGGGTCAGCATCATCTCTTCTCAGGTGTTCTGGATCCAGACTGGAGCTTGTGTAAATCCTAGTTACCACGGGATGAAGATCCCAGCAGAAACAGAGACACATAGAGACATCATTAGCATAGCTGCTGTTCCAACAGAGTAAAATTAATTAGTTTAACCCAAGCTAAAGAATAAGAATGCACATTTGATCAGATACAACTACACTCACAATTTAAGATACATTATTCGAATGCTTGGCGAAAGAGATGCGTTTATAATCTAGATTTAAACAGAGAGAGTGTGTCTGAACCCCGAACATCATCAGGAAGGCTATATATTTGAATATATACTATAATTTATTTCTGTGATGCACAGCTGTATTTTCAGCATCATTCATCCAGTCTTCAGTGTCACATGATCTTCAGAAATCAGAATAATATGATGATTTACTGCTCAAGAAAAATGTATTATTATTATTATTACTGTTGTTGTTATGTTATGTTGAAAACAGCCAAGTACAATCTTTTCAGTTTCTTACATGAATAGAAAGTTCAGAAGAACAGCATTTATCTGAAATATATATATATATATTACATTTTCATCATCAACATTTTTAATCTTTATCATCACTTTTAATCAATTTAAATCATCCTTGCTAAAAAAAAGGCATTAATTTCTGTCATTTCTTTCCCCCCAAAAGAATGGTACAATCTATATTGTTAAGAAAGCTTTTTATTTCAAATAAATGCAGATCTTTGGATCTTTCTATTTAAAGAATCCCTGGGGGG
The DNA here is from genome assembly GCF_963082965.1 of Carassius carassius. NCBI lineage: Eukaryota > Metazoa > Chordata > Actinopteri > Cypriniformes > Cyprinidae > Carassius > Carassius carassius. Next base: position 35,365,441 of record NC_081762.1, read on the forward strand.
TTTAAAATATTGATATTACTAATAATAATAATATTTTTTCTTGATCAGTAAATCATCATGTTATTCTGATTTCTGAAGATCATGTGACACTGAAGACTGGAGAAATGATGCTGAAAATACAGCTGCTCATCAGAAATAAAATACATTTTACTATATGTTCAAATAGAAAGCAGTTATTTTAACTAGTAAAAATATTTCAACAATATTATTGCTTTTACTGTATTTTGGACCAAATAAAGGCAGGCTTGGTGAGAATTACAAATCTTACTGTTCAAAAACATTTAAGTGGTAGTGTAATATTTTTTTTCTGTGTTCTCCACAACTTTAGATTTTATTATTGTTGTTGTTGTTGAATCTATACATTTAAATATTTTCATGTATTTCAATTTGTTAATTAAAATACTATAAGTATGTGGCCTTGTTTGAACTGTATTGAACTGTGTGTTAAGTTTTATTGATTAAAAAATGTATACATTTTGTTGATTTTCTTTTAAATTGATATTACATTTTATTTACTTGCTCAGATATGTAAACACTGAATGTTAATAACTGTTACCATTAAACATACATAATTATTTAATATAAAACATATTTGTATTGTTTTTTTCTGTTCTCCACATCTTTATTTTTATTATATCTGTTGCTGTTGTTTAATAACCTAAGATTATTTTATGTATATTTATTTAATTATTATATATTTTTGTTATTTTTTCTTTTAATTTTTATAAGTATATTACTTTACTATAAATAAAATGAAAAACTTACTTTTTTGTAAGTTTTAGTTATATTTCATATATATGGGTTTTCTGTACAGTTATACACATATAAATAGATGTATCTTTATAAATAAAGGCCTGAAACATTATCAAAGTGTTCTTTTTAATTATTCACATTTTTCTATATTAAAAATAACTATTCCCTATTATAATGTATATGTTTCTTAAGATCGTTGCACATTTTGTACACCATACAAAAGAACAATTATTACAAGTTTTATTTTATCTTTGTTCACAAAGTTCGTCTATTATATGTTAATCGTACTTAAAGTGTATCTAGATGAAAAAACGAATACAAACTCATTTTATGGTATTTGTGGCCGAGACGGGATTCGAACCTCTAATTCTGTGTATTTTTTTCGTCCCGCCTCCCTGGAATTTCCTTCGTTGCTATTGGCTAGTCAGCGCTCTACACCTATCCGCGACTGGCCTCCGCGTGACAGGCGGAGATACTGTCCACTATACTAACGAGGAGCTGCGCATGTTGCTGTTTCTCCCCCAACCGACGCTACTGCACCGACATAACTGAACAATGCATGGCTTTTTCTGACGCTGACACAGCCCTAGCACCGTCAAATTCTGGATGGACCCATCATTAGCTAAAGTCGCATAACATTTGGAACACTTCCCGTTGCAGGGGTCATTGTTTGGACTCTTTTTTTTATTTTATTTTTTTATTGCGCTTTAAACAAAAGGATTGTGTCAATGCAACTAAACAACATTAATTAGGAACAAAGTGCGTCAATAAAGCAAAATGACAGTTAAAGGCATTTCGTCATTGAAATCGATGATGTCATCATTCAGCTAAGTTCAGTTTAAATAGTATCTGTGCAATAATTAGCAATCAAGTCAACGATATCGCTGTACATGAAGTGTCCCCAGCTATGCCTGCCAAAGGTGACAGAGGCAAGGAACCAAAACTCGATCGGTGAAAAAATGGAGAAAAAACCCGGTGAGAAACCAGGCTCAGTCGGGGAGACAGTTCTCCTCTGGTCAGAAGAAACCATCAAATCAGCTCCAGGCTGCAGAAAAGTCAGACTGTGCAGAAGAATCATCTGTTTCCTGTGGTCTTGTCCTGGTGGTTGTCTAAGACAAGGTCTTTACAGGGGATCTGTATCTTGGGCTCATCTAGTTGTCCCGGTCTCCGCTGTGTTTCAGGGCCATAGAGGTCCTTTCTAGGTGTTGATCCACCATCTTGTCTGGATACTGACTGGATCCGGGTGACTGAAGCGGCCCACTGATCTGGATACAGACTGGATCGGGTGGCTACGGTGACCTCGGAATAAGGGATTTCTTTAAAAGACTCTTTTATTCATATAAGATTTTCTCCAACTTTTCAGATGGAGGCATGAGAAAGAGATTGCCTTGATTGGGCTTGTGGTTATTGGTGGACCGAGGACAGAGCTACATTAAAATGCAATAGCAGAATCAATTTGGCCGTCCGCCAACACGCTGCAGGAGGGCGTGCCACTGGTCATCGTCTGTATTTGCACTCTCTGCGTTTGCGCTGTCAGCACTTAGTGTTTATTTAGCTGGCATGGGAAGGCAGCACTTTCTTGTACGTGACGGGATGCAAACCCTGGAAGGCTCTCTTTAGTGACGGGTCCAAACAAAGATCTCATCAGCTCCTCTAGCCCTATCGGCGACTCGTGCACTTCGAGCCTTCTTAACGACGGCGCAGGTGGCTGACTGGTGACTGCGTTGGTGGTATAGTGGTGAGCATAGCTGCCTTCCAAGCAGTTGACCTGGGTTCGATTCCCGGCCAACGCATGTCCTTTGGCTCGGGCTGATGTCGAACCAGAACTCCTTCTGTGACCTGTGGCTCCTCCCAAAACTTTTGGATGGATCGTTCGGAAGCCGAAAAGAGCTAGCTCTCCCTGTCGGGGAATCGAACCCCGGTCTTCCGCGTGACAGGCGGAGATACTGTCCACTATACTAACGAGGAGCTGCGCATGTTGCTGTTTCTCCCCCAACCGATGCTACTGCACCGACATAACTGAACAATGCATGGCTTTTTCTGACGCTGACACAGCCCTAGCACCGTCAAATTCCGGATGGACCCATCATTAGCTAAAGTCGCATAACATTTGGAACACTACCCGTTGCAGGGGTCATTGTTTGGACTCTTTTTTTTTTTTTTTAAATTGCGCTTTAAACAAAAAGGATTGTGTCAATGCAACTGAACAACATTAATTAGGAACACAGTGTGTCAATAAAGCAAAATGACAATTAAAGGCATTTCGTCATTGAAATCGGTGATGTCATCATTTAGCTAAGTTCAGTTTAAATAGTATCTGTGCAATAATTTGCAATCAAGTCAACGATATCGCTGTACATGAAGTGTCCCCAGCTATGCCTGCCAGAGGCGACAGAGGCAAGGAACCAAAACTCGATCGGTGAAAAAATGGAGAAAAAACCCGGTGAGAAACCAGGCTCAGTCGGGGCGACAGTTCTCCTCTGGTCAGAAGAAACCAGCAAATCAGTTCCAGGCTGCAGAAAAGTCAGACTGTGCAGAAGAATCATCTGTTTCCTGTGGTCTTGTCCTGGTGGTCGTCTGAGACAAGGTCTTTACAGGGGATCTGTATCTGGGGCTCATCTAGTTGTCCGATAGGGCTAGAGGTGTTTCAGGGCCATAGAGGTCCTTTCTAGGTGTTGATCAACCATCTTGTCTGGATACTGACTGGATCCGGGTGACTGAAGCGGCCCACTGATCTGGATACAGACTGGATCTGGTGGCTACGGTGACCTCGGAATAAGGGATTTCTTTAAAAGACTCTTTTATTCATATAAGATTTTCTCCAACTTTTCAGATGGAGGCATGATAAAGAGATTGTCTTGATTGGGCTTGTGGTTATTGGTGGACCGAGGGGACTTTTGTGAGTTTTACTCCTCCCTTTTGGAGTGGGGGGGGGGGCTGACGAAACGCATATGGGCAGGCGTCGTCACCCTTGATGACCCTTGGCGAGCGTAGTGGTTTACCAGAGGCAGCGCACAGGCCCGAGAGTTCGTAGACACAGCTCGAGTTTCTCTTCATTGTCGCATAAATCTTTCGCCTTTTACTAAAGATTTCTGTGGAGGGGAACTTTTGCGAGTGACCTCTATTTTTGGGTGCTCTGCTCACAGCAGATCTACATCGAAATGTCAAGAGCAGAATCAATTTGGCCGTCCGCCAACACGCTGCAGGAGGGCGTGCCACTGGTCATCGTCTGTATTTGCACTCTCTGCGTTTGCGCTGTCAGCACTTAGTGTTTATTTAGCTGGCATGGGAAGGCAGCACTTTCTTTGACGTGACGGGATGCAAATTCTGGAAGGCTCTCTTTAGTGACGGGTCCAAACAAAGATCTCATCAGCTCCTCTAGCCCTATCGGCGACTCGTGCACTTCGAGCCTTCTTAGCGACGGCGCAAGTGTCTGACTGCTGACTGCTGACTGCTGACTGCGTTGGTGGTATAGTGGTGAGCATAGCTGCCTTCCAAGCAGTTGACCCGGGTTCGATTCCCGGCCAACGCATGTCCTTTGGCTCGGGCTGATGTTGAAGCAGAACTCCTTCTGTGACCTGTGGCTCCTCCCAAAACTTTTTGATGGATCATTCGGAAGCCGAAAAGAGCTAGCTCTCCCCGTCGGGGAATCGAACCCCGGTCTTCCGCGTGACAGGCGGAGATACTGTCCACTATACTAACGAGGAGCTGCGCATGTTGCCGTTTCTCCCCCAACCGACACTACTGCACCGACATAACTGAACAATGCATGGCTTTTTCTGACGCTGACACAGCCCTAGCACCGTCAAATTCCGGATGGACCCATCATTAGCTAAAGTCGCATAACATTTGGAACACTACCCGTTGCAGGGGTCATTGTTTGGACTCTTTTTTTTTTTTTTTTTTTAAATTGCGCTTTAAACAAAAAGGATTGTGTCAATGCAACTGAACAACATTAATTAGGAACACAGTGCGTCAATAAAGCAAAATGACAGTTAAAGGCATTTCGTCATTGAAATCGGTGATGTCATCATTCAGCTAAGTTCAGTTTAAATAGTATCTGTGCAATAATTTGCAATCAAGTCAACGATACCGCTGTACATGAAGTGTCCCCAGCTATGCCTGCCAGAGGCGACAGAGGTAAGGAACCAAAACTCGATCGGTGAAAAAATTGAGAAAAAACCGGTGAGAAACCAGGCTCAGTCGGGGAGACAGTTCTCCTCTGGTCAGAAGAAACCAGCAAATCAGTTCCAGGCTGCAGAAAAGTCAGACTGTGCAGAAGAATCATCTGTTTCCTGTGGTCTTGTCCTGGTGGTCGTCTGAGACAAGGTCTTTACAGGGGATCTGTATCTGGGGCTCATCTAGTTGTCCGATTGGGCTAGAGGTGTTTCAGGGCCATAGAGGTCCTTTCTAGGTGTTGATCAACCATCTTGTCTGGATACTGACTGGATCCGGGTGACTGAAGCGGCCCACTGATCTGGATACAGACTGGATCTGGTGGCTACGGTGACCTCGGAATAAGGGATTTTTTTAAAAGACTCTTTTATTCATATAAGATTTTCTCCAACTCTTCAGATGGAGGCATGATAAAGAGATTGTCTTGCCTTTTTTCTTGTCTTGGACTTTTGTGAGTTTTACTCCTCCCTTTTGGAGTGGGGGGGGGGGGGGGCTGACGAAACGCATGTGGGCAGGCGTCGTCACCCTTGATGACCCTTATATATATATATATATAAATTGTCAACATTTACTGTGTGGTACAACTTAAAATAACTATTTCCTATGTTAAATTAACTTTATTCCTGTGATGCAAAGCTGAATTCTTCAGCATCATTTATACTCTTCAGTGTGTCATATGATCCAGAAATCATTATTTATATGATTATTTGCTCACAAAACATTTCTTATTGTAATCAATGTTGATATTATCATTGTCACTACAATGATGAAAGCACATTATTTTCGGAAGGTTGACGTGATGCTGAAGACTGGAGTAATAATTCAGAAAATTCAGCTTTTCATAACAGGAATAAATTACAATGATTAGAAAATATATTCAAATATAAAAAAAATTGTAAAAATAAAGACACACACACACACACACACACACATACATATATATATATAATATATATATATATATATATATATATTATGAATTATAAAATACATTTGATATATTTAATTTGAATCTATATTTCAGGAATGTTAAGATGATGCATGCTGTGTCAAGACCCATCCACCCGTCTCACTCCACCATAACATCACACCAGACACTTTGAGAGCGGAGGATCAAAGGTCAGAAGGGTTTCTTCCGGATGCAGGTAAATAAATAATTCATACAGGCACTTATGTGTGTAAACTGTCTGTCTCATATGTGCACACAACACCGAGACAAATATTTTAATAAAGTAATGCTGTTAATCTTCTGTAGAACACCACACCATCTGCCATAACTGCGTCCCTCGTTCAGCTCACACTGGACCCCTCAGAACGGCTGGTCTTCGTGTTGGACCATAGATGGACAGATCTGTTGAGAACTGCCTCTCTTGAACATCTCTTGGCAACGCAACATAGGAGCAAGGATCTTCTTAAACGGGTTGAAGGCTTGTTTTTTTTTCTGTGTCTTCCACAAATTGTATTATTATTAATATTATTGTAGCTGTTGTTGTTTAATCTACAATTTTAAATTATTTAATTGATTTCCATTTGTTAAATAAAACATCAGAAGTATTGGCCTTGTTTACACTGTACTTTAGTGTGTTAATTAATTGTATTGACTTGCTTTATTTTATCTTGCTCAGTTTTGTAAACACTAAATGTTAGTAACAGCTATTATTAAACTCCGTAAATAAATATTTTATTTAAAATACTCTTACCAGTCAAATGTTTTTCAGCAGTAAGATTTTTAATGTTTTTTGAGAATTTCTTCTGCTCACCAAGCCTGCCTTTATTTTATCCAAAGTACAGCAAAAACTGTAGCATTTTAAATATTCTTACTATTTTAAATCAGCTGCTTTCTATTTCAATTCAATTCAATTCAAGTTTATTTGTATAGCGCTTTTTACAATACAAATTGTTACAGAAAATTATGTTTCTACAATATTTAGTAGTAGCTTATAAGTGGTGACTGTCCGTTTGTGCACGTATGACAGGATTTGTAGAAAAATTCATACAAGACGTAGTCAGCCAGACGATGAACATTATTAATTTTATTAATAATTAATAATTATTATATGATGCAGTCACACATGTAGCAATAGTTGTTAGTTCTGTTTGTTGATTCAGGGTTAGGATCATCTGGGGTCCTCTGAGGGTCAGCATCATCTCTTCTCAGGTGTTCTGGATCCAGACTGGAGCTTGTGTAAATCCTAGTTACCACGGGATGAAGATCCCAGCAGAAACAGAGACACATAGAGACATCATTAGCATAGCTGCTGATCCAACAGAGTAAAATTAATTAGTTTAACCCAAGCTAAAGAATAAGAATGCACATTTGATCAGATACAACTACACTCACAATTTAAGATACATTATTCGAATGCTTGGCGAAAGAGATGCGTTTATAATCTAGATTTAAACAGAGAGAGTGTGTCTGAACCCCGAACATCATCAGGAAGGCTATATATTTGAATATATACTATAATTTATTTCTGTGATGCACAGCTGTATTTTCAGCATCATTCATCCAGTCTTCAGTGTCACATGATCTTCAGAAATCAGAATAATATGATGATTTACTGCTCAAGACAAATGTATTATTATTATTATTACTGTTGTTGTTATGTTATGTTGAAAACAGCCAAGTACAATCTTTTCAGTTTCTTACATGAATAGAAAGTTCAGAAGAACAGCATTTATCTGAAATATATATATATATATTACATTTTCATCATCAACATTTTTAATCTTTATCATCACTTTTAATCAATTTAAATCATCCTTGCTAAAAAAAAGGCATTAATTTCTGTCATTTCTTTCCCCCCAAAAGAATGGTACAATCTATATTGTTAAGAAAGCTTTTTATTTCAAATAAATGCAGATCTTTGGATCTTTCTATTTAAAGAATCCCTGGGGGGTTTAAAATATTGATATTACTAATAATAATAATATTTTTTCTTGATCAGTAAATCATCATGTTATTCTGATTTCTGAAGATCATGTGACACTGAAGACTGGAGAAATGATGCTGAAAATACAGCTGCTCATCAGAAATAAAATACATTTTACTATATGTTCAAATAGAAAGCAGTTATTTTAACTAGTAAAAATATTTCAACAATATTATTGCTTTTACTGTATTTTGGACCAAATAAAGGCAGGCTTGGTGAGAATTACAAATCTTACTGTTCAAAAACATTTAAGTGGTAGTGTAATATTTTTTTTCTGTGTTCTCCACAACTTTAGATTTTATTATTGTTGTTGTTGTTGAATCTATACATTTAAATATTTTCATGTATTTCAATTTGTTAATTAAAATACTATAAGTATGTGGCCTTGTTTGAACTGTATTGAACTGTGTGTTAAGTTTTATTGATTAAAAAATGTATACATTTTGTTGATTTTCTTTTAAATTGATATTACATTTTATTTACTTGCTCAGATATGTAAACACTGAATGTTAATAACTGTTACCATTAAACATACATAATTATTTAATATAAAACATATTTGTATTGTTTTTTTTCTGTTCTCCACATCTTTATTTTTATTATATCTGTTGCTGTTGTTTAATAACCTAAGATTATTTTATGTATATTTAATTATTATATATTTTTGTTATTTTTTCTTTTAATTTTTATAAGTATATTACTTTACTATAAATAAAATGAAAAACTTACTTTTTTGTAAGTTTTAGTTATATTTCATATATATGGGTTTTCTGTACAGTTATACACATATAAATAGATGTATCTTTATAAATAAAGGCCTGAAACATTATCAAAGTGTTCTTTTTAATTATTCACATTTTTCTATATTAAAAATAACTATTCCCTATTATAATGTATATGTTTCTTAAGATCGTTGCACATTTTGTACACCATACAAAAGAACAATTATTACAAGTTTTATTTTATCTTTGTTCACAAAGTTCGTCTATTATATGTTAATCGTACTTAAAGTGTATCTAGATGAAAAAACGAATACAAACTCATTTTATGGTATTTGTGGCCGAGACGGGATTCGAACCTCTAATTCTGTGTATTTTTTTCGTCCCGCCTCCCTGGAATTTCCTTCGTTGCTATTGGCTAGTCAGCGCTCTACACCTATCCGCGACTGGCCTCCGCGTGACAGGCGGAGATACTGTCCACTATACTAACGAGGAGCTGCGCATGTTGCTGTTTCTCCCCCAACCGACGCTACTGCACCGACATAACTGAACAATGCATGGCTTTTTCTGACGCTGACACAGCCCTAGCACCGTCAAATTCTGGATGGACCCATCATTAGCTAAAGTCGCATAACATTTGGAACACTTCCCGTTGCAGGGGTCATTGTTTGGACTCTTTTTTTTATTTTATTTTTTTATTGCGCTTTAAACAAAAGGATTGTGTCAATGCAACTGAACAACATTAATTAGGAACAAAGTGCGTCAATAAAGCAAAATGACAGTTAAAGGCATTTCGTCATTGAAATCGATGATGTCATCATTCAGCTAAGTTCAGTTTAAATAGTATCTGTGCAATAATTAGCAATCAAGTCAACGATATCGCTGTACATGAAGTGTCCCCAGCTATGCCTGCCAAAGGTGACAGAGGCAAGGAACCAAAACTCGATCGGTGAAAAAATGGAGAAAAAACCCGGTGAGAAACCAGGCTCAGTCGGGGAGACAGTTCTCCTCTGGTCAGAAGAAACCATCAAATCAGCTCCAGGCTGCAGAAAAGTCAGACTGTGCAGAAGAATCATCTGTTTCCTGTGGTCTTGTCCTGGTGGTTGTCTAAGACAAGGTCTTTACAGGGGATCTGTATCTTGGGCTCATCTAGTTGTCCCGGTCTCCGCTGTGTTTCAGGGCCATAGAGGTCCTTTCTAGGTGTTGATCCACCATCTTGTCTGGATACTGACTGGATCCGGGTGACTGAAGCGGCCCACTGATCTGGATACAGACTGGATCGGGTGGCTACGGTGACCTCGGAATAAGGGATTTCTTTAAAAGACTCTTTTATTCATATAAGATTTTCTCCAACTTTTCAGATGGAGGCATGAGAAAGAGATTGCCTTGATTGGGCTTGTGGTTATTGGTGGACCGAGGACAGAGCTACATTAAAATGCAATAGCAGAATCAATTTGGCCGTCCGCCAACACGCTGCAGGAGGGCGTGCCAGTGGTCATCGTCTGTATTTGCACTCTCTGCGTTTGCGCTGTCAGCACTTAGTGTTTATTTAGCTGGCATGGGAAGGCAGCACTTTCTTGTACGTGACGGGATGCAAACCCTGGAAGGCTCTCTTTAGTGACGGGTCCAAACAAAGATCTCATCAGCTCCTCTAGCCCTATCGGCGACTCGTGCACTTCGAGCCTTCTTAACGACGGCGCAGGTGGCTGACTGGTGACTGCGTTGGTGGTATAGTGGTGAGCATAGCTGCCTTCCAAGCAGTTGACCTGGGTTCGATTCCCGGCCAACGCATGTCCTTTGGCTCGGGCTGATGTCGAACCAGAACTCCTTCTGTGACCTGTGGCTCCTCCCAAAACTTTTGGATGGATCGTTCGGAAGCCGAAAAGAGCTAGCTCTCCCTGTCGGGGAATCGAACCCCGGTCTTCCGCGTGACAGGCGGAGATACTGTCCACTATACTAACGAGGAGCTGCGCATGTTGCTGTTTCTCCCCCAACCGATGCTACTGCACCGACATAACTGAACAATGCATGGCTTTTTCTGACGCTGACACAGCCCTAGCACCGTCAAATTCCGGATGGACCCATCATTAGCTAAAGTCGCATAACATTTGGAACACTACCCGTTGCAGGGGTCATTGTTTGGACTCTTTTTTTTTTTTTTTTTTTTTTTTTAAATTGCGCTTTAAACAAAAAGGATTGTGTCAATGCAACTGAACAATATTAATTAGGAACACAGTGTGTCAATAAAGCAAAATGACAGTTAAAGGCATTTCGTCATTGAAATCGGTGATGTCATCATTCAGTTAAGTTCAGTTTAAATAGTATCTGTGCAATAATTTGCAATCAAGTCAACGATATCGCTGTACATGAAGTGTCCCCAGCTATGCCTGCCAGAGGCGACAGAGGCAAGGAACCAAAACTCGATCGGTGAAAAAATGGAGAAAAAACCCGGTGAGAAACCAGGCTCAGTCGGGGAGACAGTTCTCCTCTGGTCAGAAGAAACCAGCAAATCAGTTCCAGGCTGCAGAAAAGTCAGACTGTGCAGAAGAATCATCTGTTTCCTGTGGTCTTGTCCTGGTGGTCGTCTGAGACAAGGTCTTTACAGGGGATCTGTATCTGGGGCTCATCTAGTTGTCCGATAGGGCTAGAGGTGTTTCAGGGCCATAGAGGTCCTTTCTAGGTGTTGATCAACCATCTTGTCTGGATACTGACTGGATCCGGGTGACTGAAGCGGCCCACTGATCTGGATACAGACTGGATCTGGTGTCACGGTGACCTCGGAATAAGGGATTTCTTTAAAAGACTCTTTTATTCATATAAGATTTTCTCCAACTTTTCAGATGGAGGCATGATAAAGAGATTGTCTTGATTGGGCTTGTGGTTATTGGTGGACTGAGGGGACTTTTGTGAGTTTTACTCCTCCCTTTTGGAGTGGGGGGGGGGGTGACGAAACGCATATGGGCAGGCGTCGTCACCCTTGATGACCCTTGGCGAGCGTAGTGGTTTACCAGAGGCAGCGCACAGGCCCGAGAGTTCGTAGACACAGCTCGAGTTTCTCTTCATTGTCGCATAAATCTTTCGCCTTTTACTAAAGATTTCCGTGGAGGGGAACTTTTGCGAGTGACCTCTATTTTTGGGTGCTCTGCTCACAGCAGATCTACATAGAAATGTCAAGAGCAGAATCAATTTGGCCGTCCGCCAACACGCTGCAGGAGGGCGTGCCACTGGTCATCGTCTGTATTTGCACTCTCTGCGTTTGCGCTGTCAGCACTTAGTGTTTATTTAGCTGGCATGGGAAGGCAGCACTTTCTTTGACGTGACGGGATGCAAATTCTGGAAGGCTCTCTTTAGTGACGGGTCCAAACAAAGATCTCATCAGCTCCTCTAGCCCTATCGGCGACTCGTGCACTTCGAGCCTTCTTAGCGACGGCGCAAGTGGCTGACTGCTGACTGCTGACTGCGTTGGTGGTATAGTGGTGAGCATAGCTGCCTTCCAAGCAGTTGACCCGGGTTCGATTCCCGGCCAACGCATGTCCTTTGGCTCGGGCTGATGTTGAAGCAGAACTCCTTCTGTGACCTGTGGCTCCTCCCAAAACTTTTGGATGGATTGTTTGGAAGCCGAAAAGAGCTAGCTCTCCCCGTCGGAAAATCGAACCCCGGTCTTCCGCGTGACAGGCGGAGATACTGTCCACTATACTAACGAGGAGCTGCGAATGCTGCCGTTTCTCCCCCAACCGACGCTACTGCACCGACATAACTGAACAATGCATGGCTTTTTCTGACGCTGACACAGCCCTAGCACCGTCAAATTCCGGATGGACCCATCATTAGCTAAAGTCGCATAACATTTGGAAAACTACCCGTTGCAGGGGTCATTGTTTGGACTCTTTTTTTTTTTTTTTTTTTTAAATTACGCTTTAAACAAAAAGGATTGTGTCAATGCAACTAAACAACATTAATTAGGAACACAGTGCGTCAATAAAGCAAAATGACAATTAAAGGCATTTCGTCATTGAAATCGGTGATGTCATCATTCAGCTAAGTTCAGTTTAAATAGTATCTGTGCAATAATTTGCAATCAAGTCAACGATATCGCTGTACATGAAGTGTCCCCAGCTATGCCTGCCAGAGGCGACAGAGGCAAGGAACCAAAACTCGATCGGTGAAAAAATGGAGAAAAAACCCGGTGAGAAACCAGGCTCAGTCGGGGAGACAGTTCTCCTCTGGTCAGAAGAAACCAGCAAATCAGTTCCAGGCTGCAGAAAAGTCCGACTGTGCAGAAGAATCATCTGTTTCCTGTGGTCTTGTCCTGGTGGTCGTCTGAGACAAGGTCTTTACAGGGGATCTGTATCTGGGGCTCATCTAGTTGTCCGATAGGGCTAGAGGTGTTTCAGGGCCATAGAGGTCCTTTCTAGGTGTTGATCAACCATCTTGTCTGGATACTGACTGGATCCGGGTGACTGAAGCGGCCCACTGATCTGGATACAGACTGGATCTGGTGGCTACGGTGACCTCGGAATAAGGGATTTCTTTAAAAGACTCTTTTATTCATATAAGATTTTCTCCAACTTTTCAGATGGAGGCATGATAAAGAGATTGTCTTGATTGGGCTTGTGGTTATTGGTGGACCGAGGGGACTTTTGTGAGTTTTACTCCTCCCTTTTGGAGTGGAGGGGGGGGGGCTGACGAAACGCATGTGGGCAGGCGTCGTCACCCTTGATGACCCTTGGCGAGCGTAGTGGTTTACCAGAGGCAGCGCACAGGCCCGAGGGTTCGTAGGCACAGCTCGAGTTTCTCTTCATTGTCGCATAAATCTTTCGCCTTTTACTAAAGATTTCTGTGGAGGTGAACTTTTGCGAGTGACCTGTATTTTTGGGTGCTCTGCTCACAGCAGAGCTACATCGAAATGTCAAGAGCAGAATCAATTTGGCCGTCCGCCAACACGCTGCAGGAGGGCGTGCCACTGGTCATCGTCTGTATTTGCAGTCACTGCGTTTGCGCTGTCAGCACTTAGTGTTTATTTAGCTGGCATGGGAAGGCAGCACTTTCTTGTACGTGACGGGATGCAAATTCTGGAAGGCTCTCTTTAGTGACGGGTCCAAACAAAGATCTCATCAGCTCCTCTAGCCCTATCGGCGACTCGTGCACTTCGAGCCCTCTTAGCGACGGCGCAAGTGGCTGACTGCGTTGGTGGTATAGTGGTGAGCATAGCTGCCTTCCAAGCAGTTGACCCGGGTTCGATTCCCGGCCAACGCATGTCCTTTGGCTCGGGCTGATGTCGAAGCAGAACTCCTTCTGTGACCTGTGGCTCCTCCCAAAACTTTTTGATGGATCATTCGGAAGCCGAAAAGAGCTAGCTCTCCCCGTCGGGGAATCGAACCCCGGTCTTCCGCGTGACAGGTGGAGATACTGTCCACTATACTAACGAGGAGCTGCGCATGTTGCCGTTTCTCCCCCAACCGACACTACTGCACCGACATAACTGAACAATGCATGGCTTTTTCTGACGCTGACACAGCCCTAGCACCGTCAAATTCCGGATGGACCCATCATTAGCTAAAGTCGCATAACATTTGGAACACTACCCGTTGCAGGGGTCATTGTTTGGACTCTTTTTTTTTTTTTTTTTTTTTAAATTGCGCTTTAAACAAAAAGGATTGTGTCAATGCAACTGAACAACATTAATTAGGAACACAGTGCGTCAATAAAGCAAAATGACAGTTAAAGGCATTTCGTCATTGAAATCGGTGATGTCATCATTCAGCTAAGTTCAGTTTAAATAGTATCTGTGCAATAATTTGCAATCAAGTCAACGATACCGCTGTACATGAAGTGTCCCCAGCTATGCCTGCCAGAGGCGACAGAGGAAAGGAACCAAAACTCGATCGGTGAAAAAATTGAGAAAAAACCGGTGAGAAACCAGGCTCAGTCGGGGAGACAGTTCTCCTCTGGTCAGAAGAAACCAGCAAATCAGTTCCAGGCTGCAGAAAAGTCAGACTGTGCAGAAGAATCATCTGTTTCCTGTGGTCTTGTCCTGGTGGTCGTCTGAGACAAGGTCTTTACAGGGGATCTGTATCTGGGGCTCATCTAGTTGTCCGATAGGGCTAGAGGTGTTTCAGGGCCATAGAGGTCCTTTCTAGGTGTTGATCAACCATCTTGTCTGGATACTGACTGGATCCGGGTGACTGAAGCGGCCCACTGATCTGGATACAGACTGGATCTGGTGGCTACGGTGACCTCGGAATAAGGGATTTTTTTAAAAGACTCTTTTATTCATATAAGATTTTCTCCAACTCTTCAGATGGAGGCATGATAAAGAGATTGTCTTGCCTTTTTTCTTGTCTTGGACTTTTGTGAGTTTTACTCCTCCCTTTTGGAGTGGGGGGGGGGGGCTGACGAAACGCATGTGGGCAGGCGTCGTCACCCTTGATGACCCTTATATATATATATATATAAATTGTCAACATTTACTGTGTGGTACAACTTAAAATAACTATTTCCTATGTTAAATTAACTTTATTCCTGTGATGCAAAGCTGAATTCTTCAGCATCATTTATACTCTTCAGTGTGTCATATGATCCAGAAATCATTATTTATATGATTATTTGCTCACAAAACATTTCTTATTGTAATCAATGTTGATATTATCATTGTCACTACAATGATGAAAGCACATTATTTTCGGAAGGCTGACGTGATGCTGAAGACTGGAGTAATAATTCAGAAAATTCAGCTTTTCATAACAGGAATAAATTACAATGATTAGAAAATATATTCAAATATAAAAAAAATTGTAAAAATAAAGACACACACACACACACACACACACATACATATATATATATAATATATATATATATATATATTATGAATTATAAAATACATTTGATATATTTAATTTGAATCTATATTTCAGGAATGTTAAGATGATGCATGCTGTGTCAAGACCCATCCACCCGTCTCACTCCACCATAACATCACACCAGACACTGAAGGGAAGGGTTTCTTCCGGATGCAGGTAAATAAATAATTCATACAGGCACTTATGTGTGTAAACTGTCTGTCTCATATGTGCACACAACACCGAGACAAATATTTTAATAAAGTAATGCTGTTAATCTTCTGTAGAACACCACACCATCTGCCATAACTGCGTCCCTCGTTCAGCTCACACTGGACCCCTCAGAACGGCTGGTCTTCGTGTTGGACCATAGATGGACAGATCTGTTGAGAACTGCCTCTCTTGAACATCTCTTGGCAACGCAACATAGGAGCAAGGATCTTCTTAAACGGGTTGAAGGCTTGTTTTTTTTTCTGTGTCTTCCACAAATTGTATTATTATTAATATTATTGTAGCTGTTGTTGTTTAATCTACAATTTTAAATTATTTAATTGATTTCCATTTGTTAAATAAAACATCAGAAGTATTGGCCTTGTTTACACTGTACTTTAGTGTGTTAATTAATTGTATTGACTTGCTTTATTTTATCTTGCTCAGTTTTGTAAACACTAAATGTTAGTAACAGCTATTATTAAACTCCGTAAATAAATATTTTATTTAAAATACTCTTACCAGTCAAATGTTTTTCAGCAGTAAGATTTTTAATGTTTTTTGAGAATTTCTTCTGCTCACCAAGCCTGCCTTTATTTTATCCAAAGTACAGCAAAAACTGTAGCATTTTAAATATTCTTACTATTTTAAATCAGCTGCTTTCTATTTCAATTCAATTCAATTCAAGTTTATTTGTATAGCGCTTTTTACAATACAAATTGTTACAGAAAATTATGTTTCTACAATATTTAGTAGTAGCTTATAAGTGGTGACTGTCCGTTTGTGCACGTATGACAGGATTTGTAGAAAAATTCATACAAGACGTAGTCAGCCAGACGATGAACATTATTAATTTTATTAATAATTAATAATTATTATATGATGCAGTCACACATGTAGCAATAGTTGTTAGTTCTGTTTGTTGATTCAGGGTTAGGATCATCTGGGGTCCTCTGAGGGTCAGCATCATCTCTTCTCAGGTGTTCTGGATCCAGACTGGAGCTTGTGTAAATCCTAGTTACCACGGGATGAAGATCCCAGCAGAAACAGAGACACATAGAGACATCATTAGCATAGCTGCTGATCCAACAGAGTAAAATTAATTAGTTTAACCCAAGCTAAAGAATAAGAATGCACATTTGATCAGATACAACTACACTCACAATTTAAGATACATTATTCGAATGCTTGGCGAAAGAGATGCGTTTATAATCTAGATTTAAACAGAGAGAGTGTGTCTGAACCCCGAACATCATCAGGAAGGCTATATATTTGAATATATACTATAATTTATTTCTGTGATGCACAGCTGTATTTTCAGCATCATTCATCCAGTCTTCAGTGTCACATGATCTTCAGAAATCAGAATAATATGATGATTTACTGCTCAAGACAAATGTATTATTATTATTATTACTGTTGTTGTTATGTTATGTTGAAAACAGCCAAGTACAATCTTTTCAGTTTCTTACATGAATAGAAAGTTCAGAAGAACAGCATTTATCTGAAATATATATATATATATTACATTTTCATCATCAACATTTTTAATCTTTATCATCACTTTTAATCAATTTAAATCATCCTTGCTAAAAAAAAGGCATTAATTTCTGTCATTTCTTTCCCCCCAAAAGAATGGTACAATCTATATTGTTAAGAAAGCTTTTTATTTCAAATAAATGCAGATCTTTGGATCTTTCTATTTAAAGAATCCCTGGGGGGTTTAAAATATTGATATTACTAATAATAATAATATTTTTTCTTGATCAGTAAATCATCATGTTATTCTGATTTCTGAAGATCATGTGACACTGAAGACTGGAGAAATGATGCTGAAAATACAGCTGCTCATCAGAAATAAAATACATTTTACTATATGTTCAAATAGAAAGCAGTTATTTTAACTAGTAAAAATATTTCAACAATATTATTGCTTTTACTGTATTTTGGACCAAATAAAGGCAGGCTTGGTGAGAATTACAAATCTTACTGTTCAAAAACATTTAAGTGGTAGTGTAATATTTTTTTTCTGTGTTCTCCACAACTTTAGATTTTATTATTGTTGTTGTTGTTGAATCTATACATTTAAATATTTTCATGTATTTCAATTTGTTAATTAAAATACTATAAGTATGTGGCCTTGTTTGAACTGTATTGAACTGTGTGTTAAGTTTTATTGATTAAAAAATGTATACATTTTGTTGATTTTCTTTTAAATTGATATTACATTTTATTTACTTGCTCAGATATGTAAACACTGAATGTTAATAACTGTTACCATTAAACATACATAATTATTTAATATAAAACATATTTGTATTGTTTTTTTTCTGTTCTCCACATCTTTATTTTTATTATATCTGTTGCTGTTGTTTAATAACCTAAGATTATTTTATGTATATTTAATTATTATATATTTTTGTTATTTTTTCTTTTAATTTTTATAAGTATATTACTTTACTATAAATAAAATGAAAAACTTACTTTTTTGTAAGTTTTAGTTATATTTCATATATATGGGTTTTCTGTACAGTTATACACATATAAATAGATGTATCTTTATAAATAAAGGCCTGAAACATTATCAAAGTGTTCTTTTTAATTATTCACATTTTTCTATATTAAAAATAACTATTCCCTATTATAATGTATATGTTTCTTAAGATCGTTGCACATTTTGTACACCATACAAAAGAACAATTATTACAAGTTTTATTTTATCTTTGTTCACAAAGTTCGTCTATTATATGTTAATCGTACTTAAAGTGTATCTAGATGAAAAAACGAATACAAACTCATTTTATGGTATTTGTGGCCGAGACGGGATTCGAACCTCTAATTCTGTGTATTTTTTTCGTCCCGCCTCCCTGGAATTTCCTTCGTTGCTATTGGCTAGTCAGCGCTCTACACCTATCCGCGACTGGCCTCCGCGTGACAGGCGGAGATACTGTCCACTATACTAACGAGGAGCTGCGCATGTTGCTGTTTCTCCCCCAACCGACGCTACTGCACCGACATAACTGAACAATGCATGGCTTTTTCTGACGCTGACACAGCCCTAGCACCGTCAAATTCTGGATGGACCCATCATTAGCTAAAGTCGCATAACATTTGGAACACTTCCCGTTGCAGGGGTCATTGTTTGGACTCTTTTTTTTATTTTATTTTTTTATTGCGCTTTAAACAAAAGGATTGTGTCAATGCAACTGAACAACATTAATTAGGAACAAAGTGCGTCAATAAAGCAAAATGACAGTTAAAGGCATTTCGTCATTGAAATCGATGATGTCATCATTCAGCTAAGTTCAGTTTAAATAGTATCTGTGCAATAATTAGCAATCAAGTCAACGATATCGCTGTACATGAAGTGTCCCCAGCTATGCCTGCCAAAGGTGACAGAGGCAAGGAACCAAAACTCGATCGGTGAAAAAATGGAGAAAAAACCCGGTGAGAAACCAGGCTCAGTCGGGGAGACAGTTCTCCTCTGGTCAGAAGAAACCATCAAATCAGCTCCAGGCTGCAGAAAAGTCAGACTGTGCAGAAGAATCATCTGTTTCCTGTGGTCTTGTCCTGGTGGTTGTCTAAGACAAGGTCTTTACAGGGGATCTGTATCTTGGGCTCATCTAGTTGTCCCGGTCTCCGCTGTGTTTCAGGGCCATAGAGGTCCTTTCTAGGTGTTGATCCACCATCTTGTCTGGATACTGACTGGATCCGGGTGACTGAAGCGGCCCACTGATCTGGATACAGACTGGATCGGGTGGCTATGGTGACCTCGGAATAAGGGATTTCTTTAAAAGACTCTTTTATTCATATAAGATTTTCTCCAACTTTTCAGATGGAGGCATGAGAAAGAGATTGCCTTGATTGGGCTTGTGGTTATTGGTGGACCGAGGACAGAGCTACATTAAAATGCAATAGCAGAATCAATTTGGCCGTCCGCCAACACGCTGCAGGAGGGCGTGCCACTGGTCATCGTCTGTATTTGCACTCTCTGCGTTTGCGCTGTCAGCACTTAGTGTTTATTTAGCTGGCATGGGAAGGCAGCACTTTCTTGTACGTGACGGGATGCAAACCCTGGAAGGCTCTCTTTAGTGACGGGTCCAAACAAAGATCTCATCAGCTCCTCTAGCCCTATCGGCGACTCGTGCACTTCGAGCCTTCTTAACGACGGCGCAGGTGGCTGACTGGTGACTGCGTTGGTGGTATAGTGGTGAGCATAGCTGCCTTCCAAGCAGTTGACCTGGGTTCGATTCCCGGCCAACGCATGTCCTTTGGCTCGGGCTGATGTCGAACCAGAACTCCTTCTGTGACCTGTGGCTCCTCCCAAAACTTTTGGATGGATCGTTCGGAAGCCGAAAAGAGCTAGCTCTCCCTGTCGGGGAATCGAACCCCGGTCTTCCGCGTGACAGGCGGAGATACTGTCCACTATACTAACGAGGAGCTGCGCATGTTGCTGTTTCTCCCCCAACCGATGCTACTGCACCGACATAACTGAACAATGCATGGCTTTTTCTGACGCTGACACAGCCCTAGCACCGTCAAATTCCGGATGGACCCATCATTAGCTAAAGTCGCATAACATTTGGAACACTACCCGTTGCAGGGGTCATTGTTTGGACTCTTTTTTTTTTTTTTTTTTTTTTTTAAATTGCGCTTTAAACAAAAAGGATTGTGTCAATGCAACTGAACAATATTAATTAGGAACACAGTGTGTCAATAAAGCAAAATGACAGTTAAAGGCATTTCGTCATTGAAATCGGTGATGTCATCATTCAGTTAAGTTCAGTTTAAATAGTATCTGTGCAATAATTTGCAATCAAGTCAACGATATCGCTGTACATGAAGTGTCCCCAGCTATGCCTGCCAGAGGCGACAGAGGCAAGGAACCAAAACTCGATCGGTGAAAAAATGGAGAAAAAACCCGGTGAGAAACCAGGCTCAGTCGGGGAGACAGTTCTCCTCTGGTCAGAAGAAACCAGCAAATCAGTTCCAGGCTGCAGAAAAGTCAGACTGTGCAGAAGAATCATCTGTTTCCTGTGGTCTTGTCCTGGTGGTCGTCTGAGACAAGGTCTTTACAGGGGATCTGTATCTGGGGCTCATCTAGTTGTCCGATAGGGCTAGAGGTGTTTCAGGGCCATAGAGGTCCTTTCTAGGTGTTGATCAACCATCTTGTCTGGATACTGACTGGATCCGGGTGACTGAAGCGGCCCACTGATCTGGATACAGACTGGATCTGGTGTCACGGTGACCTCGGAATAAGGGATTTCTTTAAAAGACTCTTTTATTCATATAAGATTTTCTCCAACTTTTCAGATGGAGGCATGATAAAGAGATTGTCTTGATTGGGCTTGTGGTTATTGGTGGACTGAGGGGACTTTTGTGAGTTTTACTCCTCCCTTTTGGAGTGGGGGGGGGGGGTGACGAAACGCATATGGGCAGGCGTCGTCACCCTTGATGACCCTTGGCGAGCGTAGTGGTTTACCAGAGGCAGCGCACAGGCCCGAGAGTTCGTAGACACAGCTCGAGTTTCTCTTCATTGTCGCATAAATCTTTCGCCTTTTACTAAAGGTTTCCGTGGAGGGGAACTTTTGCGAGTGACCTCTATTTTTGGGTGCTCTGCTCACAGCAGATCTACATAGAAATGTCAAGAGCAGAATCAATTTGGCCGTCCGCCAACACGCTGCAGGAGGGCGTGCCACTGGTCATCGTCTGTATTTGCACTCTCTGCGTTTGCGCTGTCAGCACTTAGTGTTTATTTAGCTGGCATGGGAAGGCAGCACTTTCTTTGACGTGACGGGATGCAAATTCTGGAAGGCTCTCTTTAGTGACGGGTCCAAACAAAGATCTCATCAGCTCCTCTAGCCCTATCGGCGACTCGTGCACTTCGAGCCTTCTTAGCGACGGCGCAAGTGGCTGACTGCTGACTGCTGACTGCGTTGGTGGTATAGTGGTGAGCATAGCTGCCTTCCAAGCAGTTGACCCGGGTTCGATTCCCGGCCAACGCATGTCCTTTGGCTCGGGCTGATGTTGAAGCAGAACTCCTTCTGTGACCTGTGGCTCCTCCCAAAACTTTTGGATGGATTGTTTGGAAGCCGAAAAGAGCTAGCTCTCCCCGTCGGAAAATCGAACCCCGGTCTTCCGCGTGACAGGCGGAGATACTGTCCACTATACTAACGAGGAGCTGCGAATGCTGCCGTTTCTCCCCCAACCGACGCTACTGCACCGACATAACTGAACAATGCATGGCTTTTTCTGACGCTGACACAGCCCTAGCACCGTCAAATTCCGGATGGACCCATCATTAGCTAAAGTCGCATAACATTTGGAAAACTACCCGTTGCAGGGGTCATTGTTTGGACTCTTTTTTTTTTTTTTTTTTTTAAATTACGCTTTAAACAAAAAGGATTGTGTCAATGCAACTAAACAACATTAATTAGGAACACAGTGCGTCAATAAAGCAAAATGACAATTAAAGGCATTTCGTCATTGAAATCGGTGATGTCATCATTCAGCTAAGTTCAGTTTAAATAGTATCTGTGCAATAATTTGCAATCAAGTCAACGATATCGCTGTACATGAAGTGTCCCCAGCTATGCCTGCCAGAGGCGACAGAGGCAAGGAACCAAAACTCGATCGGTGAAAAAATGGAGAAAAAACCCGGTGAGAAACCAGGCTCAGTCGGGGAGACAGTTCTCCTCTGGTCAGAAGAAACCAGCAAATCAGTTCCAGGCTGCAGAAAAGTCCGACTGTGCAGAAGAATCATCTGTTTCCTGTGGTCTTGTCCTGGTGGTCGTCTGAGACAAGGTCTTTACAGGGGATCTGTATCTGGGGCTCATCTAGTTGTCCGATAGGGCTAGAGGTGTTTCAGGGCCATAGAGGTCCTTTCTAGGTGTTGATCAACCATCTTGTCTGGATACTGACTGGATCCGGGTGACTGAAGCGGCCCACTGATCTGGATACAGACTGGATCTGGTGGCTACGGTGACCTCGGAATAAGGGATTTCTTTAAAAGACTCTTTTATTCATATAAGATTTTCTCCAACTTTTCAGATGGAGGCATGATAAAGAGATTGTCTTGATTGGGCTTGTGGTTATTGGTGGACCGAGGGGACTTTTGTGAGTTTTACTCCTCCCTTTTGGAGTGGAGGGGGGGGGGCTGACGAAACGCATGTGGGCAGGCGTCGTCACCCTTGATGACCCTTGGCGAGCGTAGTGGTTTACCAGAGGCAGCGCACAGGCCCGAGGGTTCGTAGGCACAGCTCGAGTTTCTCTTCATTGTCGCATAAATCTTTCGCCTTTTACTAAAGATTTCTGTGGAGGTGAACTTTTGCGAGTGACCTGTATTTTTGGGTGCTCTGCTCACAGCAGAGCTACATCGAAATGTCAAGAGCAGAATCAATTTGGCCGTCCGCCAACACGCTGCAGGAGGGCGTGCCACTGGTCATCGTCTGTATTTGCAGTCACTGCGTTTGCGCTGTCAGCACTTAGTGTTTATTTAGCTGGCATGGGAAGGCAGCACTTTCTTGTACGTGACGGGATGCAAATTCTGGAAGGCTCTCTTTAGTGACGGGTCCAAACAAAGATCTCATCAGCTCCTCTAGCCCTATCGGCGACTCGTGCACTTCGAGCCTTCTTAGCGACGGCGCAAGTGGCTGACTGCGTTGGTGGTATAGTGGTGAGCATAGCTGCCTTCCAAGCAGTTGACCCGGGTTCGATTCCCGGCCAACGCATGTCCTTTGGCTCGGGCTGATGTCGAAGCAGAACTCCTTCTGTGACCTGTGGCTCCTCCCAAAACTTTTTGATGGATCATTCGGAAGCCGAAAAGAGCTAGCTCTCCCCGTCGGGGAATCGAACCCCGGTCTTCCGCGTGACAGGTGGAGATACTGTCCACTATACTAACGAGGAGCTGCGCATGTTGCCGTTT
Source organism: Carassius carassius (assembly GCF_963082965.1). Classification (NCBI taxonomy): domain Eukaryota; kingdom Metazoa; phylum Chordata; class Actinopteri; order Cypriniformes; family Cyprinidae; genus Carassius; species Carassius carassius. The sequence continues at coordinate 35,388,998 of NC_081762.1, forward strand.
CTCCCCCAACCGACACTACTGCACCGACATAACTGAACAATGCATGGCTTTTTCTGACGCTGACACAGCCCTAGCACCGTCAAATTCCGGATGGACCCATCATTAGCTAAAGTCGCATAACATTTGGAACACTACCCGTTGCAGGGGTCATTGTTTGGACTCTTTTTTTTTTTTTTTTTTTTTAAATTGCGCTTTAAACAAAAAGGATTGTGTCAATGCAACTGAACAACATTAATTAGGAACACAGTGCGTCAATAAAGCAAAATGACAGTTAAAGGCATTTCGTCATTGAAATCGGTGATGTCATCATTCAGCTAAGTTCAGTTTAAATAGTATCTGTGCAATAATTTGCAATCAAGTCAACGATACCGCTGTACATGAAGTGTCCCCAGCTATGCCTGCCAGAGGCGACAGAGGAAAGGAACCAAAACTCGATCGGTGAAAAAATTGAGAAAAAACCGGTGAGAAACCAGGCTCAGTCGGGGAGACAGTTCTCCTCTGGTCAGAAGAAACCAGCAAATCAGTTCCAGGCTGCAGAAAAGTCAGACTGTGCAGAAGAATCATCTGTTTCCTGTGGTCTTGTCCTGGTGGTCGTCTGAGACAAGGTCTTTACAGGGGATCTGTATCTGGGGCTCATCTAGTTGTCCGATAGGGCTAGAGGTGTTTCAGGGCCATAGAGGTCCTTTCTAGGTGTTGATCAACCATCTTGTCTGGATACTGACTGGATCCGGGTGACTGAAGCGGCCCACTGATCTGGATACAGACTGGATCTGGTGGCTACGGTGACCTCGGAATAAGGGATTTTTTTAAAAGACTCTTTTATTCATATAAGATTTTCTCCAACTCTTCAGATGGAGGCATGATAAAGAGATTGTCTTGCCTTTTTTCTTGTCTTGGACTTTTGTGAGTTTTACTCCTCCCTTTTGGAGTGGGGGGGGGGGGGCTGACGAAACGCATGTGGGCAGGCGTCGTCACCCTTGATGACCCTTATATATATATATATATAAATTGTCAACATTTACTGTGTGGTACAACTTAAAATAACTATTTCCTATGTTAAATTAACTTTATTCCTGTGATGCAAAGCTGAATTCTTCAGCATCATTTATACTCTTCAGTGTGTCATATGATCCAGAAATCATTATTTATATGATTATTTGCTCACAAAACATTTCTTATTGTAATCAATGTTGATATTATCATTGTCACTACAATGATGAAAGCACATTATTTTCGGAAGGCTGACGTGATGCTGAAGACTGGAGTAATAATTCAGAAAATTCAGCTTTTCATAACAGGAATAAATTACAATGATTAGAAAATATATTCAAATATAAAAAAAATTGTAAAAATAAAGACACACACACACACACACACACACATACATATATATATATAATATATATATATATATATATTATGAATTATAAAATACATTTGATATATTTAATTTGAATCTATATTTCAGGAATGTTAAGATGATGCATGCTGTGTCAAGACCCATCCACCCGTCTCACTCCACCATAACATCACACCAGACACTGAAGGGAAGGGTTTCTTCCGGATGCAGGTAAATAAATAATTCATACAGGCACTTATGTGTGTAAACTGTCTGTCTCATATGTGCACACAACACCGAGACAAATATTTTAATAAAGTAATGCTGTTAATCTTCTGTAGAACACCACACCATCTGCCATAACTGCGTCCCTCGTTCAGCTCACACTGGACCCCTCAGAACGGCTGGTCTTCGTGTTGGACCATAGATGGACAGATCTGTTGAGAACTGCCTCTCTTGAACATCTCTTGGCAACGCAACATAGGAGCAAGGATCTTCTTAAACGGGTTGAAGGCTTGTTTTTTTTTCTGTGTCTTCCACAAATTGTATTATTATTAATATTATTGTAGCTGTTGTTGTTTAATCTACAATTTTAAATTATTTAATTGATTTCCATTTGTTAAATAAAACATCAGAAGTATTGGCCTTGTTTACACTGTACTTTAGTGTGTTAATTAATTGTATTGACTTGCTTTATTTTATCTTGCTCAGTTTTGTAAACACTAAATGTTAGTAACGGCTATTATTAAACTCCGTAAATAAATATTTTATTTAAAATACTCTTACCAGTCAAATGTTTTTCAGCAGTAAGATTTTTAATGTTTTTTGAGAATTTCTTCTGCTCACCAAGCCTGCCTTTATTTTATCCAAAGTACAGCAAAAACTGTAGCATTTTAAATATTCTTACTATTTTAAATCAGCTGCTTTCTATTTCAATTCAATTCAATTCAAGTTTATTTGTATAGCGCTTTTTACAATACAAATTGTTACAGAAAATTATGTTTCTACAATATTTAGTAGTAGCTTATAAGTGGTGACTGTCCGTTTGTGCACGTATGACAGGATTTGTAGAAAAATTCATACAAGACGTAGTCAGCCAGACGATGAACATTATTAATTTTATTAATAATTAATAATTATTATATGATGCAGTCACACATGTAGCAATAGTTGTTAGTTCTGTTTGTTGATTCAGGGTTAGGATCATCTGGGGTCCTCTGAGGGTCAGCATCATCTCTTCTCAGGTGTTCTGGATCCAGACTGGAGCTTGTGTAAATCCTAGTTACCACGGGATGAAGATCCCAGCAGAAACAGAGACACATATAGAGACATCATTAGCATAGCTGCTGTTCCAACAGAGTAAAATTAATTAGTTTAACCCAAGCTAAAGAATAAGAATGCACATTTGATCAGATACAACTACACTCACAATTTAAGAGATACATTATTCGAATGCTTGGCGAAAGAGATGCGTTTATAATCTAGATTTAAACAGAGAGAGTGTGTCTGAACCCCGAACATCATCAGGAAGGCTATATATTTGAATATATACTATAATTTATTTCTGTGATGCACAGCTGTATTTTCAGCATCATTCATCCAGTCTTCAGTGTCACATGATCTTCAGAAATCAGAATAATATGATGATTTACTGCTCAAGAAAAATGTATTATTATTATTATTACTGTTGTTGTTATGTTATGTTGAAAACAGCCAAGTACAATCTTTTCAGTTTCTTACATGAATAGAAAGTTCAGAAGAACAGCATTTATCTGAAATATATATATATATATTACATTTTCATCATCAACATTTTTAATCTTTATCATCACTTTTAATCAATTTAAATCATCCTTGCTAAAAAAAAGGCATTAATTTCTGTCATTTCTTTCCCCCCAAAAGAATGGTACAATCTATATTGTTAAGAAAGCTTTTTATTTCAAATAAATGCAGATCTTTGGATCTTTCTATTTAAAGAATCCCTGGGGGGTTTAAAATATTGATATTACTAATAATAATAATATTTTTTCTTGATCAGTAAATCATCATGTTATTCTGATTTCTGAAGATCATGTGACACTGAAGACTGGAGAAATGATGCTGAAAATACAGCTGCTCATCAGAAATAAAATACATTTTACTATATGTTCAAATAGAAAGCAGTTATTTTAACTAGTAAAAATATTTCAACAATATTATTGCTTTTACTGTATTTTGGACCAAATAAAGGCAGGCTTGGTGAGAATTACAAATCTTACTGTTCAAAAACATTTAAGTGGTAGTGTAATATTTTTTTTCTGTGTTCTCCACAACTTTAGATTTTATTATTGTTGTTGTTGTTGAATCTATACATTTAAATATTTTCATGTATTTCAATTTGTTAATTAAAATACTATAAGTATGTGGCCTTGTTTGAACTGTATTGAACTGTGTGTTAAGTTTTATTGATTAAAAAATGTATACATTTTGTTGATTTTCTTTTAAATTGATATTACATTTTATTTACTTGCTCAGATATGTAAACACTGAATGTTAATAACTGTTACCATTAAACATACATAATTATTTAATATAAAACATATTTGTATTGTTTTTTTCTGTTCTCCACATCTTTATTTTTATTATATCTGTTGCTGTTGTTTAATAACCTAAGATTATTTTATGTATATTTATTTAATTATTATATATTTTTGTTATTTTTTCTTTTAATTTTTATAAGTATATTACTTTACTATAAATAAAATGAAAAACTTACTTTTTTGTAAGTTTTAGTTATATTTCATATATATGGGTTTTCTGTACAGTTATACACATATAAATAGATGTATCTTTATAAATAAAGGCCTGAAACATTATCAAAGTGTTCTTTTTAATTATTCACATTTTTCTATATTAAAAATAACTATTCCCTATTATAATGTATATGTTTCTTAAGATCGTTGCACATTTTGTACACCATACAAAAGAACAATTATTACAAGTTTTATTTTATCTTTGTTCACAAAGTTCGTCTATTATATGTTAATCGTACTTAAAGTGTATCTAGATGAAAAAACGAATACAAACTCATTTTATGGTATTTGTGGCCGAGACGGGATTCGAACCTCTAATTCTGTGTATTTTTTTCGTCCCGCCTCCCTGGAATTTCCTTCGTTGCTATTGGCTAGTCAGCGCTCTACACCTATCCGCGACTGGCCTCCGCGTGACAGGCGGAGATACTGTCCACTATACTAACGAGGAGCTGCGCATGTTGCTGTTTCTCCCCCAACCGACGCTACTGCACCGACATAACTGAACAATGCATGGCTTTTTCTGACGCTGACACAGCCCTAGCACCGTCAAATTCTGGATGGACCCATCATTAGCTAAAGTCGCATAACATTTGGAACACTTCCCGTTGCAGGGGTCATTGTTTGGACTCTTTTTTTTATTTTTTTTTTTTATTGCGCTTTAAACAAAAGGATTGTGTCAATGCAACTGAACAACATTAATTAGGAACAAAGTGCGTCAATAAAGCAAAATGACAGTTAAAGGCATTTCGTCATTGAAATCGATGATGTCATCATTCAGCTAAGTTCAGTTTAAATAGTATCTGTGCAATAATTAGCAATCAAGTCAACGATATCGCTGTACATGAAGTGTCCCCAGCTATGCCTGCCAAAGGTGACAGAGGCAAGGAACCAAAACTCGATCGGTGAAAAAATGGAGAAAAAACCCGGTGAGAAACCAGGCTCAGTCGGGGAGACAGTTCTCCTCTGGTCAGAAGAAACCATCAAATCAGCTCCAGGCTGCAGAAAAGTCAGACTGTGCAGAAGAATCATCTGTTTCCTGTGGTCTTGTCCTGGTGGTTGTCTAAGACAAGGTCTTTACAGGGGATCTGTATCTTGGGCTCATCTAGTTGTCCCGGTCTCCGCTGTGTTTCAGGGCCATAGAGGTCCTTTCTAGGTGTTGATCCACCATCTTGTCTGGATACTGACTGGATCCGGGTGACTGAAGCGGCCCACTGATCTGGATACAGACTGGATCGGGTGGCTACGGTGACCTCGGAATAAGGGATTTCTTTAAAAGACTCTTTTATTCATATAAGATTTTCTCCAACTTTTCAGATGGAGGCATGAGAAAGAGATTGCCTTGATTGGGCTTGTGGTTATTGGTGGACCGAGGACAGAGCTACATTAAAATGCAATAGCAGAATCAATTTGGCCGTCCGCCAACACGCTGCAGGAGGGCGTGCCACTGGTCATCGTCTGTATTTGCACTCTCTGCGTTTGCGCTGTCAGCACTTAGTGTTTATTTAGCTGGCATGGGAAGGCAGCACTTTCTTGTACGTGACGGGATGCAAACCCTGGAAGGCTCTCTTTAGTGACGGGTCCAAACAAAGATCTCATCAGCTCCTCTAGCCCTATCGGCGACTCGTGCACTTCGAGCCTTCTTAACGACGGCGCAGGTGGCTGACTGGTGACTGCGTTGGTGGTATAGTGGTGAGCATAGCTGCCTTCCAAGCAGTTGAACTGGGTTCGATTCCCGGCCAACGCATGTCCTTTGGCTCGGGCTGATGTCGAACCAGAACTCCTTCTGTGACCTGTGGCTCCTCCCAAAACTTTTGGATGGATCGTTCGGAAGCCGAAAAGCGCTAGCTCTCCTTGTCGGGGAATCGAACCCCGGTCTTCCGCGTGACAGGCGGAGATACTGTCCACTATACTAACGAGGAGCTGCGCATGTTGCTGTTTCTCCCCCAACCGATGCTACTGCACCGACATAACTGAACAATGCATGGCTTTTTCTGACGCTGACACAGCCCTAGCACCGTCAAATTCCGGATGGACCCATCATTAGCTAAAGTCGCATAACATTTGGAACACTACCCATTGCAGGGGTCATTGTTTGGACTTTTTTTAATTGCGCTCTAAACAAAAAGGATTGTGTCAATGCAACTGAACAACATTAATTAGGAACACAGTGCGTCAATAAAGCAAAATGACAGTTAAAGGCATTTCGTCATTGAAATCGATGATGTCATCATTCAGCTAAGTTCAGTTTAAATAGTATCTGTGCAATAATTTGCAATCAAGTCAACGATATCGCTGTACATGAAGTGTCCCCAGCTATGCCTGCCAGAGGCGACAGAGGCAAGGAACCAAAACTCGATCGGTGAAAAAATGGAGAAAAAACCCGGTGAGAAACCAGGCTCAGTCGGGGAGACAGTTCTCCTCTGGTCAGAAGAAACCAGCAAATCAGCTCCAGGCTGCAGAAAAGTCAGACTGTGCAGAAGAATCATCTGTTTCCTGTGGTCTTGTCCTGGTGGTCGTCTAAGACAAGGTCTTTACAGGGGATCTGTATCTGGGGCTCATCTAGTTGTCCCGGTCTCCGCTGTGTTTCAGGGCCATAGAAGTCCTTTCTAGGTGTTGATCCACCATCTTGTCTGGATACTGACTGGATCTGGGTGACTGAAGCGGCCCACTGATCTGGATACAGAATGGATCTGGTGGCTACGGTGACCTCGGAATAAGGGATTTCTTTAAAAGACTCTTTTATTCATATAATATTTTCTCCAACTTTTCAGATGGAGGCATGAGAAAGAGATTGCCTTGATTGGGCTTGTGGTTATTGGTGGACCGAGGACAGAGCTACATCAAAATGCAATAGCAGAATCAATTTGGCAGTCCGCAAACACGCTGCAGGAGGGCGTGCCACTGTTCATCGTCTGTATTTGCACTCTCTGCGTTTGCGCTGTCAGCACTTAGTGTTTATTTAGCTGGCATGGGAAGGCAGCACTTTCTTGTACGTGACGGGATGCAAACTCTGGAAGGCTCTCTTTAGTGACGGGTCCAAACAAAGATCTCATCAGCTCCTCTAGCCCTATCGGCGACTCGTGCACTTCGAGCCTTCTTAACGACGGCGCAAGTGGCTGACTGCTGACTGCGTTGGTGGTATAGTGGTGAGCATAGCTGCCTTCCAAGCAGTTGACCCGGGTTCGATTCCTGGCCAACGCATGTCCTTTGACTCGGGCTGATGTCGAAGCAGAACTCCTTCTGTGACCTGTGGCTCCTCCCAAAACTTTTGGATGGATCGTTCAGAAGCCGAAAAGAGCTAGCTCTCCCCGTCGGGGAATCGAACCCCGGTCTTCCGCGTGACAGGCGGAGATACTGTCCACTATACTAACGAGGAGCTGCGCATGCTGCCGTTTCTCCCCCAACCGACCTTACTGCACTGACATAACTGAACAATGCATGGCTTTTTCTGACGCTGACACAGCCCTAGCACCGTCAAATTCCGGATGGACCCATCATTAGCTAAAGTCGCATAACATTTGGAACACTACCCGTTGCAGGGGTCATTGTTTGGACTCTTTTTTTTTTTTTTTTTTTTTTTTAATTGCGCTTTAAACAAAAAGGATTGTGTCAATGCAACTGAACAACATTAATTAGGAACACAGTGCGTCAATAAAGCAAAATGACAGTTAAATGCATTTCGTCATTGAAATCGGTGATGTCATCATTCAGCTAAGTTCAGTTTAAATATTATCTGTGCAATAATTTGCAATCAAGTCAACGATATCGCTGTACATGAAGTGTCCCCAGCTATGCCTGCCAGAGGCGACAGAGGCAAGGAACCAAAATCGATCGGTGAAAAAATGGAGAAAAAACCCGGTGAGAAACCAGGCTCAGTTGGGGAGACAGTTCTCCTCTGGTCAGAAGAAACCAGCAAATCAGCTCCAGGCTGCAGAAAAGTCAGACTGTGCAGAAGAATCATCTGTTTCCTGTGGTCTTGTCCTGGTGGTCGTCTGAGACAAGGTCTTTACAGGGGATCTGTATCTGGGGCTCATCTAGTTGTCCGATAGGGCTAGAGGTGTTTCAGGGCCAGAGAGGTCCTTTCTAGGTGTTGATCAACCATCTTGTCTGGATACTGACTGGATCCGGGTGACTGAAGCGGCCCACTGATCTGGATGCAGACTGGATCTGGTGGCTACGGTGACCTCGGAATAAGGGATTTCTTTAAAAGACTCTTTTATTCATATAAGATTTTCTCCAACTTTTCAGATGGAGGCATGAGAAAGAGATTGCCTTGATTGGGCTTGTGGTTATTGGTGGACTGAGGACAGAGCTACATCAAAATGCAATAGCAGAATCAATTTCGCCGTCCGCCAACACGCTGCAGGAGGGCGTGCCACTGGTCATCGTCTGTATTTGCACTCTCTGCGTTTGCGCTGTCAGCACTTAGTGTTTATTTAGCTGGCATGGGAAGGCAGCACTTTCTTGTACGTGACGGGATGCAAACTCTGGAAGGCTCTCGTGATGGGTCCAAACAAAGATCTCATCAGCTCCTCTAGCCCTATCGGCGACTCGTGCACTTTGAGCCTTCTTAACGACGGCGCAAGTGGCTGACTGCTGACTGCGTTGGTGGTATAGTGGTGAGCATAGCTGCCTTCTAAGAAGTTGACCCGGGTTCGATTCCCGGCCAACGCATGTCCTTTGGCTCGGGCTGATGTCGAAGCAGAACTCCTTCTGTGGCTCCTCCCAAAACTTTTGAATGGATCGTTCGGAAGCTGAAAAGAGCTAGCTCTCCCAGTCGGGGAATCGAACCCCGGTCTTCCGCGCGAGAGCCGAAAATAGTTAAGCTTAACTTCTCTTAACTTTTCCCATTCATTCTCTATGGTAGTGCTTAACACTACGGATGCAATATATTTGTGGCCACACGTAGATTTCCTGGCGCTGTTTTGCCTCTTCCGTGGCGGGGAATTTAAGAAGCCTGGTGTCATCTGTCAATCATTCGTAGTGAGTGGAGGAGGGGAGGAGACCAGTTTCACGATCGGAGAGATATCTGTTTACCGAATTGTTGTACAAAACAAAACAAGTTTGCTGGCAAGCATTTACTGTCTAAACTACCGTCGCAAAAGTTTTACCTCAGGTGACCGCTGTTTTTACGTAAGAGTTCGAGATCAACGCAATTAATGTTAAGCGAGAAGGTAAGTTAAGTTAAATGCTACGTTACTTTAGCAATATTAACTTTCTGTATTGTAAATACATTATCATATAAATGACATGTATATTCTCATGTAATGGTATTGTTAATTGTGTTGAATGGTTTGTGATGTTAGGAAATATTAAACCAAACTCATAGTTGAACATACAGCAGTTATTTTATATAATTGTTATAGTTTCTTTGTAAGAGTGAAGGTTTCATAATTGATCTCTAAGTACTTAAAAATGTTTTTTTGAAAATGTTAACAATGCAATATGATACTCATAATGTAATTAATATGTATTACACACATATTACATTTATTACATATATATTCTATATTATTATATATATTACATTGTACTTGTGCAATTTAATGGTATAATTTAAACTGTGTGTATATAAAACAACATTTTTAATTAGTTAAACTTGTTTTAATATATACATGTATACATTTTCATAATAAATATTTTATATACGTACTCATATATTGAGTGGATTAAATAAATATTAAATAACACAAATTTATAAGTCTCTTATGCTCTAAGGCTGCATTTATTAAGCTAAAAAACTGTAATATTATGAAATATTATGGCAAGTTAAAATAACTTATATATAATAATATATATATATATATATATAACTGCTGCTGATAACTGTCTTATTTCACTATATTAAGTATTTTTATGTGGCCATGATCTCAGAACTGCAACATGAAGAAAACAGTTTTTTTCCCCGGGAGATACAAGGTGTCTTTCAGGAAAGGCCCATCAGGCCATTTACGCCGGGACCCATCAGAAGAGGCAAAAAAAAATAAAGACAACCCTTCACTGCAGAACAAGTCAACACCTCAAAGAGAAGATCTGGTCAGGATGAATGCCCGTTCTGTTGTCTTACAGAGAGGAGGGGATGTCTCTGACAAGCAAGAGGTGTTGGGAGAATACATTCTACACTTTGGCAAATACAAGGGCCAGTCTTTCAGGTGGTTACTAGAGAATGATGTCGGCTATGCTTTGTACCTGTCCAATAAGGTTGAGGAAGAAGAACAGGCTGGGCAGTTCAACCCAGAGGGTCCTTGCAAAGATAGTCTAATTTCCTTTATTGAATACTCAAGAAGCTTTAAGGAAATTGATGATCTTAAACAGTATCTGTCTCAAAGGCCAGATCCATTGCCAGTTTTGATAGAGGAAGACAATACTGTTGGATTTGGAACAAGAGCTCAAAACACTTGGAGACAAATTTGGGATACCAGGGCAGATGGATATGCTTTCTTTATAATGAAGCAGAAGTGTGTTCCAGGCAGCAAAATGTACAACTTGCAGCAGTATCTTTTAAAACAGCAGCAACAACAGCTGACAATAAACACTCCTCCGTTGCCCTCACCATCAGCTTCCACTGCAAGACCACTTGTTCCTTCTAGTACTGCTTCTGATCAGCCTGGTAAGTTAATAAAATTCATGCAAATTTGCTTATATTGTTACTTAAAGCCTACTGATCCATTGATTTTGTTTTATAGTGATGGAGGAGGATGAAGAACTGGAGAGGATAATGCTGAGTCTGTCTCCAACAAAGTATCTCACAAAGCTGAGTAAGTGAATCAAGAGTCACGTCATGTGTGTTATTCAGAGCCATTTCAAGTTCAGCATGTTTTTGACACATGCAATTGCACATACTGGAGCAAAAATGTTCAAATTATGCTTAATTTTCAGGATCATCTGCAGCCACGGAATCCACACACTTGTCTACAGCAGGTTACTTTCCAAATCAGATTCAGAGGCTTATTCTGTTACATACAGACTTATCCTCTATTTCTGAATTTAATTATCTTATTTGTTGCTTTGGCAGTGTTCTTGCCTGTTCTAAAAAACATGTTTTTTTGTTCTAACTATAATTAAGGGTTGAACATACCAGTGGTGAGGGTGAGTGCACTTCATGAATTGTATGCATGGTATTTAAAGTGTCATTTGTTGTTATAAGTGGAATGTTTACTTACAGACTTTTGAACATTATTAGAATTTGCATTCCTAGAATAAATAGAATAATAGAATAAACAATGATTCATGCATTTCATTAAATGAGTCATTTAATGTAGTCAAGACAATTGAATACACATCATGTACATTCAGTGTTTTAATATATTTTTTATTTCCTCCTTGTGCTGTTCCATGCAGGTCTGCCACAGCCTCCATCAACATCAGTTCCTGTGTGTAGGCCTTCTTCACGGGGTGAAGGCTCTGTACCACCTGCAGCAACACAATCAACACCGGCACCAATGCCATCTGCACTGACTGAAGCCCCTGTTCTCAGCTACAAAAAAGGTAAAGACAGTTAAATACACATCATGTGCAATCATTGTTAATACACACACACACACACACATATATATATATATATATATATATATATATATATATATATATATATATATATATATATATATATTTTTTTTTTTTTTTTTGTGTTCCATCCAGTTCTGTCGACATCACATGCAGTCTCTAGTTCTCCCAGTCCCAGTATGCCTTCTTCACAGACTGATGGGCCTGTACCACCTCCTGCTGCACAATCAGCACCTACAGCTCCTGCATCAATGCCTTCTGTACAGAAAGAAGCACCTGTTCCTAGCTACTTGCAAGATATCAGCCGCTGGAACTGCTCTCTTCATCAAAGAATTTGGATGAAGACAGAGATGGAATCCATGGGGCTCTGGCCAGGATCACACCCAGTAAGACACCTCATGAATATGGTCTCCTTGTGGCGCTATCCACCTCAGCCTGAGCTTATAGAGACAAACACTGGCCTTCCATCACCCAAATACTTCCAACTCCATCCCTTTTTCATTTGGAAACCTGAGCACAGTATAATGGAAAGGCTTAGGAACAATTACATCCTGCCTTGTCTTTACAGATGTCAAAATCCAAATGTTGTGTCCTCTGGTGTGGGAAGACCCAGAGTGATCCTTGTTACTACTGGGCAATTTTACATCCTTGCTTCACGTCTGTGTTGTAAGGCATGCAAAAGATACTGGTTTGCTGATAAACCTCAGTGGCTGGACATTCTACCACAGCGATTCAGAAACGTCTTGCCAGCCTTCCTCACCCATAAGAAGGCAATCTGTAAAACAGTGATGGATGAACTGAGGCGCTCTGGAAAATCCCCTAATGACATGGCCAACCAGCTGTCTGAGGTGCTTCACCTTAAATTTGAAAGAGCACATCTGGCTTACCTTCTCAGTGTGCAGAATGTCAGGGATGCTGAAGCAGGGATGTATGGTCAGAAAACCATCACTGGGGCACTGAGGAAGGATGACACACCTGCACCGTTTGGGGATTACGGAGACACTGATGGGTGGAATGGGGTGTCTGTCTCTGCACACTATTTAATAGAGTGCCTCCTTCATGAATATCAGCGGCAGGAAGCAGCTCTCACTCAGCTCCTACAAGGCACTTTTGGACAGGTGTTCAGGTCAGATCACACACGCAAAGTTGCTAGAAAAGTGACCCTCTTATCTGGCACAGTGTCATCCTATGCTGTGATGAACGAGAACTGGATGATTCTGTCCTGGGTGATGCTGCAGAGTGAAAGTGAGCAGTCATTGGAGTCAATGTACTGTGGGCTATCCAATCGCTACAGTGCTGCTGGTATTCCCAAGGCCAAGTACCAGTGGGTGGACAGGTATAAATCATCACATCTAACCAAACATTACATCAAGTGGTGTAAGCAAAGGTTATGAATACATTAAAATGTATTTTTCTTTCTCCTTTATGTACTTAGGGACTGCTGTGCCGCTTTCAGAGTGATGGACCCAGGACCTTATGAGCACCAGCAGTGGGAAGCCTGGAGGACCACAGAAGCTATTGTGGCAGAGGTTACATCAGGAAACCTCAAGAATTTACATGCCGCTTGCAGGAAGTTCAACGAGGACATGGTTGTTAAACTGGACTTGTTTCACTGTATGCGGCGGTTCACCAGGGAGTGTGTTTCGGAGCACCATCCTCTGTATGGCTCCTTCTGCCAGTTCCTCTCTTCTGCCTTCTCTGTAGTTGATCAGAGTGACCTGGAGAAACTGAAGAACGCATACAGATTCTGTGGTATCGAGCCTGCTAATCCCACCAAGCTGCACATCAGAGAGCACTGCAGGACAAAAGTGCCACATCCCAGAGAGCTGGTTCAAAGGGTGGAAGAGGTGTTACACCATTTCTATCTGGCAAAGGATCCCAACAACATCTTCCTTTTCAAACCCTCAATGTTAAAATTATGGTGGATTCAGCGTATCCACATCCTTAGAGGCTGCCTGAGTGATCCTGAGGTGGAGGAAGGAATCCTCTACAGATATGGTGGAACCCTACAGCTGAATCATGTCAAGGGTGATGGAGCTGCTGTGCCGATTTGGATCCCTGTGAGAGGCACTTCACAGCAGGAGGGGTTTCATTTCCACCAGGCTCAGTGGGTAACAGGCAATCGTGTCTCTCCTGAGTTGTTCCAAGCACAGGGTATGACTGGTGTGGCACGCTGGAATTATCAGCGGCTGGTGGACCTGAAGCAGCCTGGGGTTGTCTTACCTGGAGTGTTTGACCCTGTTTTGATGATGGAGTTAAACAGGGCATCTATAAGAGTGACAGGGCAACCCAAATATCCAGCCTTGCACATCTCCAGCAGGGACACAGGAGAGAGGTTTGGCCTGCAATACGTGGAGCCAGGTTGTCGACCTGTGCCTCTTGACTTTGACAAGCACAAAAGCAGGAAGACAGACCTAGGAGATGTGGAGATGCAAGAGGAGTCTTCATCTGGCGTTCCGTTTCCATTCCCATCTCAGGTAAGCCTTTAAAAAAATTGATAACAGTTTTTTTTTTATAAAAATAATACATTTATAATTCTCACTTGCATATTGCACTCATTTTTTTAGGAATGCTTAAAGGATACCTCTTCTGCCGAGACCCCTCTTGCTGCAGAACCAGAGGCTACCTCACAGCCTGTCATTTTTCACCAGTTTCCTACACCAAGTGCTGTGACAGTGAAGGAACAAACATCTGAGGAGTGTCTTTTATTTGGAGGTAACTATATAATACATACAGGAGTCAATGTGTGTAATCTGTCTGCCTCATCTATGGACACAAAAAACAAATACTTAAATTAGTAATTTTGTGAATCTCTTTTAGAACTCCCAAGCACATCACCACTGCCTGTAGCTGCTTCTCCCTGTGCTGCTCGCACTGGACCTATTAAGACCGGTGGCCGAGTTTTTGTGTTGGACCATAACAGATGGACGGATCCAATGAGAAATGCAATTGATGGTTTGCTGGCCAAGCATCATGGGAGCAAGGATCTCCTTACAAAGGTGGATGCTGAATATGCTGCTATGGTACAGAGTGCCTGTACTGACCCCAACAGCCTTCTGCATTCCACCACAAAGCAGCACATAAGCAGGTACATAAAACACCTTGCTAAAAAAAAGAACACTAATGCTTCTCTCAACACCAGCCCAGAAAAGCTCTTGGAGACACAGCATTTATGGCAGCGTCTTCACTCAGGCAGTGAAACAATCAGAGTCCCAGTGACAGTACTGCCACCTGCCCCAGTCAATCCACCTGCAAAGGCTGTTCCTGAGGCTGTCCCTCTGGACCAGACAGCGTTCGAGAAGATGGTGAAGGACATCATAGAGAAGCAGCAGGCAGTTCAGCAGCAACAACAATTGCAGGCGCTGCAAAAAAAGCAAACCAGATCCTGTTTAGCCTGTGGCCAGCCTAAGTCTCGATACATGGGTGATGGCTCCTCAATACATTTCTTCTATCAAGGTAGTGATGTTAAATACTTCTACTGCTCCAAGAAAGTATTTGACACATATTCAGCAGAGGGCCTGACCAACCCCAGAATGCCTTTTGAAGACTTTGCAGAGACTCCTTTTTTTCAGCGGGAACTGGAGGCCTCCAAGCAGAGAGGGGCAGAAAGGAAGAGGGTCACTGATGAGAGAAGCAAGCGGAAGTCAGCAGTAGAGCATCCTACTGGTCGTCTGTGCAGATTCTGCCACCTGCCACTGAAACAAGGACCCAACAGTCCTCATATTCACACTGGTTTACCTGGAGTGGCAGGCAAATACATTTACTGTCCTGCTAAAGTGTTTTCTCTTTACCAGGCTCAGGGAATGAGTGCAGAAATGTCATGGAGAGACTTTCAGCAGTCTCCATTCTATGAGACTGAGAAGCAGAGGTGGATAAAGGAAAAGAAAAAATGACTTCACTGTGCTACAAAACAGTATTTGAGATCTGGGCATGTCATTTGACAAAGACATTCCTTGCACAAGGTTGTGTTTATATGTATATATATTTTGTTGCACTTGTAAAAAAAATTTATTAAAATTTGTTTGTTTTTTTAATTATTTCATTTATTTCCTTTTGTTCAATAAAATACCGAAATGATTATTTTATTCTATTGCATTGTATTTTAGTGGGGTTTTTATATTGTTGACTTGCATTGTTAATAACTGTTATAACTAAACTGTCTACATAATTATTTCATTTCTTGTTTTTTCCCCCCCCGTTATCCACAACTTTAGATTATATTATCATTATTGTTGTTATTGTTATTTAATCTATAATTGTAAATTATTTAATTTATTTCTGTTTTCTATTTCTGTTCATTAAAATACCAAAAGTAATATATTTTATTGTATTGCCTTGTATTTTAGTGTTTTTATTTTTATTTTATTGACTTGCATTATTTTATCTTGCCTCATAAACACTATATGTTAATAACTGTTGCTATTAAACTCTTTTTTAATTTAAAATATGTGTTTCTTGTATTTTCTCCCCCGTGTTATCCACAACTGTAGATTTTATTATTATTACTGTTGTTTAATCTGTAATTTTAAATTATTTATTCCCATTTGTGATCTTTAAAATACCTGAAACATTGGCCTTATTTGCATTGTTAGTGTTTTTTTTATAAGTAAATTTTATAGACTTGCGTTGTTATTATCTTGCTCAGATTTGAAAACACTAAATGTTAATCACTGTTACTATTAAATATACATAATTGTTCATAATTATTTAATTTAAAACACAATTTAATTGTTTTTCCTGTGTTCTCTCTTTTTATTATTGTTGTTGTTTAATATATAATTATTTAATGTTTATTTATTTAACTATTAAATATTTTGGTAAGTACTGTACTTTAATAATTAAATTTTTCAGTTTTATATAATATATGTATTACTGACCTATAGATAAAAATTAGAAACTTACTTTTTTGCTGTTATTGGTTATATTTCATATATATATATATATATATATGGGTTTTCTGTACATAGTTATACAAATATAAAATGAATTTCTCTTTAAAAATAAAGGCCTGAAACATTACCAAATGTTCTTTTTTAATTATTCTAATTGTTCTATATTAAAAATACCTATTCCCTATTATAATGTAAATATTTATTAAGATTTATTAAGATATATTTATTTAATCATTATATATTTTGGTTAGTTTTTCTTATCATTTTTATAATAAGTATATAAGTAATTACTTTACTATAAATAAAATGGAAAACTTACTTTTTTGTGAGTGTTAGTTATATTACATATATATGGGTTTTCTGTACACAGTTATACAAATATAAATAGATGTCTCTTTAAAAATAAAGGCCTGAAACATTATCAAAATATTCTTTTTAATAATTCACAATTTTCTATATTAAAAATAAATTTGTTTCTTAAGATCGTTGCACATTTTTTACATCCTACAAAACAACAATTATTACAATATTTATTTTATCTTTGTTCACAAAGTTCGTTTATTATATGTTAATCGTACCTACAGTTTATCTAGATGAAAAAACGAATACAAACTAATTTAATGGTATTTGTGGCCGAGACGGGATTCGAACCTCTAATTCTGTGTATTTTTTTCGTCCCGCCTCCCTGGAATTGCCTTCGTTCCTATTGGCTAGTCAGCGCTCTACACCTATCCACGACTGGCCTTCGCGTGACAGGCGGAGATACTGTCCAGTATACTAACGAGGAGCTGTGCATTTTGCTGTTTCTCCCCAAACCGACGCTACTGCACCGACATAACTGGACAATGCATGGCTTTTTCTGACGCTGACACAGCCCTAGCACCGTCAAATTCCGGATGGACCCATCATTAGCTAAAGTCGCATAACATTTGGAACACTACCCGTTGCAGGGGTCATTGTTTGGACTTTTTTTAATTGCGCTTTAAACAAAAAGGATTGTGTCAATGCAACTGAACAACATTAATTAGGAACACAGTGCGTCAATAAAGCAAAATGACAGTTAAAGGCATTTCGTCATTGAAATCGATGATGTCATCATTCAGCTATGTTCAGTTTAAATAGTATCTGTGCAATAATCTGCAATCAAGTCAACGATATCGCTGTACATGAAGTGTCCCCAGCTATGCCTGCCAGAGGCGACAGAGGCAAGGAACCAAAACTCGATCGGTGAAAAAATGGAGAAAAAACCCGGTGAGAAACCAGGCTCAGTCGGGGAGACAGTTCTCCTCTGGTCAGAAGAAACCAGCAAATCAGCTCCAGGCTGCAGAAAAGTCAGACTGTGCAGAAAAAATCATCTGTTTCCTGTGGTCTTGTCCTGGTGGTCGTCTAAGACAAGGTCTTTACAGGGGATCTGTATCTGGGGCTCATCTAGTTGTCCCGGTCTCCGCTGTGTTTCAGGGCCATAGAGTTCCTTTCTAGGTGTTGATCCACCATCTTGTCTGGATACTGACTGGATCCGGGTGACTGAAGCGGCCCACTGATCTGGATACAGAATGGATCTGGTGGCTACGGTGACCTCGGAATAAGGGATTTCTTTAAAAGACTCTTTTATTCATATAAGATTTTCTCCAACTTTTCAGATGGAGGCATGAGAAAGAGATTGCCTTGATTGTGCTTGTGGTTATTGGTGGACCGAGGACAGAGCTACATCAAAATGCAATAGCAGAATCAATTTGGCAGTCCGCAAACACGCTGCAGGAGGGCGTGCCACTGGTCATCGTCTGTATTTGCACTCTCTGCGTTTGCGCTGTCAGCACTTAGTGTTTATTTAGCTGGCATGGGAAGGCAGCACTTTCTTGTACGTGACGGGATGCAAACTCTGGAAGGCTCTCTTTAGTGACGGGTCCAAACAAAGATGTCATCAGCTCCTCTAGCCCTATCGGCGACTCGTGCACTTCGAGCCTTCTTAACGACGGCGCAAGTGGCTGACTGCTGACTGCGTTGGTGGTATAGTGGTGAGCATAGCTGCCTTCCAAGCAGTTGACCCGGGTTCGATTCCCGGCCAACGCATGTCCTTTGGCTCGGGCTGATGTCGAAGCAGAACTCCTTCTGTGACCTGTGGCTCCTCCCAAAACTTTTGGATGGATCGTTCAGAAGCCGAAAAGAGCTAGCTCTCCCCGTCGGGGAATCGAACCCCGGTCTTCCGCGTGACAGGCGGAGATACTATCCACTATACTAACGAGGAGCTGCGCATGCTGCCGTTTCTCCCCCAACCGACGCTACTGCACTGACATAACTGAACAATGCATGGCTTTTTCTGACGCTGACACAGCCCTAGCACCGTCAAATTCCGGATGGACCCATCATTAGCTAAAGTCGCATAACATTTGGAACACTACCCCTTGCAGGGGTCATTGTTTGGACTCTTTTTTTTTTTTTTTTTTTTTAATTGCGCTTTAAACAAAAAGGATTGTGTCAATGCAACTGAACAACATTAATTAGGAACACAGTGCGTCAATAAAGCAAAATGACAGTTAAAGGCATTTCGTCATTGAAATCGGTGATGTCATCATTCAGCTAAGTTCAGTTTAAATATTATCTGTGCAATAATTTGCAATCAAGTCAACGATATCGCTGTACATGAAGTGTCCCCAGCTATGCCTGCCAGAGGCGACAGAGGCAAGGAACCAAAACTCGATCGGTGAAAAAATGGAGAAAAAACCCGATGAGAAACCAGGCTCAGTCGGGGAGACAGGTCTCCTCTGGTCAGAAGAAACCAGCAAATCAGCTCCAGGCTGCAGAAAAGTCAGACTGTGGAGAAGAATCATCTGTTTCCTGTGGTCTTGTCCTGGTGGTCGTCTGAGACAAGGTCTTTACAGGGGATCTGTATCTGGGGCTCATCTAGTTGTCCGATAGGGCTAGAGGTGTTTCAGGGCCAGAGTGGTCCTTTCTAGGTGTTGATCAACCATCTTGTCTGGATACTGACTGGATCCGGGTGACTGAAGCGGCCCACTGATCTGGATACAGACTGGATCTGGTGGCTACGGTGACCTCGGAATAAGGGATTTCTTTAAAAGACTCTTTTATTCATATAAGATTTTCTCCAACTTTTCAGATGGAGGCATGAGAAAGAGATTGCCTTGATTGGGCTTGTGGTTATTGGTGAACCGAGGGGACTTTTGTGAGTTTTACTCCTCCCTTTTGGAGTGGTGGGGGGGCTGACGAAACGCATGTGGGCAGGCGTCGTCACCCTTGATGACCCTTGTCGAGCGTAGTGGTTTACCAGAGGCAGCGCACAGGCCCGAGAGGTCGTAGACACAGCTCGAGTTTCTCTTCATTGTCGCATAAATCTTTCGCCTTTTACTAAAGATTTCCGTGGAGGGGCACTTTTGCGAGTGACCTGTATTTTTGGGTGCTCTGCTCACAGCAGAGCTACATCGAAATGTCAAGAGCAGAATCAATTTGGCCGTCCGCCAACACGCTGCAGGAGGGCGTGCCACTGGTCATCGTCTGTATTTGCACTCTCTGCGTTTGCGCTGTCAGCACTTAGTGTTTATTTAGCTGGCATGGGAAGGCAGCACTTTCTTGTACGTGACGGGATGCATATTTTGGAAGGCTCTCTTTAGTGACGGGTGCAAACAAAGATCTCATCAGCTCCTCTAGCCCTATCGGCGACTTGTGCACTTCGAGCCTTCTTAGCGACGGCGCAAGTGGCTGACTGCTGACAGCATTGGTGGTATAGTGGTGAGCATAGCTGCCTTCCAAGCAGTTGACTCGGGTTCGATTCCCGGCCAACGCATGTCCTTTGGCTCGGGCTGATGTCGAAGCAGAACTCCTTCTGTGACCTGTGGCTCCTCCCAAAACTTTTGGATGGATCATTCGGAAGCCGAAAAGAGCTAGCTCTCCCGGTCGGAGTATCGAACCCCGGTCTTCCGTGTGACAGGCAGAGATACTGTCCACTATACTAACGAGGAGCTGCACATGCTGCCGTTTCTCCCCCAACCGACGCTACTGCACCGACATAACTGAACAATGCATGGCTTTTTCTGACGCTGACACAGCCCTAGCACCGTCAAATTCCGGATGGACCCATCATTAGCTAAAGTCGCATAACATTTGGAACACTACCCGTTGCAGGGGTCATTGTTTGGACTCTTTTTTTTTTTTTTTAAATTGCGCTTTAAACAAAAGGATTGTGTCAATGCAACTGAACAACATTAATTAGGAACACAGTGCGTCAATAAAGCAAAATGACAGTTAAAGGCATTTCGTCATTGAAATCGATGATGTCATCATTCAGCTAAGTTCAGTTTAAATAGTATCTGTGCAATAATTTTCAATCAAGTCAACGATATCGCTGTACATGAAGTGTCCACAGCTATGCCTGCCAGAGGCGACAGAGGCAAGGAACCAAAACTCGATCGGTGAAAAAATGGAGAAAAAACCCGGTGAGAAACCAGGCTCAGTCGGGGAGACAGTTCTCCTCTGGTCAGAAGAAACCAGCAAATCAGCTCCAGGCTGCAAAAAAGTCAGACTGTGCAGAAGAATCATCTGTTTCCTGTGGTCTTGTCCTGGTGGTCGTCTAAGACAAGGTCTTTACAGGGGATCTGTATCTGGGGCTCATCTAGTTGTCCCGGTCTCCGCTGTGTTTCAGGGCCATAGAGGTCCTTTCTAGGTGTTGATCCACCATCTTGTCTGGATACTGACTGGATCCGGGTGACTGAAGCGGCCCACTGATCTGGATACAGAATGGATCTGGTGGCTACGGTGACCTCGGAATAAGGGATTTCTTTAAAAGACTCTTTTATTCATATAAGATTTTCTCCAACTTTTCAGATGGAGGCATGAGAAAGAGATTGCCTTGATTGGGCTTGTGGTTATTGGTGGACCGAGGACAGAGCTACAACAAAATGCAATAGCAGAATCAATTTGGCCGTCCGCCAACACGCTGCAGGAGGGCGTGCCACTGGTCATCGTCTGTATTTGCACTTGCAAAAAAAATAAATTTTTTTTTTAAATAGTGCTTTAAACAAAAAGGATTGTGTCAATGCAACTGAACAACATTAATTAGGAACACAGTGCGTCAATAAAGCAAAATGACAGTTAAAGGCATTTCGTCATTGAAATCGATGATGTCATCATTCAGCTAAGTTCAGTTTAAATAGTATCTGTGCAATAATTTTCAATCAAGTCAACGATATTGCTGTACATGAAGTGTCCCCAGCTATGCCTGCCAGAGGCGACAGAGGCAAGGAACCAAAACTCGATCGGTGAAAAAATGGAGAAAAAACCCGGTGAGAAACCAGGCTCAGTCGGGGAGACAGTTCTCCTCTGGTCAGAAGAAACCAGCAAATCAGCTCCAGGCTGCAGAAAAGTTCGACTGTGCAGAAGAATCATCTGTTTCCTGTGGTCTTGTCCTGGTGGTCGTCTAAGACAAGGTCTTTACAGGGGATCTGTATCTGGGGCTCATCTAGTTGTCCCGGTCTCCGCTGTGTTTCAGGGCCATAGAGGTCCTTTCTAGGTGTTGATCCACCATCTTGTCTGGATACTGACTGGATCCGGGTGACTGAAGCGGCCCACTGATCTGGATACAGAATGGATCTGGTGGCTACGGTGACCTCGGAATAAGGGATTTCTTTAAAAGACTCTTTTATTCATATAAGATTTTCTCCAACTTTTCAGATGGAGGCATGAGAAGGAGATTGCCTTGATTGGGCTTGTGGTTATTGGTGGACCGAGGACAGAGCTACAACAAAATGCAATAGCAGAATCAATTTGGCCGTCCGCCAACACGCTGCAGGAGGGCGTGCCACTGGTCATCGTCTGTATTTGCACTCTCTGCGTTTGCGCTGTCAGCACTTAGTGTTTATTTAGCTGGCATGGGAAGGCAGCACTTTCTTGTACGTGACGGGAAGCAAACTCTGGAAGGCTCTCTTTAGTGACGGGTCCAAACAAAGATCTCATCAGCTCCTCTAGCCCTATCGGCGACTCGTGCACTTCGAGCCTTCTTAACGACGGCGCAAGTGGCTGACTGCTGACTGCGTTGGTGGTATAGTGGTGAGCATAGCTGCCTTCCAAGCAGTTGACACGGGTTCGATTCCCGGCCAACGCATGTCCTTTGGCTCGGGCTGATGTCGAAGCAGAACTCCTTCTGTGACCTGTGGCTCCTCCCAAAACTTTTGGATGGATCGTTCAGAAGCCGAAAAGAGGTAGCTCTCCCCGTCGGGGAATCGAACCCCGGTCTTCCGCGTGACAGGCGGAGATACTGTCCACTATACTGACGAGGAGCTGTGCATGTTGCTGTTTCTCCCCCAACCGACGCTACTGCACCGACATAACTGAACAATGCATGGCTTTTTCTGACGCTGACACAGCCCTAGCACCGTCAAATTCCGGATGGACCCATCATTAGCTAAAGTGGCATTACATTTGGAACACTACCCGTTGCAGGGGTCATTGTTTGGACTCTTTTTTTTTTTTTTTAAATAGTGCTTTAAACAAAAAGGATTGTGTCAATGCAACTGAACAACATTAATTAGGAACACAGTGCGTCAATAAAGCAAAATGACAGTTAAAGGCATTTCGTCATTGAAATCGATGATGTCATCATTCAGCTAAGTTCAGTTTAAATAGTATCTGTGCAATAATTTTCAATCAAGTCAACGATATCGCTGTACATGAAGTGTCCCCAGCTATGCCTGCCAGAGGCGACAGAGGCAAGGAACCAAAACTCGATCGGTGAAAAAATGGAGAAAAAACCCGGTGAGAAACCAGGCTCAGTCGGGGAGACAGTTCTCCTCTGGTCAGAAGAAACCAGCAAATCAGCTCCAGGCTGCAAAAAAGTCAGACTGTGCAGAAGAATCATCTGTTTCCTGTGGTCTTGTCCTGGTGGTCGTCTAAGACAAGGTCTTTACAGGGGATCTGTATCTGGGGCTCATCTAGTTGTCCCGGTCTCCGCTGTGTTTCAGGGCCATAGAGGTCCTTTCTAGGTGTTGATCCACCATCTTGTCTGGATACTGACTGGATCCGGGTGACTGAAGCGGCCCACTGATCTGGATACAGAATGGATCTGGTGGCTACGGTGACCTCGGAATAAGGGATTTCTTTAAAAGACTCTTTTATTCATATAAGATTTTCTCCAACTTTTCAGATGGAGGCATGAGAAAGAGATTGCCTTGATTGGGCTTGTGGTTATTGGTGGACCGAGGACAGAGCTACAACAAAATGCAATAGCAGAATCAATTTGGCCGTCCGCCAACACGCTGCAGGAGGGCGTGCCACTGGTCATCGTCTGTATTTGCACTTGCAAAAAAAATAAATTTTTTTTTTAAATAGTGCTTTAAACAAAAAGGATTGTGTCAATGCAACTGAACAACATTAATTAGGAACACAGTGCGTCAATAAAGCAAAATGACAGTTAAAGGCATTTCGTCATTGAAATCGATGATGTCATCATTCAGCTAAGTTCAGTTTAAATAGTATCTGTGCAATAATTTTCAATCAAGTCAACGATATTGCTGTACATGAAGTGTCCCCAGCTATGCCTGCCAGAGGCGACAGAGGCAAGGAACCAAAACTCGATCGGTGAAAAAATGGAGAAAAAACCCGGTGAGAAACCAGGCTCAGTCGGGGAGACAGTTCTCCTCTGGTCAGAAGAAACCAGCAAATCAGCTCCAGGCTGCAGAAAAGTTCGACTGTGCAGAAGAATCATCTGTTTCCTGTGGTCTTGTCCTGGTGGTCGTCTAAGACAAGGTCTTTACAGGGGATCTGTATCTGGGGCTCATCTAGTTGTCCCGGTCTCCGCTGTGTTTCAGGGCCATAGAGGTCCTTTCTAGGTGTTGATCCACCATCTTGTCTGGATACTGACTGGATCCGGGTGACTGAAGCGGCCCACTGATCTGGATACAGAATGGATCTGGTGGCTACGGTGACCTCGGAATAAGGGATTTCTTTAAAAGACTCTTTTATTCATATAAGATTTTCTCCAACTTTTCAGATGGAGGCATGAGAAGGAGATTGCCTTGATTGGGCTTGTGGTTATTGGTGGACCGAGGACAGAGCTACAACAAAATGCAATAGCAGAATCAATTTGGCCGTCCGCCAACACGCTGCAGGAGGGCGTGCCACTGGTCATCGTCTGTATTTGCACTCTCTGCGTTTGCGCTGTCAGCACTTAGTGTTTATTTAGCTGGCATGGGAAGGCAGCACTTTCTTGTACGTGACGGGAAGCAAACTCTGGAAGGCTCTCTTTAGTGACGGGTCCAAACAAAGATCTCATCAGCTCCTCTAGCCCTATCGGCGACTCGTGCACTTCGAGCCTTCTTAACGACGGCGCAAGTGGCTGACTGCTGACTGCGTTGGTGGTATAGTGGTGAGCATAGCTGCCTTCCAAGCAGTTGACACGGGTTCGATTCCCGGCCAACGCATGTCCTTTGGCTCGGGCTGATGTCGAAGCAGAACTCCTTCTGTGACCTGTGGCTCCTCCCAAAACTTTTGGATGGATCGTTCAGAAGCCGAAAAGAGGTAGCTCTCCCCGTCGGGGAATCGAACCCCGGTCTTCCGCGTGACAGGCGGAGATACTGTCCACTATACTGACGAGGAGCTGTGCATGTTGCTGTTTCTCCCCCAACCGACGCTACTGCACCGACATAACTGAACAATGCATGGCTTTTTCTGACGCTGACACAGCCCTAGCACCGTCAAATTCCGGATGGACCCATCATTAGCTAAAGTGGCATTACATTTGGAACACTACCCGTTGCAGGGGTCATTGTTTGGACTCTTTTTTTTTTTTTTTAAATAGTGCTTTAAACAAAAAGGATTGTGTCAATGCAACTGAACAACATTAATTAGGAACACAGTGCGTCAATAAAGCAAAATGACAGTTAAAGGCATTTCGTCATTGAAATCGATGATGTCATCATTCAGCTAAGTTCAGTTTAAATAGTATCTGTGCAATAATTTTCAATCAAGTCAACGATATCGCTGTACATGAAGTGTCCCCAGCTATGCCTGCCAGAGGCGACAGAGGCAAGGAACCAAAACTCGATCGGTGAAAAAATGGAGAAAAAACCCGGTGAGAAACCAGGCTCAGTCAGGGAGACAGTTCTCCTCTGGTCAGAAGAAACCAGCAAATCAGCTCCAGGCTGCAGAATAGTCAGACTGTGCAGAAGAATCATCTGTTTCCTGTGGTCTTGTCCTGGTGGTCGTCTAAGACAAGGTCTTTACAGGGGATCTGTATCTGGGGCTCATCTAGTTGTCCCGGTCTCCGCTGTGTTTCAGGGCCATAGAGGTCCTTTCTAGGTGTTGATCCACCATCTTGTCTGGATACTGACTGGATCCGGGTGACTGAAGCGGCCCACTGATCTGGATACAGAATGGATCTGGTGGCTACGGTGACCTCGGAATAAGGGATTTCTTTAAAAGACTCTTTTATTCATATAAGATTTTCTCCAACTTTTCAGATGGAGGCATGAGAAAGAGATTGCCTTGATTGGGCTTGTGGTTATTGGTGGACCGAGGACAGAGCTACAACAAAATGCAATAGCAGAATCAATTTGGCCGTCCGCCAACACGCTGCAGGAGGGCGTGCCACTGGTCATCGTCTGTATTTGCACTCTCTGCGTTTGCGCTGTCAGCACTTAGTGTTTATTTAGCTGGCATGGGAAGGCAGCACTTTCTTGTACGTGACGGGAAGCAAACTCTGGAAGGCTCTCTTTAGTGACGGGTCCAAACAAAGATCTAATCAGCTCCTCTAGCCCTATCGGCGACTCGTGCACTTCGAGCCTTCTTAACGACGGCGCAAGTGGCTGACTGCTGACTGCTGACTGCGTTGGTGGTATAGTGGTGAGCATAGCTGCCTTCCAAGCAGTTGACCCGGGTTCGATTCCCGGCCAACGCATGTCCTTTGGCTCGGGCTGATGTCGAAGCAGACCTCCTTCTGTGACCTGTGGCTCCTCCCAAAACTTTTGGATGGATCGTTCAGAAGCCGAAAAGAGGTAGCTCTCCCCGTCGGGGAATCGAACCCCGGTCTTCCGCGTGACAGGCGGAGATACTGTCCACTATACTAACGAGGAGCTGTGCATGTTGCTGTTTCTCCCCCAACCGACGCTACTGCACCGACATAACTGAACAATGCATGGCTTTTTCTGACGCTGACACAGCCCTAGCACCGTCAAATTCCGGATGGACCCATCATTAGCTAAAGTGGCATTACATTTGGAACACTACCCGTTGCAGGGGTCATTATTTGGACTCCTTTTCTTTTTTTTTTTTTTTTTTTTAAATAGTGCTTTAAACAAAAAGGATTGTGTCAATGCAACTGAACAACATTAATTAGGAACACAGTGCGTCAATAAAGCAAAATGACAGTTAAAGGCATTTCGTCATTGAAATCGATGATGTCATCATTCAGCTAAGTTCAGTTTAAATAGTATCTGTGCAATAATTTTCAATCAAGTCAACGATATCGCTGTACATGAAGTGTCCCCAGCTATGCCTGCCAGAGGCGACAGAGGCAAGGAACCAAAACTCGATCGGTGAAAAAATGGAGAAAAAACCCGGTGAGAAACCAGGCTCAGTCGGGGAGACAGTTCTCCTCTGGTCAGAAGAAACCAGCAAATCAGCTCCAGGCTGCAGAAAAGTCAGACTGTGCAGAAGAATCATCTGTTTCCTGTGGTCTTGTCCTGGTGGTCGTCTAAGACAAGGTCTTTACAGGGGATCTGTATCTGGGGCTCATCTAGTTGTCCCGGTCTCCGCTGTGTTTCAGGGCCATAGAGGTCCTTTCTAGGTGTTGATCCACCATCTTGTCTGGATACTGACTGGATCCGGGTGACTGAAGCGGCCCACTGATCTGGATACAGAATGGATCTGGTGGCTACGGTGACCTCGGAATAAGGGATTTCTTTAAAAGACTCTTTTATTCATATAAGATTTTCTCCAACTTTTCAGATGGAGGCATGAGAAAGAGATTGCCTTGATTGGGCTTGTGGTTATTGGTGGACCGAGGACAGAGCTACAACAAAATGCAATAGCAGAATCAATTTGGCCGTCCGCCAACACGCTGCAGGAGGGCGTGCCACTGGTCATCGTCTGTATTTGCACTCTCTGCGTTTGCGCTGTCAGCACTTAGTGTTTATTTAGCTGGCATGGGAAGGCAGCACTTTCTTGTACGTGACGGGAAGCAAACTCTGGAAGGCTCTCTTTAGTGACGGGTCCAAACAAAGATCTCATCAGCTCCTCTAGCCCTATCGGCGACTCGTGCACTTCGAGCCTTCTTAACGACGGCGCAAGTGGCTGACTGCTGACTGCGTTGGTGGTATAGTGGTGAGCATAGCTGCCTTCCAAGCAGTTGACCCGGGTTCGATTCCCGGCCAACGCATGTCCTTTGGCTCGGGCTGATGTCGAAGCAGACCTCCTTCTGTGACCTGTGGCTCCTCCCAAAACTTTTGGATGGATCGTTCAGAAGCCGAAAAGAGGTAGCTCTCCCCGTCGGGGAATCGAACCCCGGTCTTCCGCGTGACAGGCGGAGATACTGTCCACTATACTAACGAGGAGCTGTGCATGTTTGTGTTTCTCCCCCAACCGACGCTACTGCACCGACATAACTGAACAATGCATGGCTTTTTCTGACGCTGACACAGCCCTAGCACCGTCAAATTCCGGATGGACCCATCATTAACTAAAGTGGCATTACATTTGGAACACTACCCGTTGCAGGGGTCATTGTTTGGACTCTTTTTTTTTTTTTTTTTTTTTTTTAAATAGTGCTTTAAACAAAAAGGATTGTGTCAATGCAACTGAACAACATTAATTAGGAACACAGTGCGTCAATAAAGCAAAATGACAGTTAAAGGCATTTCGTCATTGAAATCGATGATGTCATCATTCAGCTAAGTTCAGTTTAAATAGTATCTGTGCAATAATTTTCAATCAAGTCAACGATATCGCTGTACATGAAGTGTCCCCAGCTATGCCTGCCAGAGGCGACAGAGGCAAGGAACCAAAACTCGATCGGTGAAAAAATGGAGAAAAAACCCGGTGAGAAACCAGGCTCAGTCGGGGAGACAGTTCTCCTCTGGTCAGAAGAAACCAGCAAATCAGCTCCAGGCTGCAGAAAAGTCAGACTGTGCAGAAGAATCATCTGTTTCCTGTGGTCTTGTCCTGGTGGTCGTCTAAGACAAGGTCTTTACAGGGGATCTGTATCTGGGGCTCATCTAGTTGTCCCGGTCTCCGCTGTGTTTCAGGGCCATAGAGGTCCTTTCTAGGTGTTGATCCACCATCTTGTCTGGATACTGACTGGATCCGGGTGACTGAAGCGGCCCACTGATCTGGATACAGAATGGATCTGGTGGCTACGGTGACCTCGGAATAAGGGATTTCTTTAAAAGACTCTTTTATTCATATAAGATTTTCTCCAACTTTTCAGATAGAGGCATGAGAAAGAGATTGCCTTGATTGGGCTTGTGGTTATTGGTGGACCGAGGACAGAGCTACAACAAAATGCAATAGCAGAATCAATTTGGCCGTCCGCCAACACGCTGCAGGAGGGCGTGCCACTGGTCATCGTCTGTATTTGCACTCTCTGCGTTTGCGCTGTCAGCACTTAGTGTTTATTTAGCTGGCATGGGAAGGCAGCACTTTCTTGTACGTGACGGGAAGCAAACTCTGGAAGGCTCTCTTTAGTGACGGGTCCAAACAAAGATCTCATCAGCTTCTCTAGCCCTATCGGCAACTCGTGCACTTCGAGCCTTCTTAACGACGGCGCAAGTGGCTGACTGCTGACTGCTGACTGCGTTGGTGGTATAGTGGTGAGCATAGCTGCCTTCCAAGCAGTTGACCCGGGTTCGATTCCCGGCCAACGCATGTCCTTTGGCTCGGGCTGATGTCGAAGCAGACCTCCTTCTGTGACCTGTGGCTCCTCCCAAAACTTTTGGATGGATCGTTCAGAAGCCGAAAAGAGGTAGCTCTCCCCATCGGGGAATCGAACCCCGGTCTTCCGCGTGACAGGCGGAGATACTGTCCACTATACTAACGAGGAGCTGTGCATGTTGCTGTTTCTCCCCCAACCGACGCTGCTGCACCGACATAACTGAACAATGCATGGCTTTTTCTGACGCTGACACAGCCCTAGCACCGTCAAATTCCGGATGGACCCATCATTAGCTAAAGTGGCATTACATTTGGAACACTACCCGTTGCAGGGGTCATTGTTTGGACTCTTTTTTTTTTTTTTTTTTTTTTTTAAATAGTGCTTTAAACAAAAAGGATTGTGTCAATGCAACTGAACAACATTAATTAGGAACACAGTGCGTCAATAAAGCAAAATGACAGTTAAAGGCATTTCGTCATTGAAATCGATGATGTCATCATTCAGCTAAGTTCAGTTTAAATAGTATCTGTGCAATAATTTTCAATCAAGTCAACGATATCGCTGTACATGAAGTGTCCCCAGCTATGCCTGCCAGAGGCGACAGAGGCAAGGAACCAAAACTCGATCGGTGAAAAAATGGAGAAAAAACCCGGTGAGAAACCAGGCTCAGTCGGGGAGACAGTTCTCCTCTGGTCAGAAGAAACCAGCAAATCAGCTCCAGGCTGCAGAAAAGTCAGACTGTGCAGAAGAATCATCTGTTTCCTGTGGTCTTGTCCTGGTGGTCGTCTAAGACAAGGTCTTTACAGGGGATCTGTATCTGGGGCTCATCTAGTTGTCCCGGTCTCCGCTGTGTTTCAGGGCCATAGAGGTCCTTTCTAGGTGTTGATCCACCATCTTGTCTGGATACTGACTGGATCCGGGTGACTGAAGCGGCCCACTGATCTGGATACAGAATGGATCTGGTGGCTACGGTGACCTCGGAATAAGGGATTTCTTTAAAAGACTCTTTTATTCATATAAGATTTTCTCCAACTTTTCAGATGGAGGCATGAGAAAGAGATTGCCTTGATTGGGCTTGTGGTTATTGGTGGACCGAGGACAGAGCTACAACAAAATGCAATAGCAGAATCAATTTGGCCGTCCGCCAACACGCTGCAGGAGGGCGTGCCACTGGTCATCGTCTGTATTTGCACTCTCTGCGTTTGCGCTGTCAGCACTTAGTGTTTATTTAGCTGGCATGGGAAGGCAGCACTTTCTTGTACGTGACGGGATGCAAACTCTGGAAGGCTCTCTTTAGTGACGGGTCCAAACAAAGATCTCATCAGCTCCTCTAGCCCTATCGGCGACTCGTGCACTTCGAGCCTTCTTAACGACGGCGCAAGTGGCTGACTGCTGACTGCGTTGGTGGTATAGTGGTGAGCATAGCTGCCTTCCAAGCAGTTGACCCGGGTTCGATTCCCGGCCAACGCATGTCCTTTGGCTCGGGCTGATGTCGAAGCAGACCTCCTTCTGTGACCTGTGGCTCCTCCCAAAACTTTTGGATGGATCGTTCAGAAGCCGAAAAGAGGTAGCTCTCCCCGTCGGGGAATCGAACCCCGGTCTTCCGCGTGACAGGCGGAGATACTGTCCACTATACTAACGAGGAGCTGTGCATGTTGCTGTTTCTCCCCCAACCGACGCTACTGCACCGACATAACTGAACAATGCATGGCTTTTTCTGACGCTGACACAGCCCTAGCACCGTCAAATTCCGGATGGACCCATCATTAGCTAAAGTGGCATTACATTTGGAACACTACCCGTTGCAGGGGTCATTATTTGGACTCCTTTTTTTTTTTTTTTTTTTTTTTTAAATAGTGCTTTAAACAAAAAGGATTGTGTCAATGCAACTGAACAACATTAATTAGGAACACAGTGCGTCAATAAAGCAAAATGACAGTTAAAGGCATTTCGTCATTGAAATCGATGATGTCATCATTCAGCTAAGTTCAGTTTAAATAGTATCTGTGCAATAATTTTCAATCAAGTCAACGATATCGCTGTACATGAAGTGTCCCCAGCTATGCCTGCCAGAGGCGACAGAGGCAAGGAACCAAAACTCGATCGGTGAAAAAATGGAGAAAAAACCCGGTGAGAAACCAGGCTCAGTCGGGGAGACAGTTCTCCTCTGGTCAGAAGAAACCAGCAAATCAGCTCCAGGCTGCAGAAAAGTCAGACTGTGCAGAAGAATCATCTGTTTCCTGTGGTCTTGTCCTGGTGGTCGTCTAAGACAAGGTCTTTACAGGGGATCTGTATCTGGGGCTCATCTAGTTGTCCCGGTCTCCGCTGTGTTTCAGGGCCATAGAGGTCCTTTCTAGGTGTTGATCCACCATCTTGTCTGGATACTGACTGGATCCGGGTGACTGAAGCGGCCCACTGATCTGGATACAGAATGGATCTGGTGGCTACGGTGACCTCGGAATAAGGGATTTCTTTAAAAGACTCTTTTATTCATATAAGATTTTCTCCAACTTTTCAGATGGAGGCATGAGAAAGAGATTGCCTTGATTGGGCTTGTGGTTATTGGTGGACCGAGGACAGAGCTACAACAAAATGCAATAGCAGAATCAATTTGGCCGTCCGCCAACACGCTGCAGGAGGGCGTGCCACTGGTCATCGTCTGTATTTGCACTCTCTGCGTTTGCGCTGTCAGCACTTAGTGTTTATTTAGCTGGCATGGGAAGGCAGCACTTTCTTGTACGTGACGGGAAGCAAACTCTGGAAGGCTCTCTTTAGTGACGGGTCCAAACAAAGATCTCATCAGCTCCTCTAGCCCTATCGGCGACTCGTGCACTCCGAGCCTTCTTAACGACGGCGCAAGTGGCTGACTGCTGACTGCGTTGGTGGTATAGTGGTGAGCATAGCTGCCTTCCAAGCAGTTGACCCGGGTTCGATTCCCGGCCAACGCATGTCCTTTGGCTCGGGCTGATGTCGAAGCAGACCTCCTTCTGTGACCTGTGGCTCCTCCCAAAACTTTTGGATGGATCGTTCAGAAGCCGAAAAGAGGTAGCTCTCCCCGTCGGGGAATCGAACCCCGGTCTTCCGCGTGACAGGCGGAGATACTGTCCACTATACTAACGAGGAGCTGTGCATGTTTGTGTTTCTCCCCCAACCGACGCTACTGCACCGACATAACTGAACAAT
The DNA here is from genome assembly GCF_963082965.1 of Carassius carassius. Taxonomy (NCBI): domain Eukaryota; kingdom Metazoa; phylum Chordata; class Actinopteri; order Cypriniformes; family Cyprinidae; genus Carassius; species Carassius carassius. Next base: position 35,421,581 of record NC_081762.1, read on the forward strand.
GCATGGCTTTTTCTGACGCTGACACAGCCCTAGCACCGTCAAATTCCGGATGGACCCATCATTAGCTAAAGTGGCATTACATTTGGAACACTACCCGTTGCAGGGGTCATTGTTTGGACTCTTTTTTTTTTTTTTTTTTTTTTTTAAATAGTGCTTTAAACAAAAAGGATTGTGTCAATGCAACTGAACAACATTAATTAGGAACACAGTGCGTCAATAAAGCAAAATGACAGTTAAAGGCATTTCGTCATTGAAATCGATGATGTCATCATTCAGCTAAGTTCAGTTTAAATAGTATCTGTGCAATAATTTTCAATCAAGTCAACGATATCGCTGTACATGAAGTGTCCCCAGCTATGCCTGCCAGAGGCGACAGAGGCAAGGAACCAAAACTCGATCGGTGAAAAAATGGAGAAAAAACCCGGTGAGAAACCAGGCTCAGTCGGGGAGACAGTTCTCCTCTGGTCAGAAGAAACCAGCAAATCAGCTCCAGGCTGCAGAAAAGTCAGACTGTGCAGAAGAATCATCTGTTTCCTGTGGTCTTGTCCTGGTGGTCGTCTAAGACAAGGTCTTTACAGGGGATCTGTATCTGGGGCTCATCTAGTTGTCCCGGTCTCCGCTGTGTTTCAGGGCCATAGAGGTCCTTTCTAGGTGTTGATCCACCATCTTGTCTGGATACTGACTGGATCCGGGTGACTGAAGCGGCCCACTGATCTGGATACAGAATGGATCTGGTGGCTACGGTGACCTCGGAATAAGGGATTTCTTTAAAAGACTCTTTTATTCATATAAGATTTTCTCCAACTTTTCAGATAGAGGCATGAGAAAGAGATTGCCTTGATTGGGCTTGTGGTTATTGGTGGACCGAGGACAGAGCTACAACAAAATGCAATAGCAGAATCAATTTGGCCGTCCGCCAACACGCTGCAGGAGGGCGTGCCACTGGTCATCGTCTGTATTTGCACTCTCTGCGTTTGCGCTGTCAGCACTTAGTGTTTATTTAGCTGGCATGGGAAGGCAGCACTTTCTTGTACGTGACGGGAAGCAAACTCTGGAAGGCTCTCTTTAGTGACGGGTCCAAACAAAGATCTCATCAGCTCCTCTAGCCCTATCGGCGACTCGTGCACTTCGAGCCTTCTTAACGACGGCGCAAGTGGCTGACTGCTGACTGCGTTGGTGGTATAGTGGTGAGCATAGCTGCCTTCCAAGCAGTTGACCCGGGTTCGATTCCCGGCCAACGCATGTCCTTTGGCTCGGGCTGATGTCGAAGCAGAACTCCTTCTGTGACCTGTGGCTCCTCCCAAAACTTTTGGATGGATCGTTCAGAAGCCGAAAAGAGGTAGCTCTCCCCGTCGGGGAATCGAACCCCGGTCTTCCGCGTGACAGGCGGAGATACTGTCCACTATACTAACGAGGAGCTGTGCATGTTGCTGTTTCTCCCCCAACCGACGCTACTGCACCGACATAACTGAACAATGCATGGCTTTTTCTGACGCTGACACAGCCCTAGCACCGTCAAATTCCGGATGGACCCATCATTAGCTAAAGTGGCATTACATTTGGAACACTACCCGTTGCAGGGGTCATTGTTTGGACTCTTTTTTTTTTTTTTTTTTTTAAATAGTGCTTTAAACAAAAAGGATTGTGTCAATGCAACTGAACAACATTAATTAGGAACACAGTGCGTCAATAAAGCAAAATGACAGTTAAAGGCATTTCGTCATTGAAATCGATGATGTCATCATTCAGCTAAGTTCAGTTTAAATAGTATCTGTGCAATAATTTTCAATCAAGTCAACGATATCGCTGTACATGAAGTGTCCCCAGCTATGCCTGCCAGAGGCGACAGAGGCAAGGAACCAAAACTCGATCGGTGAAAAAATGGAGAAAAAACCCGGTGAGAAACCAGGCTCAGTCGGGGAGACAGTTCTCCTCTGGTCAGAAGAAACCAGCAAATCAGCTCCAGGCTGCAGAAAAGTCAGACTGTGCAGAAGAATCATCTGTTTCCTGTGGTCTTGTCCTGGTGGTCGTCTAAGACAAGGTCTTTACAGGGGATCTGTATCTGGGGCTCATCTAGTTGTCCCGGTCTCCGCTGTGTTTCAGGGCCATAGAGGTCCTTTCTAGGTGTTGATCCACCATCTTGTCTGGATACTGACTGGATCCGGGTGACTGAAGCGGCCCACTGATCTGGATACAGAATGGATCTGGTGGCTACGGTGACCTCGGAATAAGGGATTTCTTTAAAAGACTCTTTTATTCATATAAGATTTTCTCCAACTTTTCAGATAGAGGCATGAGAAAGAGATTGCCTTGATTGGGCTTGTGGTTATTGGTGGACCGAGGACAGAGCTACAACAAAATGCAATAGCAGAATCAATTTGGCCGTCCGCCAACACGCTGCAGGAGGGCGTGCCACTGGTCATCGTCTGTATTTGCACTCTCTGCGTTTGCGCTGTCAGCACTTAGTGTTTATTTAGCTGGCATGGGAAGGCAGCACTTTCTTGTACGTGACGGGAAGCAAACTCTGGAAGGCTCTCTTTAGTGACGGGTCCAAACAAAGATCTCATCAGCTCCTCTAGCCCTATCGGCGACTCGTGCACTTCGAGCCTTCTTAACGACGGCGCAAGTGGCTGACTGCTGACTGCGTTGGTGGTATAGTGGTGAGCATAGCTGCCTTCCAAGCAGTTGACCCGGGTTCGATTCCCGGCCAACGCATGTCCTTTGGCTCGGGCTGATGTCGAAGCAGAACTCCTTCTGTGACCTGTGGCTCCTCCCAAAACTTTTGGATGGATCGTTCAGAAGCCGAAAAGAGGTAGCTCTCCCCGTCGGGGAATCGAACCCCGGTCTTCCGCGTGACAGGCGGAGATACTGTCCACTATACTAACGAGGAGCTGTGCATGTTGCTGTTTCTCCCCCAACTGACGCTACTGCACCGACATAACTGAACAATGCATGGCTTTTTCTGACGCTGACACAGCCCTAGCACCGTCAAATTCCGGATGGACCCATCATTAGCTAAAGTGGCATTACATTTGGAACACTACCCGTTGCAGGGGTCATTGTTTGGACTCTTTTTTTTTTTTTTTTTTAAATAGTGCTTTAAACAAAAAGGATTGTGTCAATGCAACTGAACAACATTAATTAGGAACACAGTGCGTCAATAAAGCAAAATGACAGTTAAAGGCATTTCGTCATTGAAATCGATGATGTCATCATTCAGCTAAGTTCAGTTTAAATAGTATCTGTGCAATAATTTTCAATCAAGTCAACGATATCGCTGTACATGAAGTGTCCCCAGCTATGCCTGCCAGAGGCGACAGAGGCAAGGAACCAAAACTCGATCGGTGAAAAAATGGAGAAAAAACCCGGTGAGAAACCAGGCTCAGTCGGGGAGACAGTTCTCCTCTGGTCAGAAGAAACCAGCAAATCAGCTCCAGGCTGCAGAAAAGTCAGACTGTGCAGAAGAATCATCTGTTTCCTGTGGTCTTGTCCTGGTGGTCGTCTAAGACAAGGTCTTTACAGGGGATCTGTATCTGGGGCTCATCTAGTTGTCCCGGTCTCCGCTGTGTTTCAGGGCCATAGAGGTCCTTTCTAGGTGTTGATCCACCATCTTGTCTGGATACTGACTGGATCCGGGTGACTGAAGCGGCCCACTGATCTGGATACAGAATGGATCTGGTGGCTACGGTGACCTCGGAATAAGGGATTTCTTTAAAAGACTCTTTTATTCATATAAGATTTTCTCCAACTTTTCAGATGGAGGCATGAGAAAGAGATTGCCTTGATTGGGCTTGTGGTTATTGGTGGACTGAGGACAGAGCTACAACAAAATGCAATAGCAGAATCAATTTGGCCGTCCGCCAACACGCTGCAGGAGGGCGTGCCACTGGTCATCGTCTGTATTTGCACTCTCTGCGTTTGCGCTGTCAGCACTTAGTGTTTATTTAGCTGGCATGGGAAGGCAGCACTTTCTTGTACGTGACGGGAAGCAAACTCTGGAAGGCTCTCTTTAGTGACGGGTCCAAACAAAGATCTCATCAGCTCCTCTAGCCCTATCGGCGACTCGTGCACTTCGAGCCTTCTTAACGACGGCGCAAGTGGCTGACTGCTGACTGCTGACTGCGTTGGTGGTATAGTGGTGAGCATAGCTGCCTTCCAAGCAGTTGACCCGGGTTCGATTCCCGGCCAACGCATGTCCTTTGGCTCGGGCTGATGTCGAAGCAGAACTCCTTCTGTGACCTGTGGCTCCTCCCAAAACTTTTGGATGGATCGTTCAGAAGCCGAAAAGAGGTAGCCCTCCCCGTCGGGGAATCGAACCCCGGTCTCCCGCGCGGGAGCCGAAAATAGTTAAGCTTAACTTCTCTTAACTTTTCCCATTCATTCTCTATGGTAGTGCTTAACACTACGGATGCAATATATTTGTGGCCACACGTAGATTTCCTGGCGCTGTTTCGCTTCTTCCGTGGCGGGGAATTCAAACAGCAGATACTCATCTGTCAATCATTCGCTCTGAAGGAGAGGAGACGCGTTTTACGATCGGAGATTTCTTCACGAAATTGTTTTGTTTGAACAACATACGCTGCCAAACTCCCAACAAGCAGGTAAAGTGAATTATGTGTTTCTTTTAAAAAAACTAAACCAAAAAAAAAACTTACAATTAATTACTTATTATATTATCATATAATCATACTTATGTGATTAATTATAGCAACTGTTTTGAATGTTATGTGATTTTCAAGACTTTAGTGCAAATATATAAATATATATATATATATATATATATATAAAAATTGTCAACATTTACTGTGTGGTACAACTTAAAATAACTATTTCCTATGTTAAATTAACTTTATTCCTGTGATGCAAAGCTGAATTCTTCAGCATCATTTATACTCTTCAGTGTGTCATATGATCCAGAAATCATTATTTATATGATTATTTGCTCACAAAACATTTCTTATTGTAATCAATGTTGATATTATCATTGTCACTACAATGATGAAAGCACATTATTTTCGGAAGGTTGACGTGATGCTGAAGACTGGAGTAATAATTCAGAAAATTCAGCTTTTCATAACAGGAATAAATTACAATGATTAGAAAATATATTCAAATATAAAAAAATAAAAAAAAATTGTAAAAATAAAGACACACACACACACACACACACACACACATACATACATATATATATATATATATAATGAATTATAAAATACATTTGATATATTTAATTTGAATCTATATTTCAGGAATGTTAAGATGATGCATGCTGTGTCAAGACCCATCCACCCGTCTCACTCCACCATAACATCACACCAGACACTGAAGGGAAGGGTTTCTTCCGGATGCAGGTAAATAAATAATTCATACAGGCACTTATGTGTGTAAACTGTCTGTCTCATATGTGCACACAACACCAAGACATTATATTTTAATAAAGTAATGCTGTTAATCTTCTGTAGAACACCACACCATCTGCCATAACTGCGTCCCTCGTTCAGCTCACACTGGACCCCTCAGAACGGCTGGTCTTCGTGTTGGACCATAGATGGACAGATCTGTTGAGAACTGCCTCTCTTGAACATCTCTTGGCAACGCAACATAGGAGCAAGGATCTTCTTAAACAGGTCGAAGGCTTGTTTTATTTTCTGTGTCTTCCACAAATTGTATTATTATTAATATTATTGTAGCTGTTGTTGTTTAGTCTACAATTTTAAATTATTTAATTGATTTCCATTTGTTAAATAAAACATCAGAAGTATTGGCCTTGTTTACACTGTACTTTAGTGTGTTAATTAATTGTATTGACTTGCTTTATTTTATCTTGCTCAGTTTTGTAAACACTAAATGTTAGTAACGGCTATTATTAAACTCCGTAAATAAATATTTTATTTAAAATACTCTTACCAGTCAAATGTTTTTCAGCAGTAAGATTTTTAATGTTTTTTGAGAATTTCTTCTGCTCACCAAGCCTGCCTTTATTTTATCCAAAGTACAGCAAAAACTGTAGCATTTTAAATATTCTTACTATTTTAAATCAGCTGCTTTCTATTTCAATTCAATTCAATTCAAGTTTATTTGTATAGCGCTTTTTACAATACAAATTGTTACAAAGCAACTTTACAGAAAATTATGTTTCTACAATATTTAGTAGTAGCTTATAAGTGGTGACTGTCAGTTTGTGCACGTATGACAGGATTTGTAGAAAAATTCATACAAGACGTAGTCAGCCAGACGATGAACATTATTAATTTTATTAATAATTAATAATTATTATATGATGCAGTCACACATGTAGCAATATTTGTTAGTTCTGTTTGTTGATTCAGGGTCAGCATCATCTGAGGTCCTCTGAGGGTCAGCATCATCTCTTCTCAGGTGTTCTGGATCCAGACTGGAGCTTGTGTAAATCCTAGTTACCACGGGATGTAAATCCAGCAGAAACAGAGACACATATAGAGACATCATTAGCATAGCTGCTGTTCCAACAGAGTAAAATTAATTAGTTTAACCCAAGCTAAAGAATAAGAATGCACATTTGATCAGATACAACTACACTCACAATTTAAGAGATACATTATTCGAATGCTTGGCGAAAGAGATGTGTATTTAATCTAGATTTAAACAGAGAGTGTGTCTGAACCCCGAACATTATCAGGAAGGCTATATATTTGAATATATACTGTAATTTATTTCTGTGATGCACAGCTGTATTTTCAGCATCATTCATCCAGTCTTCAGTGTCACATGATCTTCAGAAATCAGAATAATATGATGATTTACTGCTCAAGAAAAAATTATTATTATTATTATTACTGTTGTTGTTATGTTATGTTGAAAACAGCCGAGTACAATCTTTTCAGTTTCTTACATGAATAGAAAGTTCAGAAGAACAGCATTTATCTGATCAACATTTTTCATCTTTATCATCACTTTTAATCAATTTAAATCATCCTTGCTAAAAAAAAAAGGCATTAATTTCTGTCATTTCTTTCCCCCCAAAAGAATGGTACAATCTATATTGTTAAGAAAGCTTTTTATTTCAAATAAATGCAGATCTTTGGATCTTTCTATTTAAAGAATCCCTGGGGGGTTTAAAATATTGATAATAATAATAATAATAATATTTTTTCTTGATCAGTAAATCATTATTCTGATTTCTGAAGATCATGTGACACTGAAGACTGGAGAAATGATGCTGAAAATACAGCGGAGCATCACAGAAATAAAATACATTTTACTATATGTTCAAATAGAAAGCAGTTATTTTAACTAGTAAAAATATTTCAACAATATTATTGCTTTTACTGTATTTTGGACCAAATAAAGGCAGGCTTGGTGAGAATTAAAAATCTTACTGTTCAAAAACATTTAAGTGGTAGTGTAATATATTTTTTTTCTGTGTTCTCCACAACTTTAGATTTTATTATTGTTGTTGTTGTTGAATCTATATCTATATTTAAATATTTTCATGTATTTCAATTTGTTAATTAAAATACTATAAGTATGTGGCCTTGTTTGAACTGTATTGAACTGTGTGTTAAGTTTTATTGATTAAAAAATGTATACATTTTGTTGATTTTCTTTTAAATTGATATTACATTTTATTTACTTGCTCAGATATGTAAACACTGAATGTTAATAACTGTTACCATTAAACATACATAATTATTTAATATAAAACATATTTGTATTGTTTTTTTCTGTTCTCCACATCTTTATTTTTATTATATCTGTTGCTGTTGTTTAATAACCTATGATTATTTTATGTATATTTATTTAATTATTATATATTTTTGTTATTTTTTCTTTTAATTTTTATAAGTATATTACTTTACTATAAATAAAATGAAAAACTTACTTTTTTGTGAGTTTTAGTTATATTTCATATATATGGGTTTTCTGTACAGTTATACACATATAAATAGACGTATCTTTATAAATAAAGGCCTGAAACATTATCAAAGTGTTCTTTTTAATTATTCACATTTTTCTATATTAAAAATAACTATTCCCTATTATAATGTATATGTTTCTTAAGATCTTTGCACATTTTGTACACCATACAAAAGAACAATTATTACAAGATTTATTTTTATCTTTGTTCACAAAGTTCATCTATTATATGTTAATCGTACTTAAAGTGTATCTAGATGAAAAAACGAATACCAACTCATTTTATGGTATTTGTGGCCGAGACGGGATTCGAACCTCTAATTCTGTGTATTTTTTTCGTCCCGCCTCCCTGGAATTTCCTTCGTTGCTATTGGCTAGTTAGCGCTCTACACCTATCCGCGACTGGCCCCCGCGTGACAGGCGGAGATACTGTCCACTATACTAACGAGGAGCTGTGCATGTTGCTGTTTCTCCCCCAACCGACGCTACTGCACCGACATAACTGAACAATGCATGGCTTTTTCTGACGCTGACACAGCCCTAGCACCGTCAAATTCCGGATGGACCCATCATTAGCTAAAGTGGCATTACATTTGGAACACTACCCGTTGCAGGGGTCATTGTTTGGACTCTTTTTTTTTTTTTTTTTTTAAATAGTGCTTTAAACAAAAAGGATTGTGTCAATGCAACTGAACAACATTAATTAGGAACACAGTGCGTCAATAAAGCAAAATGACAGTTAAAGGCATTTCGTCATTGAAATCGATGATGTCATCATTCAGCTAAGTTCAGTTTAAATAGTATCTGTGCAATAATTTTCAATCAAGTCAACGATATCGCTGTACATGAAGTGTCCCCAGCTATGCCTGCCAGAGGCGACAGAGGCAAGGAACCAAAACTCGATCGGTGAAAAAATGGAGAAAAAACCCGGTGAGAAACCAGGCTCAGTCGGGGAGACAGTTCTCCTCTGGTCAGAAGAAACCAGCAAATCAGCTCCAGGCTGCAGAAAAGTCAGACTGTGCAGAAGAATCATCTGTTTCCTGTGGTCTTGTCCTGGTGGTCGTCTAAGACAAGGTCTTTACAGGGGATCTGTATCTGGGGCTCATCTAGTTGTCCCGGTCTCCGCTGTGTTTCAGGGCCATAGAGGTCCTTTCTAGGTGTTGATCCACCATCTTGTCTGGATACTGACTGGATCCGGGTGACTGAAGCGGCCCACTGATCTGGATACAGAATGGATCTGGTGGCTACGGTGACCTCGGAATAAGGGATTTCTTTAAAAGACTCTTTTATTCATATAAGATTTTCTCCAACTTTTCAGATGGAGGCATGAGAAAGAGATTGCCTTGATTGGGCTTGTGGTTATTGGTGGACCGAGGACAGAGCTACAACAAAATGTAATAGCAGAATGAATTTGGCCGTCCGCCAACACGCTGCAGGAGGGCGTGCCACTGGTCATCGTCTGTATTTGCACTCTCTGCGTTTGCGCTGTCAGCACTTAGTGTTTATTTAGCTGGCATGGGAAGGCAGCACTTTCTTGTACGTGACGGGAAGCAAACTCTGGAAGGCTCTCTTTAGTGACGGGTCCAAACAAAGATCTCATCAGCTCCTCTAGCCCTATCGGCGACTCGTGCACTTCGAGCCTTCTTAACGACGGCGCAAGTGGCTGACTGCTGACTGCGTTGGTGGTATAGTGGTGAGCATAGCTGCCTTCCAAGCAGTTGACCCGGGTTCGATTCCCGGCCAACGCATGTCCTTTGGCTCGGGCTGATGTCGAAGCAGAACTCCTTCTGTGACCTGTGGCTCCTCCCAAAACTTTTGGATGGATCGTTCAGAAGCCGAAATGAGGTAGCTCTCCCCGTCGGGGAATCGAACCCCAGTCTTCCGCGTGACAGGCGGAGATACTGTCCACTATACTAACGAGGAGCTGTGCATGTTGCTGTTTCTCCCCCAACCGACGCTACTGCACCGACATAACTGAACAATGCATGGCTTTTTCTGACGCTGACACAGCCCTAGCACCGTCAAATTCCGGATGGACCCATCATTAGCTAAAGTGGCATTACATTTGGAACACTACCCGTTGCAGGGGTCATTGTTTGGACTCTTTTTTTTTTTTTTTTTTTAAATAGTGCTTTAAACAAAAAGGATTGTGTTAAAGCAACTGAACAACATTAATTAGGAACACAGTGCGTCAATAAAGCAAAATGACAGTTAAAGGCATTTCGTCATTGAAATCGATGATGTCATCATTCAGCTAAGTTCAGTTTAAATAGTATCTGTGCAATAATTTTCAATCAAGTCAACGATATCGCTGTACATGAAGTGTCCCCAGCTATGCCTGCCAGAGGCGACAGAGGCAAGGAACCAAAACTCGATCGGTGAAAAAATGGAGAAAAAACCCGGTGAGAAACCAGGCTCAGTCGGGGAGACAGTTCTCCTCTGGTCAGAAGAAACCAGCAAATCAGCTCCAGGCTGCAGAAAAGTCAGACTGTGCAGAAGAATCATCTGTTTCCTGTGGTCTTGTCCTGGTGGTCGTCTAAGACAAGGTCTTTACAGGGGATCTGTATCTGGGGCTCATCTAGTTGTCCCGGTCTCCGCTGTGTTTCAGGGCCATAGAGGTCCTTTCTAGGTGTTGATCCACCATCTTGTCTGGATACTGACTGGATCCGGGTGACTGAAGCGGCCCACTGATCTGGATACAGAATGGATCTGGTGGCTACGGTGACCTCGGAATAAGGGATTTCTTTAAAAGACTCTTTTATTCATATAAGATTTTCTCCAACTTTTCAGATGGAGGCATGAGAAAGAGATTGCCTTGATTGGGCTTGTGGTTATTGGTGGACCGAGGACAGAGCTACAACAAAATGCAATAGCAGAATCAATTTGGCCGTCCGCCAACACGCTGCAGGAGGGCGTGCCACTGGTCATCGTCTGTATTTGCACTCTCTGCGTTTGCGCTGTCAGCACTTAGTGTTTATTTAGCTGGCATGGGAAGGCAGCACTTTCTTGTACGTGACGGGAAGCAAACTCTGGAAGGCTCTCTTTAGTGACGGGTCCAAACAAAGATCTCATCAGCTCCTCTAGCCCTATCGGCGACTCGTGCACTTCGAGCCTTCTTAACGACGGCGCAAGTGGCTGACTGCTGACTGCGTTGGTGGTATAGTGGTGAGCATAGCTGCCTTCCAAGCAGTTGACCTGGGTTCGATTCCTGGCCAACGCATGTCCTTTGGCTCGGGCTGATGTCGAAGCAGAACTCCTTCTGTGACCTGTGGCTCCTCCCAAAACTTTTGGATGGATCGTTCAGAAGCCGAAAAGAGGTAGCCCTCCCCGTCGGGGAATCGAACCCCAGTCTTCCGCGTGACAGGCGGAGATACTGTCCACTATACTAACGAGGAGCTGTGCATGTTGCTGTTTCTCCCCCAACCGACACTACTGCACCGACATAACTGAACAATGCATGGCTTTTTCTGACGCTGACACAGCCCTAGCTCCGTCAAATTCCGGATGGACCCATCATTAGCTAAAGTGGCATTACATTTGGAACACTACCCGTTGCAGGGGTCATTGTTTGGACTCTTTTTTTTTTTGTTTTTTTTAAATAGTGCTTTAAACAAAAAGGATTGTGTCAATGCAACTGAACAACATTAATTAGGAACACAGTGCGTCAATAAAGCAAAATGACAGTTAAAGGCATTTCGTCATTGAAATCGATGATGTCATCATTCAGCTAAGTTCAGTTTAAATAGTATCTGTGCAATAATTTTCAATCAAGTCAACGATATCGCTGTACATGAAGTGTCCCCAGCTATGCCTGCCAGAGGCGACAGAGGCAAGGAACCAAAACTCGATCGGTGAAAAAATGGAGAAAAAACCCGGTGAGAAACCAGGCTCAGTCGGGGAGACAGTTCTCCTCTGGTCAGAAGAAACCAGCAAATCAGCTCCAGGCTGCAGAAAAGTCAGACTGTGCAGAAGAATCATCTGTTTCCTGTGGTCTTGTCCTGGTGGTCGTCTAAGACAAGGTCTTTACAGGGGATCTGTATCTGGGGCTCATCTAGTTGTCCCGGTCTCCGCTGTGTTTCAGGGCCATAGAGGTCCTTTCTAGGTGTTGATCCACCATCTTGTCTGGATACTGACTGGATCCGGGTGACTGAAGCGGCCCACTGATCTGGATACAGAATGGATCTGGTGGCTACGGTGACCTCGGAATAAGGGATTTCTTTAAAAGACTCTTTTATTCATATAAGATTTTCTCCAACTTTTCAGATGGAGGCATGAGAAAGAGATTGCCTTGATTGGGCTTGTGGTTATTGGTGGACCGAGGACAGAGCTACAACAAAATGCAATAGCAGAATCAATTTGGCCGTCCGCCAACACGCTGCAGGAGGGCGTGCCACTGGTCATCGTCTGTATTTGCACTCTCTGCGTTTGCGCTGTCAGCACTTAGTGTTTATTTAGCTGGCATGGGAAGGCAGCACTTTCTTGTACGTGACGGGAAGCAAACTCTGGAAGGCTCTCTTTAGTGACGGGTCCAAACAAAGATCTCATCAGCTCCTCTAGCCCTATCGGCGACTCGTGCACTTCGAGCCTTCTTAACGACGGCGCAAGTGGCTGACTGCTGACTGCGTTGGTGGTATAGTGGTGAGCATAGCTGCCTTCCAAGCAGTTGACCCGGGTTCGATTCCCGGCCAACGCATGTCCTTTGGCTCGGGCTGATGTCGAAGCAGAACTCCTTCTGTGACCTGTGGCTCCTCCCAAAACTTTTGGATGGATCGTTCAGAAGCCGAAAAGAGGTAGCTCTCCCCGTCGGGGAATCGAACCCCGGTCTTCCGCGTGACAGGCGGAGATACTGTCCACTATACTAACGAGGAGCTGTGCATGTTGCTGTTTCTCCCCCAACCGACGCTACTGCACCGACATAACTGAACAATGCATGGCTTTTTCTGACGCTGACACAGCCCTAGCACCGTCAAATTCCGGATGGACCCATCATTAGCTAAAGTGGCATTACATTTGGAACACTACCCGTTGCAGGGGTCATTGTTTGGACTCTTTTTTTTTTTTTTTTTTAAATAGTGCTTTAAACAAAAAGGATTGTGTCAATGCAACTGAACAACATTAATTAGGAACACAGTGCGTCAATAAAGCAAAATGACAGTTAAAGGCATTTCGTCATTGAAATCGATGATGTCATCATTCAGCTAAGTTCAGTTTAAATAGTATCTGTGCAATAATTTTCAATCAAGTCAACGATATCGCTGTACATGAAGTGTCCCCAGCTATGCCTGCCAGAGGCGACAGAGGCAAGGAACCAAAACTCGATCGGTGAAAAAATGGAGAAAAAACCCGGTGAGAAACCAGGCTCAGTCGGGGAGACAGTTCTCCTCTGGTCAGAAGAAACCAGCAAATCAGCTCCAGGCTGCAGAAAAGTCAGACTGTGCAGAAGAATCATCTGTTTCCTGTGGTCTTGTCCTGGTGGTCGTCTAAGACAAGGTCTTTACAGGGGATCTGTATCTGGGGCTCATCTAGTTGTCCCGGTCTCCGCTGTGTTTCAGGGCCATAGAGGTCCTTTCTAGGTGTTGATCCACCATCTTGTCTGGATACTGACTGGATCCGGGTGACTGAAGCGGCCCACTGATCTGGATACAGAATGGATCTGGTGGCTACGGTGACCTCGGAATAAGGGATTTCTTTAAAAGACTCTTTTATTCATATAAGATTTTCTCCAACTTTTCAGATGGAGGCATGAGAAAGAGATTGCCTTGATTGGGCTTGTGGTTATTGGTGGACCGAGGACAGAGCTACAACAAAATGCAATAGCAGAATCAATTTGGCCGTCCGCCAACACGCTGCAGGAGGGCGTGCCACTGGTCATCGTCTGTATTTGCACTCTCTGCGTTTGCGCTGTCAGCACTTAGTGTTTATTTAGCTGGCATGGGAAGGCAGCACTTTCTTGTACGTGACGGGAAGCAAACTCTGGAAGGCTCTCTTTAGTGACGGGTCCAAACAAAGATCTCATCAGCTCCTCTAGCCCTATCGGCGACTCGTGCACTTCGAGCCTTCTTAACGACGGCGCAAGTGGCTGACTGCTGACTGCGTTGGTGGTATAGTGGTGAGCATAGCTGCCTTCCAAGCAGTTGACCCGGGTTCGATTCCCGGCCAACGCATGTCCTTTGGCTCGGGCTGATGTCGAAGCAGAACTCCTTCTGTGACCTGTGGCTCCTCCCAAAACTTTTGGATGGATCGTTCAGAAGCCGAAAAGAGGTAGCCCTCCCCGTCGGGGAATCGAACCCCGGTCTCCCGCGCGGGAGCCGAAAATAGTTAAGCTTAACTTCTCTTAACTTTTCCCATTCATTCTCTATGGTAGTGCTTAACACTACGGATGCAATATATTTGTGGCCACACGTAGATTTCCTGGCGCTGTTTCGCTTCTTCCGTGGCGGGGAATTCAAACAGCAGATACTCATCTGTCAATCATTCGCTCTGAAGGAGAGGAGACGCGTTTTACGATCGGAGATTTCTTCACGAAATTGTTTTGTTTGAACAACATACGCTGCCAAACTCCCAACAAGCAGGTAAAGTGAATTATGTGTTTCTTTTAAAAAAACTAAACCAAAAAAAAAACTTACAATTAATTACTTATTATATTATCATATAATCATACTTATGTGATTAATTATAGCAACTGTTTTGAATGTTATGTGATTTTCAAGACTTTAGTGCAAATATATAAATATATATATATATATATATATATAAAAATTGTCAACATTTACTGTGTGGTACAACTTAAAATAACTATTTCCTATGTTAAATTAACTTTATTCCTGTGATGCAAAGCTGAATTCTTCAGCATCATTTATACTCTTCAGTGTGTCATATGATCCAGAAATCATTATTTATATGATTATTTGCTCACAAAACATTTCTTATTGTAATCAATGTTGATATTATCATTGTCACTACAATGATGAAAGCACATTATTTTCGGAAGGTTGACGTGATGCTGAAGACTGGAGTAATAATTCAGAAAATTCAGCTTTTCATAACAGGAATAAATTACAATGATTAGAAAATATATTCAAATATAAAAAAATAAAAAAAAATTGTAAAAATAAAGACACACACACACACACACACACACACACACACACACACATACATACATATATATATATATATATAATGAATTATAAAATACATTTGATATATTTAATTTGAATCTATATTTCAGGAATGTTAAGATGATGCATGCTGTGTCAAGACCCATCCACCCGTCTCACTCCACCATAACATCACACCAGACACTGAAGGGAAGGGTTTCTTCCGGATGCAGGTAAATAAATAATTCATACAGGCACTTATGTGTGTAAACTGTCTGTCTCATATGTGCACACAACACCAAGACATTATATTTTAATAAAGTAATGCTGTTAATCTTCTGTAGAACACCACACCATCTGCCATAACTGCGTCCCTCGTTCAGCTCACACTGGACCCCTCAGAACGGCTGGTCTTCGTGTTGGACCATAGATGGACAGATCTGTTGAGAACTGCCTCTCTTGAACATCTCTTGGCAACGCAACATAGGAGCAAGGATCTTCTTAAACAGGTCGAAGGCTTGTTTTATTTTCTGTGTCTTCCACAAATTGTATTATTATTAATATTATTGTAGCTGTTGTTGTTTAGTCTACAATTTTAAATTATTTAATTGATTTCCATTTGTTAAATAAAACATCAGAAGTATTGGCCTTGTTTACACTGTACTTTAGTGTGTTAATTAATTGTATTGACTTGCTTTATTTTATCTTGCTCAGTTTTGTAAACACTAAATGTTAGTAACGGCTATTATTAAACTCCGTAAATAAATATTTTATTTAAAATACTCTTACCAGTCAAATGTTTTTCAACAGTAAGATTTTTAATGTTTTTTGAGAATTTCTTCTGCTCACCAAGCCTGCCTTTATTTTATCCAAAGTACAGCAAAAACTGTAGCATTTTAAATATTCTTACTATTTTAAATCAGCTGCTTTCTATTTCAATTCAATTCAATTCAAGTTTATTTGTATAGCGCTTTTTACAATACAAATTGTTACAAAGCAACTTTACAGAAAATTATGTTTCTACAATATTTAGTAGTAGCTTATAAGTGGTGACTGTCAGTTTGTGCACGTATGACAGGATTTGTAGAAAAATTCATACAAGACGTAGTCAGCCAGACGATGAACATTATTAATTTTATTAATAATTAATAATTATTATATGATGCAGTCACACATGTAGCAATATTTGTTAGTTCTGTTTGTTGATTCAGGGTCAGCATCATCTGAGGTCCTCTGAGGGTCAGCATCATCTCTTCTCAGGTGTTCTGGATCCAGACTGGAGCTTGTGTAAATCCTAGTTACCACGGGATGTAAATCCAGCAGAAACAGAGACACATATAGAGACATCATTAGCATAGCTGCTGTTCCAACAGAGTAAAATTAATTAGTTTAACCCAAGCTAAAGAATAAGAATGCACATTTGATCAGATACAACTACACTCACAATTTAAGAGATACATTATTCGAATGCTTGGCGAAAGAGATGTGTTTTTAATCTAGATTTAAACAGAGAGTGTGTCTGAACCCCGAACATTATCAGGAAGGCTATATATTTGACTATATACTGTAATTTATTTCTGTGATGCACAGCTGTATTTTCAGCATCATTCATCCAGTCTTCAGTGTCACATGATCTTCAGAAATCAGAATAATATGATGATTTACTGCTCAAGAAAAAATTATTATTATTATTATTACTGTTGTTGTTATGTTATGTTGAAAACAGCCGAGTACAATCTTTTCAGTTTCTTACATGAATAGAAAGTTCAGAAGAACAGCATTTATCTGATCAACATTTTTCATCTTTATCATCACTTTTAATCAATTTAAATCATCCTTGCTAAAAAAAAGGCATTAATTTCTGTCATTTCTTTCCCCCCAAAAGAATGGTACAATCTATATTGTTAAGAAAGCTTTTTATTTCAAATAAATGCAGATCTTTGGATCTTTCTATTTAAAGAATCCCTGGGGGGTTTAAAATATTGATAATAATAATAATAATAATATTTTTTCTTGATCAGTAAATCATTATTCTGATTTCTGAAGATCATGTGACACTGAAGACTGGAGAAATGATGCTGAAAATACAGCGGAGCATCACAGAAATAAAATACATTTTACTATATGTTCAAATAGAAAGCAGTTATTTTAACTAGTAAAAATATTTCAACAATATTATTGCTTTTACTGTATTTTGGACCAAATAAAGGCAGGCTTGGTGAGAATTAAAAATCTTACTGTTCAAAAACATTTAAGTGGTAGTGTAATATATTTTTTTTCTGTGTTCTCCACAACTTTAGATTTTATTATTGTTGTTGTTGTTGAATCTATATCTATATTTAAATATTTTCATGTATTTCAATTTGTTAATTAAAATACTATAAGTATGTGGCCTTGTTTGAACTGTATTGAACTGTGTGTTAAGTTTTATTGATTAAAAAATGTATACATTTTGTTGATTTTCTTTTAAATTGATATTACATTTTATTTACTTGCTCAGATATGTAAACACTGAATGTTAATAACTGTTACCATTAAACATACATAATTATTTAATATAAAACATATTTGTATTGTTTTTTCTGTTCTCCACATCTTTATTTTTATTATATCTGTTGCTGTTGTTTAATAACCTATGATTATTTTATGTATATTTATTTAATTATTATATATTTTTGTTATTTTTTCTTTTAATTTTTATAAGTATATTACTTTACTATAAATAAAATGAAAAACTTACTTTTTTGTGAGTTTTAGTTATATTTCATATATATGGGTTTTCTGTACAGTTATACACATATAAATAGACGTATCTTTATAAATAAAGGCCTGAAACATTATCAAAGTGTTCTTTTTAATTATTCACATTTTTCTATATTAAAAATAACTATTCCCTATTATAATGTATATGTTTCTTAAGATCTTTGCACATTTTGTACACCATACAAAAGAACAATTATTACAAGATTTATTTTTATCTTTGTTCACAAAGTTCATCTATTATATGTTAATCGTACTTAAAGTGTATCTAGATGAAAAAACGAATACCAACTCATTTTATGGTATTTGTGGCCGAGACGGGATTCGAACCTCTAATTCTGTGTATTTTTTTCGTCCCGCCTCCCTGGAATTTCCTTCGTTGCTATTGGCTAGTTAGCGCTCTACACCTATCCGCGACTGGCCCCCGCGTGACAGGCGGAGATACTGTCCACTATACTAACGAGGAGCTGTGCATGTTGCTGTTTCTCCCCCAACCGACGCTACTGCACCGACATAACTGAACAATGCATGGCTTTTTCTGACGCTGACACAGCCCTAGCACCGTCAAATTCCGGATGGACCCATCATTAGCTAAAGTGGCATTACATTTGGAACACTACCCGTTGCAGGGGTCATTGTTTGGACTCTTTTTTTTTTTTTTTTTTTAAATAGTGCTTTAAACAAAAAGGATTGTGTCAATGCAACTGAACAACATTAATTAGGAACACAGTGCGTCAATAAAGCAAAATGACAGTTAAAGGCATTTCGTCATTGAAATCGATGATGTCATCATTCAGCTAAGTTCAGTTTAAATAGTATCTGTGCAATAATTTTCAATCAAGTCAACGATATCGCTGTACATGAAGTGTCCCCAGCTATGCCTGCCAGAGGCGACAGAGGCAAGGAACCAAAACTCGATCGGTGAAAAAATGGAGAAAAAACCCGGTGAGAAACCAGGCTCAGTCGGGGAGACAGTTCTCCTCTGGTCAGAAGAAACCAGCAAATCAGCTCCAGGCTGCAGAAAAGTCAGACTGTGCAGAAGAATCATCTGTTTCCTGTGGTCTTGTCCTGGTGGTCGTCTAAGACAAGGTCTTTACAGGGGATCTGTATCTGGGGCTCATCTAGTTGTCCCGGTCTCCGCTGTGTTTCAGGGCCATAGAGGTCCTTTCTAGGTGTTGATCCACCATCTTGTCTGGATACTGACTGGATCCGGGTGACTGAAGCGGCCCACTGATCTGGATACAGAATGGATCTGGTGGCTACGGTGACCTCGGAATAAGGGATTTCTTTAAAAGACTCTTTTATTCATATAAGATTTTCTCCAACTTTTCAGATGGAGGCATGAGAAAGAGATTGCCTTGATTGGGCTTGTGGTTATTGGTGGACCGAGGACAGAGCTACAACAAAATGTAATAGCAGAATGAATTTGGCCGTCCGCCAACACGCTGCAGGAGGGCGTGCCACTGGTCATCGTCTGTATTTGCACTCTCTGCGTTTGCGCTGTCAGCACTTAGTGTTTATTTAGCTGGCATGGGAAGGCAGCACTTTCTTGTACGTGACGGGAAGCAAACTCTGGAAGGCTCTCTTTAGTGACGGGTCCAAACAAAGATCTCATCAGCTCCTCTAGCCCTATCGGTGACTCGTGCACTTCGAGCCTTCTTAACGACGGCGCAAGTGGCTGACTGCTGACTGCGTTGGTGGTATAGTGGTGAGCATAGCTGCCTTCCAAGCAGTTGACCCGGGTTCGATTCCCGGCCAACGCATGTCCTTTGGCTCGGGCTGATGTCGAAGCAGAACTCCTTCTGTGACCTGTGGCTCCTCCCAAAACTTTTGGATGGATCGTTCAGAAGCCGAAATGAGGTAGCTCTCCCCGTCGGGGAATCGAACCCCGGTCTTCCGCGTGACAGGCGGAGATACTGTCCACTATACTAACGAGGAGCTGTGCATGTTGCTGTTTCTCCCCCAACCGACGCTACTGCACCGACATAACTGAACAATGCATGGCTTTTTCTGACGCTGACACAGCCCTAGCACCGTCAAATTCCGGATGGACCCATCATTAGCTAAAGTGGCATTACATTTGGAACACTACCCGTTGCAGGGGTCATTGTTTGGACTCTTTTTTTTTTTTTTTTTTAAATAGTGCTTTAAACAAAAAGGATTGTGTTAATGCAACTGAACAACATTAATTAGGAACACAGTGCGTCAATAAAGCAAAATGACAGTTAAAGGCATTTCGTCATTGAAATCGATGATGTCATCATTCAGCTAAGTTCAGTTTAAATAGTATCTGTGCAATAATTTTCAATCAAGTCAACGATATCGCTGTACATGAAGTGTCCCCAGCTATGCCTGCCAGAGGCGACAGAGGCAAGGAACCAAAACTCGATCGGTGAAAAAATGGAGAAAAAACCCGGTGAGAAACCAGGCTCAGTCGGGGAGACAGTTCTCCTCTGGTCAGAAGAAACCAGCAAATCAGCTCCAGGCTGCAGAAAAGTCAGACTGTGCAGAAGAATCATCTGTTTCCTGTGGTCTTGTCCTGGTGGTCGTCTAAGACAAGGTCTTTACAGGGGATCTGTATCTGGGGCTCATCTAGTTGTCCCGGTCTCCGCTGTGTTTCAGGGCCATAGAGGTCCTTTCTAGGTGTTGATCCACCATCTTGTCTGGATACTGACTGGATCCGGGTGACTGAAGCGGCCCACTGATCTGGATACAGAATGGATCTGGTGGCTACGGTGACCTCGGAATAAGGGATTTCTTTAAAAGACTCTTTTATTCATATAAGATTTTCTCCAACTTTTCAGATGGAGGCATGAGAAAGAGATTGCCTTGATTGGGCTTGTGGTTATTGGTGGACCGAGGACAGAGCTACAACAAAATGCAATAGCAGAATCAATTTGGCCGTCCGCCAACACGCTGCAGGAGGGCGTGCCACTGGTCATCGTCTGTATTTGCACTCTCTGCGTTTGCGCTGTCAGCACTTAGTGTTTATTTAGCTGGCATGGGAAGGCAGCACTTTCTTGTACGTGACGGGAAGCAAACTCTGGAAGGCTCTCTTTAGTGACGGGTCCAAACAAAGATCTCATCAGCTCCTCTAGCCCTATCGGCGACTCGTGCACTTCGAGCCTTCTTAACGACGGCGCAAGTGGCTGACTGCTGACTGCGTTGGTGGTATAGTGGTGAGCATAGCTGCTGCCTTCCAAGCAGTTGACCCGGGTTCGATTCCCGGCCAACGCATGTCCTTTGGCTCGGGCTGATGTCGAAGCAGAACTCCTTCTGTGACCTGTGGCTCCTCCCAAAACTTTTGGATGGATCGTTCAGAAGCCGAAAAGAGGTAGCTCTCCCCGTCGGGGAATCGAACCCCAGTCTTCCGCGTGACAGGCGGAGATACTGTCCACTATACTAACGAGGAGCTGTGCATGTTGCTGTTTCTCCCCCAACCGACGCTACTGCACCGACATAACTGAACAATGCATGGCTTTTTCTGACGCTGACACAGCCCTAGCACCGTCAAATTCCGGATGGACCCATCATTAGCTAAAGTGGCATTACATTTGGAACACTACCCGTTGCAGGGGTCATTGTTTGGACTCTTTTTTTTTTTTTTTTTTTAAATAGTGCTTTAAACAAAAAGGATTGTGTCAATGCAACTGAACAACATTAATTAGGAACACAGTGCGTCAATAAAGCAAAATGACAGTTAAAGGCATTTCGTCATTGAAATCGATGATGTCATCATTCAGCTAAGTTCAGTTTAAATAGTATCTGTGCAATAATTTTCAATCAAGTCAACGATATCGCTGTACATGAAGTGTCCCCAGCTATGCCCGCCAGAGGCGACAGAGGCAAGGAACCAAAACTCGATCGGTGAAAAAATGGAGAAAAAACCCGGTGAGAAACCAGGCTCAGTCGGGGAGACAGTTCTCCTCTGGTCAGAAGAAACCAGCAAATCAGCTCCAGGCTGCAGAAAAGTCAGACTGTGCAGAAGAATCATCTGTTTCCTGTGGTCTTGTCCTGGTGGTCGTCTAAGACAAGGTCTTTACAGGGGATCTGTATCTGGGGCTCATCTAGTTGTCCCGGTCTCCGCTGTGTTTCAGGGCCATAGAGGTCCTTTCTAGGTGTTGATCCACCATCTTGTCTGGATACTGACTGGATCCGGGTGACTGAAGCGGCCCACTGATCTGGATACAGAATGGATCTGGTGGCTACGGTGACCTCGGAATAAGGGATTTCTTTGAAAGACTCTTTTATTCATATAAGATTTTCTCCAACTTTTCAGATGGAGGCATGAGAAAGAGATTGCCTTGATTGGGCTTGTGGTTATTGGTGGACCGAGGACAGAGCTACAACAAAATGCAATAGCAGAATCAATTTGGCCGTCCGCCAACACGCTGCAGGAGGGCGTGCCACTGGTCATCGTCTGTATTTGCACTCTCTGCGTTTGCGCTGTCAGCACTTAGTGTTTATTTAGCTGGCATGGGAAGGCAGCACTTTCTTGTACGTGACGGGAAGCAAACTCTGGAAGGCTCTCTTTAGTGACGGGTCCAAACAAAGATCTCATCAGCTCCTCTAGCCCTATCGGCGACTCGTGCACTTCGAGCCTTCTTAACGACGGCGCAAGTGGCTGACTGCTGACTGCGTTGGTGGTATAGTGGTGAGCATAGCTGCCTTCCAAGCAGTTGACCCGGGTTCGATTCCCGGCCAACGCATGTCCTTTGGCTCGGGCTGATGTCGAAGCAGACCTCCTTCTGTGACCTGTGGCTCCTCCCAAAACTTTTGGATGGATCGTTCAGAAACCGAAAAGAGGTAGCTCTCCCCGTCGGGGAATCGAACCCCGGTCTTCCGCGTGACAGGTGGAGATACTGTCCACTATACTAACGAGGAGCTGTGCATGTTGCTGTTTCTCCCCCAACCGACGCTACTGCACCGACATAACTGAACAATGCATGGCTTTTTCTGACGCTGACACAGCCCTAGCACCGTCAAATTCCGGATGGACCCATCATTAGCTAAAGTGGCATTACATTTGGAACACTACCCGTTGCAGGGGTCATTGTTTGGACTCTTTTTTTTTTTTTTTTTTTTTTTAAATAGTGCTTTAAACAAAAAGGATTGGGTCAATGCAACTGAACAACATTAATTAGGAACACAGTGCGTCAATAAAGCAAAATGACAGTTAAAGGCATTTCGTCATTGAAATCGATGATGTCATCATTCAGCTAAGTTCAGTTTAAATAGTATCTGTGCAATAATTTTCAATCAAGTCAACGATATCGCTGTACATGAAGTGTCCCCAGCTATGCCTGCCAGAGGCGACAGAGGCAAGGAACCAAAACTCGATCGGTGAAAAAATGGAGAAAAAACCCGGTGAGAAACCAGGCTCAGTCGGGGAGACATTTCTCCTCTGGTCAGAAGAAACCAGCAAATCAGCTCCAGGCTGCAGAAAAGTCAGACTGTGCAGAAGAATCATCTGTTTCCTGTGGTCTTGTCCTGGTGGTCGTCTAAGACAAGGTCTTTACAGGGGATCTGTATCTGGGGCTCATCTAGTTGTCCCGGTCTCCGCTGTGTTTCAGGGCCATAGAGGTCCTTTCTAGGTGTTGATTCACCATCTTGTCTGGATACTGACTGGATCCGGGTGACTGAAGCGGCCCACTGATCTGGATACAGAATGGATCTGGTGGCTACGGTGACCTCGGAATAAGGGATTTCTTTAAAAGACTCTTTTATTCATATAAGATTTTCTCCAACTTTTCAGATGGAGGCATGAGAAAGAGATTGCCTTGATTGGGCTTGTGGTTATTGGTGGACCGAGGACAGAGCTACAACAAAATGCAATAGCAGAATCAATTTGGCCGTCCGCCAACACGCTGCAGGAGGGCGTGCCACTGGTCATCGTCTGTATTTGCACTCTCTGCGTTTGCGCTGTCAGCACTTAGTGTTTATTTAGCTGGCATGGGAAGGCAGCACTTTCTTGTACGTGACGGGAAGCAAACTCTGGAAGGCTCTCTTTAGTGACGGGTCCAAACAAAGATCTCATCAGCTCCTCTAGCCCTATCGGCGACTCGTGCACTTCGAGCCTTCTTAACGACGGCGCAAGTGGCTGACTGCTGACTGCGTTGGTGGTATAGTGGTGAGCATAGCTGCCTTCCAAGCAGTTGACCCGGGTTCGATTCCCGGCCAACGCATGTCCTTTGGCTCGGGCTGATGTCGAAGCAGACCTCCTTCTGTGACCTGTGGCTCCTCCCAAAACTTTTGGATGGATCGTTCAGAAGCCGAAAAGAGGTAGCTCTCCCCGTCGGGGAATCGAACCCCGGTCTTCCGCGTGACAGGCGGAGATACTGTCCACTATACTAACGAGGAGCTGTGCATGTTGCTGTTTCTCCCCCAACCGACGCTACTGCACCGACATAACTGAACAATGCATGGCTTTTTCTGACGCTGACACAGCCCTAGCACCGTCAAATTCCGGATGGACCCATCATTAGCTAAAGTGGCATTACATTTGGAACACTACCCGTTGCAGGGGTCATTATTTGGACTCCTTTTTTTTTTTTTTTTTTTTTTTTAAATAGTGCTTTAAACAAAAAGGATTGTGTCAATGCAACTGAACAACATTAATTAGGAACACAGTGCGTCAATAAAGCAAAATGACAGTTAAAGGCATTTCGTCATTGAAATCGATGATGTCATCATTCAGCTAAGTTCAGTTTAAATAGTATCTGTGCAATAATTTTCAATCAAGTCAACGATATCGCTGTACATGAAGTGTCCCCAGCTATGCCTGCCAGAGGCGACAGAGGCAAGGAACCAAAACTCGATCGGTGAAAAAAATGGAGAAAAAACCCGGTGAGAAACCAGGCTCAGTCGGGGAGACAGTTCTCCTCTGGTCAGAAGAAACCAGCAAATCAGCTCCAGGCTGCAGAAAAGTCAGACTGTGCAGAAGAATCATCTGTTTCCTGTGGTCTTGTCCTGGTGGTCGTCTAAGACAAGGTCTTTACAGGGGATCTGTATCTGGGGCTCATCTAGTTGTCCCGGTCTCCGCTGTGTTTCAGGGCCATAGAGGTCCTTTCTAGGTGTTGATCCACCATCTTGTCTGGATACTGACTGGATCCGGGTGACTGAAGCGGCCCACTGATCTGGATACAGAATGGATCTGGTGGCTACGGTGACCTCGGAATAAGGGATTTCTTTAAAAGACTCTTTTATTCATATAAGATTTTCTCCAACTTTTCAGATGGAGGCATGAGAAAGAGATTGCCTTGATTGGGCTTGTGGTTATTGGTGGACCGAGGACAGAGCTACAACAAAATGCAATAGCAGAATCAATTTGGCCGTCCGCCAACACGCTGCAGGAGGGCGTGCCACTGGTCATCGTCTGTATTTGCACTCTCTGCGTTTGCGCTGTCAGCACTTAGTGTTTATTTAGCTGGCATGGGAAGGCAGCACTTTCTTGTACGTGACGGGAAGCAAACTCTGGAAGGCTCTCTTTAGTGACGGGTCCAAACAAAGATCTCATCAGCTCCTCTAGCCCTATCGGCGACTCGTGCACTTCGAGCCTTCTTAACGACGGCGCAAGTGGCTGACTGCTGACTGCGATGGTGGTATAGTGGTGAGCATAGCTGCCTTCCAAGCAGTTGACCCGGGTTCGATTCCCGGCCAACGCATGTCCTTTGGCTCGGGCTGATGTCGAAGCAGAACTCCTTCTGTGACCTGTGGCTCCTCCCAAAACTTTTGGATGGATCGTTCAGAAGCCGAAAAGAGGTAGCTCTCCCCGTCGGGGAATCGAACCCCGGTCTTCCGCGTGACAGGCGGAGATACTGTCCACTATACTAACGAGGAGCTGTGCATGTTGCTGTTTCTCCCCCAACCGACGCTACTGCACCGACATAACTGAACAATGCATGGCTTTTTCTGACGCTGACACAGCCCTAGCACCGTCAAATTCCGGATGGACCCATCATTAGCTAAAGTGGCATTACATTTGGAACACTACCCGTTGCAGGGGTCATTGTTTGGACTCTTTTTTTTTTTTTTTTTTAAATAGTGCTTTAAACAAAAAGGATTGTGTCAATGCAACTGAACAACATTAATTAGGAACACAGTGCGTCAATAAAGCAAAATGACAGTTAAAGGCATTTCGTCATTGAAATCGATGATGTCATCATTCAGCTAAGTTCAGTTTAAATAGTATCTGTGCAATAATTTTCAATCAAGTCAACGATATCGCTGTACATGAAGTGTCCCCAGCTATGCCTGCCAGAGGCGACAGAGGCAAGGAACCAAAACTCGATCGGTGAAAAAATGGAGAAAAAACCCGGTGAGAAACCAGGCTCAGTCGGGGAGACAGTTCTCCTCTGGTCAGAAGAAACCAGCAAATCAGCTCCAGGCTGCAGAAAAGTCAGACTGTGCAGAAGAATCATCTGTTTCCTGTGGTCTTGTCCTGGTGGTCGTCTAAGACAAGGTCTTTACAGGGGATCTGTATCTGGGGCTCATCTAGTTGTCCCGGTCTCCGCTGTGTTTCAGGGCCATAGAGGTCCTTTCTAGGTGTTGATCCACCATCTTGTCTGGATACTGACTGGATCCGGGTGACTGAAGCGGCCCACTGATCTGGATACAGAATGGATCTGGTGGCTACGGTGACCTCGGAATAAGGGATTTCTTTAAAAGACTCTTTTATTCATATAAGATTTTCTCCAACTTTTCAGATGGAGGCATGAGAAAGAGATTGCCTTGATTGGGCTTGTGGTTATTGGTGGACCGAGGACAGAGCTACAACAAAATGCAATAGCAGAATCAATTTGGCCGTCCGCCAACACGCTGCAGGAGGGCGTGCCACTGGTCATCGTCTGTATTTGCACTCTCTGCGTTTGCGCTGTCAGCACTTAGTGTTTATTTAGCTGGCATGGGAAGGCAGCACTTTCTTGTACGTGACGGGAAGCAAACTCTGGAAGGCTCTCTTTAGTGACGGGTCCAAACAAAGATCTCATCAGCTCCTCTAGCCCTATCGGCGACTCGTGCACTTCGAGCCTTCTTAACGACGGCGCAAGTGGCTGACTGCTGACTGCGTTGGTGGTATAGTGGTGAGCATAGCTGCCTTCCAAGCAGTTGACCCGGGTTCGATTCCCGGCCAACGCATGTCCTTTGGCTCGGGCTGATGTCGAAGCAGAACTCCTTCTGTGACCTGTGGCTCCTCCCAAAACTTTTGGATGGATCGTTCAGAAGCCGAAAAGAGGTAGCTCTCCCCGTCGGGGAATCGAACCCCGGTCTTCCGCGTGACAGGCGGAGATACTGTCCACTATACTAACGAGGAGCTGTGCATGTTGCTGTTTCTCCCCCAACCGACGCTACTGCACCGACATAACTGAACAATGCATGGCTTTTTCTGACGCTGACACAGCCCTAGCACCGTCAAATTCCGGATGGACCCATCATTAGCTAAAGTGGCATTACATTTGGAACACTACCCGTTGCAGGGGTCATTGTTTGGACTCTTTTTTTTTTTTTTTTTTAAATAGTGCTTTAAACAAAAAGGATTGTGTCAATGCAACTGAACAACATTAATTAGGAACACAGTGTGTCAATAAAGCAAAATGACAGTTAAAGGCATTTCGTCATTGAAATCGATGATGTCATCATTCAGCTAAGTTCAGTTTAAATAGTATCTGTGCAATAATTTTCAATCAAGTCAACGATATCGCTGTACATGAAGTGTCCCCAGCTATGCCTGCCAGAGGCGACAGAGGCAAGGAACCAAAACTCGATCGGTGAAAAAATGGAGAAAAAACCCGGTGAGAAACCAGGCTCAGTCGGGGAGACAGTTCTCCTCTGGTCAGAAGAAACCAGCAAATCAGCTCCAGGCTGCAGAAAAGTCAGACTGTGCAGAAGAATCATCTGTTTCCTGTGGTCTTGTCCTGGTGGTCGTCTAAGACAAGGTCTTTACAGGGGATCTGTATCTGGGGCTCATCTAGTTGTCCCGGTCTCCGCTGTGTTTCAGGGCCATAGAGGTCCTTTCTAGGTGTTGATCCACCATCTTGTCTGGATACTGACTGGATCCGGGTGACTGAAGCGGCCCACTGATCTGGATACAGAATGGATCTGGTGGCTACGGTGACCTCGGAATAAGGGATTTCTTTAAAAGACTCTTTTATTCATATAAGATTTTCTCCAACTTTTCAGATGGAGGCATGAGAAAGAGATTGCCTTGATTGGGCTTGTGGTTATTGGTGGACCGAGGACAGAGCTACAACAAAATGCAATAGCAGAATCAATTTGGCCGTCCGCCAACACGCTGCAGGAGGGCGTGCCACTGGTCATCGTCTGTATTTGCACTCTCTGCGTTTGCGCTGTCAGCACTTAGTGTTTATTTAGCTGGCATGGGAAGGCAGCACTTTCTTGTACGTGACGGGAAGCAAACTCTGGAAGGCTCTCTTTAGTGACGGGTCCAAACAAAGATCTCATCAGCTCCTCTAGCCCTATTGGCGACTCGTGCACTTCGAGCCTTCTTAACGACGGCGCAAGTGGCTGACTGCTGACTGCGTTGGTGGTATAGTGGTGAGCATAGCTGCCTTCCAAGCAGTTGACCCGGGTTCGATTCCCGGCCAACGCATGTCCTTTGGCTCGGGCTGATGTCGAAGCAGAACTCCTTCTGTGACCTGTGGCTCCTCCCAAAACTTTTGGATGGATCGTTCAGAAGCCGAAAAGAGGTAGCTCTCCCCGTCGGGGAATCGAACCCCGGTCTTACACGTGACAGGCGGAGATACTGTCCACTATACTAACGAGGAGCTGTGCATGTTGCTGTTTCTCCCCCAACCGACGCTACTGCACCGACATAACTGAACAATGCATGGCTTTTTCTGACGCTGACACAGCCCTAGCACCGTCAAATTCCGGATGGACCCATCATTAGCTAAAGTGGCATTACATTTGGAACACTACCCGTTGCAGGGGTCATTGTTTGGACTCTTTTTTTTTTTTTTTTTTAAATAGTGCTTTAAACAAAAAGGATTGTGTCAATGCAACTGAACAACATTAATTAGGAACACAGTGCGTCAATAAAGCAAAATGACAGTTAAAGGCATTTCGTCATTGAAATCGATGATGTCATCATTCAGCTAAGTTCAGTTTAAATAGTATCTGTGCAATAATTTTCAATCAAGTCAACGATATCGCTGTACATGAAGTGTCCCCAGCTATGCCTGCCAGAGGCGACAGAGGCAAGGAACCAAAACTCGATCGGTGAAAAAATGGAGAAAAAACCCGGTGAGAAACCAGGCTCAGTCGGGGAGACAGTTCTCCTCTGGTCAGAAGAAACCAGCAAATCAGCTCCAGGCTGCAGAAAAGTCAGACTGTGCAGAAGAATCATCTGTTTCCTGTGGTCTTGTCCTGGTGGTCGTCTAAGACAAGGTCTTTACAGGGGATCTGTATCTGGGGCTCATCTAGTTGTCCCGGTCTCCGCTGTGTTTCAGGGCCATAGAGGTCCTTTCTAGGTGTTGATCCACCATCTTGTCTGGATACTGACTGGATCCGGGTGACTGAAGCGGCCCACTGATCTGGATACAGAATGGATCTGGTGGCTACGGTGACCTCGGAATAAGGGATTTCTTTAAAAGACTCTTTTATTCATATAAGATTTTCTCCAACTTTTCAGATGGAGGCATGAGAAAGAGATTGCCTTGATTGGGCTTGTGGTTATTGGTGGACCGAGGACAGAGCTACAACAAAATGCAATAGCAGAATCAATTTGGCCGTCCGCCAACACGCTGCAGGAGGGCGTGCCACTGGTCATCGTCTGTATTTGCACTCTCTGCGTTTGCGCTGTCAGCACTTAGTGTTTATTTAGCTGGCATGGGAAGGCAGCACTTTCTTGTACGTGACGGGAAGCAAACTCTGGAAGGCTCTCTTTAGTGACGGGTCCAAACAAAGATCTCATCAGCTCCTCTAGCCCTATCGGCGACTCGTGCACTTCGAGCCTTCTTAACGACGGCGCAAGTGGCTGACTGCTGACTGCGTTGGTGGTATAGTGGTGAGCATAGCTGCCTTCCAAGCAGTTGACCCGGGTTCGATTCCCGGCCAACGCATGTCCTTTGGCTCGGGCTGATGTCGAAGCAGAACTCCTTCTGTGACCTGTGGCTCCTCCCAAAACTTTTGGATGGATCGTTCAGAAGCCGAAAAGAGGTAGCTCTCCCCGTCGGGGAATCGAACCCCGGTCTTCCGCGTGACAGGCGGAGATACTGTCCACTATACTAACGAGGAGCTGTGCATGTTGCTGTTTCTCCCCCAACCGACGCTACTGCACCGACATAACTGAACAATGCATGGCTTTTTCTGACGCTGACACAGCCCTAGCACCGTCAAATTCCGGATGGACCCATCATTAGCTAAAGTGGCATTACATTTGGAACACTACCCGTTGCAGGGGTCATTGTTTGGACTCTTTTTTTTTTTTTTTTTTAAATAGTGCTTTAAACAAAAAGGATTGTGTCAATGCAACTGAACAACATTAATTAGGAACACAGTGCGTCAATAAAGCAAAATGACAGTTAAAGGCATTTCGTCATTGAAATCGATGATGTCATCATTCAGCTAAGTTCAGTTTAAATAGTATCTGTGCAATAATTTTCAATCAAGTCAACGATATCGCTGTACATGAAGTGTCCCCAGCTATGCCTGCCAGAGGCGACAGAGGCAAGGAACCAAAACTCGATCGGTGAAAAAATGGAGAAAAAACCCGGTGAGAAACCAGGCTCAGTCGGGGAGACAGTTCTCCTCTGGTCAGAAGAAACCAGCAAATCAGCTCCAGGCTGCAGAAAAGTCAGACTGTGCAGAAGAATCATCTGTTTCCTGTGGTCTTGTCCTGGTGGTCGTCTAAGACAAGGTCTTTACAGGGGATCTGTATCTGGGGCTCATCTAGTTGTCCCGGTCTCCGCTGTGTTTCAGGGCCATAGAGGTCCTTTCTAGGTGTTGATCCACCATCTTGTCTGGATACTGACTGGATCCGGGTGACTGAAGCGGCCCACTGATCTGGATACAGAATGGATCTGGTGGCTACGGTGACCTCGGAATAAGGGATTTCTTTAAAAGACTCTTTTATTCATATAAGATTTTCTCCAACTTTTCAGATGGAGGCATGAGAAAGAGATTGCCTTGATTGGGCTTGTGGTTATTGGTGGACCGAGGACAGAGCTACAACAAAATGCAATAGCAGAATCAATTTGGCCGTCCGCCAACACGCTGCAGGAGGGCGTGCCACTGGTCATCGTCTGTATTTGCACTCTCTGCGTTTGCGCTGTCAGCACTTAGTGTTTATTTAGCTGGCATGGGAAGGCAGCACTTTCTTGTACGTGACGGGAAGCAAACTCTGGAAGGCTCTCTTTAGTGACGGGTCCAAACAAAGATCTCATCAGCTCCTCTAGCCCTATCGGCGACTCGTGCACTTCGAGCCTTCTTAACGACGGCACAAGTGGCTGACTGCTGACTGCGTTGGTGGTATAGTGGTGAGCATAGCTGCCTTCCAAGCAGTTGACCTGGGTTCGATTCCCGGCCAACGCATGTCCTTTGGCTCGGGCTGATGTCGAAAAAGAACTCCTTCTGTGACCTGTGGCTCCTCCCAAAACTTTTGGATGGATCGTTCAGAAGCCGAAAAGAGGTAGCTCTCCCCGTCGGGGAATCGAACCCCGGTCTTCCGCGTGACAGGCGTAGATACTGTCCACTATACTAACGAGGAGCTGTGCATGTTGCTGTTTCTCCCCCAACCGACGCTACTGCACCGACATAACTGAACAATGCATGGCTTTTTCTGACGCTGACACAGCCCTAGCACCGTCAAATTCCGGATGGACCCATCATTAGCTAAAGTGGCATTACATTTGGAACACTACCCGTTGCAGGGGTCATTGTTTGGACTCTTTTTTTTTTTTTTTTTTAAATAGTGCTTTAAACAAAAAGGATTGTGTCAATGCAACTGAACAACATTAATTAGGAACACAGTGCGTCAATAAAGCAAAATGACAGTTAAAGGCATTTCGTCATTGAAATCGATGATGTCATCATTCAGCTAAGTTCAGTTTAAATAGTATCTGTGCAATAATTTTCAATCAAGTCAACGATATCGCTGTACATGAAGTGTCCCCAGCTATGCCTGCCAGAGGCGACAGAGGCAAGGAACCAAAACTCGATCGGTGAAAAAATGGAGAAAAAACCCGGTGAGAAACCAGGCTCAGTCGGGGAGACAGTTCTCCTCTGGTCAGAAGAAACCAGCAAATCAGCTCCAGGCTGCAGAAAAGTCAGACTGTGCAGAAGAATCATCTGTTTCCTGTGGTCTTGTCCTGGTGGTCGTCTAAGACAAGGTCTTTACAGGGGATCTGTATCTGGGGCTCATCTAGTTGTCCCGGTCTCCGCTGTGTTTCAGGGCCATAGAGGTCCTTTCTAGGTGTTGATCCACCATCTTGTCTGGATACTGACTGGATCCGGGTGACTGAAGCGGCCCACTGATCTGGATACAGAATGGATCTGGTGGCTACGGTGACCTCGGAATAAGGGATTTCTTTAAAAGACTCTTTTATTCATATAAGATTTTCTCCAACTTTTCAGATGGAGGCATGAGAAAGAGATTGCCTTGATTGGGCTTGTGGTTATTGGTGGACCGAGGACAGAGCTACAACAAAATGCAATAGCAGAATCAATTTGGCCGTCCGCCAACACGCTGCAGGAGGGCGTGCCACTGGTCATCGTCTATATTTGCACTCTCTGCGTTTGCGCTGTCAGCACTTAGTGTTTATTTAGCTGGCATGGTAAGGCAGCACTTTCTTGTACGTGACGGGAAGCAAACTCTGGAAGGCTCTCTTTAGTGACGGGTCCAAACAAAGATCTCATCAGCTCCTCTAGCCCTATCGGCGACTCGTGCACTTCGAGCCTTCTTAACGACGGCGCAAGTGGCTGACTGCTGACTGCGTTGGTGGTATAGTGGTGAGCATAGCTGCCTTCCAAGCAGTTGACCCGGGTTCGATTCCCGGCCAACGCATGTCCTTTGGCTCGGGCTGATGTCGAAGCAGACCTCCTTCTGTGACCTGTGGCTCCTCCCAAAACTTTTGGATGGATCGTTCAGAAGCCGAAAAGAGGTAGTTCTCCCCGCCGGGGAATCGAACCCCGGTCTTCCGCGTGACAGGCGGAGATACTGTCCACTATACTAACGAGGAGCTGTGCATGTTGCTGTTTCTCCCCCAACCGACGCTACTGCACCGACATAACTGAACAATGCATGGCTTTTTCTGACGCTGACACAGCCCTAGCACCGTCAAATTCCGGATGGACCCATCATTAGCTAAAGTGGCATTACATTTGGAACACTACCCGTTGCAGGGGTCATTGTTTGGACTCTTTTTTTTTTTTTTTTTTTTTTAAATAGTGCTTTAAACAAAAAGGATTGTGTCAATGCAACTGAACAACATTAATTAGGAACACAGTGCGTCAATAAAGCAAAATGACAGTTAAAGGCATTTCGTCATTGAAATCGATGATGTCATCATTCAGCTAAGTTCAGTTTAAATAGTATCTGTGCAATAATTTTCAATCAAGTCAACGATATCGCTGTACATGAAGTGTCCCCAGCTATGCCTGCCAGAGGCGACAGAGGCAAGGAACCAAAACTCGATCGGTGAAAAAATGGAGAAAAAACCCGGTGAGAAACCAGGCTCAGTCGGGGAGACAGTTCTCCTCTGGTCAGAAGAAACCAGCAAATCAGCTCCAGGCTGCAGAAAAGTTCGACTGTGCAGAAGAATCATCTGTTTCCTGTGGTCTTGTCCTGGTGGTCGTCTAAGACAAGGTCTTTACAGGGGATCTGTATCTGGGGCTCATCTAGTTGTCCCGGTCTCCGCTGTGTTTCAGGGCCATAGAGGTCCTTTCTAGGTGTTGATCCACCATCTTGTCTGGATACTGACTGGATCCGGGTGACTGAAGCGGCCCACTGATCTGGATACAGAATGGATCTGGTGGCTACGGTGACCTCGGAATAAGGGATTTCTTTAAAAGACTCTTTTATTCATATAAGATTTTCTCCAACTTTTCAGATGGAGGCATGAGAAAGAGATTGCCTTGATTGGGCTTGTGGTTATTGGTGGACCGAGGACAGAGCTACAACAAAATGCAATAGCAGAATCAATTTGGCCGTCCGCCAACACGCTGCAGGAGGGCGTGCCACTGGTCATCGTCTGTATTTGCACTCTCTGCGTTTGCGCTGTCAGCACTTAGTGTT
Source organism: Carassius carassius (assembly GCF_963082965.1). Lineage (NCBI taxonomy): Eukaryota > Metazoa > Chordata > Actinopteri > Cypriniformes > Cyprinidae > Carassius > Carassius carassius. The sequence continues at coordinate 35,455,589 of NC_081762.1, forward strand.
TATTTAGCTGGCATGGGAAGGCAGCACTTTCTTGTACGTGACGGGAAGCAAACTCTGGAAGGCTCTCTTTAGTGACGGGTCCAAACAAAGATCTCATCAGCTCCTCTAGCCCTATCGGCGACTCGTGCACTTCGAGCCTTCTTAACGACGGCGCAAGTGGCTGACTGCTGACTGCGTTGGTGGTATAGTGGTGAGCATAGCTGCCTTCCAAGCAGTTGTCCCGGGTTCGATTCCCGGCCAACGCATGTCCTTTGGCTCGGCTGATGTCGAAGCAGACCTCCTTCTGTGACCTGTGGCTCCTCCCAAAACTTTTGGATGGATCGTTCAGAAGCCGAAAAGAGGTAGCTCTCCCCGTCGGGGAATCGAACCCCGGTCTTCCGCGTGACAGGCGGAGATACTGTCCACTATACTAACGAGGAGCTGTGCATGTTGCTGTTTCTCCCCCAACCGACGCTACTGCACCGACATAACTGAACAATGCATGGCTTTTTCTGACGCTGACACAGCCCTAGCACCGTCAAATTCCGGATGGACCCATCATTAGCTAAAGTGGCATTACATTTGGAACACTACCCGTTGCAGGGGTCATTGTTTGGACTCTTTTTTTTTTTTTTTTTTTTTTTAAATAGTGCTTTAAACAAAAAGGATTGTGTCAATGCAACTGAACAACATTAATTAGGAACACAGTGCGTCAATAAAGCAAAATGACAGTTAAAGGCATTTCGTCATTGAAATCGATGATGTCATCATTCAGCTAAGTTCAGTTTAAATAGTATCTGTGCAATAATTTTCAATCAAGTCAACGATATCGCTGTACATGAAGTGTCCCCAGCTATGCCTGCCAGAGGCGACAGAGGCAAGGAACCAAAACTCGATCGGTGAAAAAATGGAGAAAAAACCCGGTGAGAAACCAGGCTCAGTCGGGGAGACAGTTCTCCTCTGGTCAGAAGAAACCAGCAAATCAGCTCCAGGCTGCAGAAAAGTTCGACTGTGCAGAAGAATCATCTGTTTCCTGTGGTCTTGTCCTGGTGGTCGTCTAAGACAAGGTCTTTACAGGGGATCTGTATCTGGGGCTCATCTAGTTGTCCCGGTCTCCGCTGTGTTTCAGGGCCATAGAGGTCCTTTCTAGGTGTTGATCCACCATCTTGTCTGGATACTGACTGGATCCGGGTGACTGAAGCGGCCCACTGATCTGGATACAGAATGGATCTGGTGGCTACGGTGACCTCGGAATAAGGGATTTCTTTAAAAGACTCTTTTATTCATATAAGATTTTCTCCAACTTTTCAGATGGAGGCATGAGAAGGAGATTGCCTTGATTGGGCTTGTGGTTATTGGTGGACCGAGGACAGAGCTACAACAAAATGCAATAGCAGAATCAATTTGGCCGTCCGCCAACACGCTGCAGGAGGGCGTGCCACTGGTCATCGTCTGTATTTGCACTCTCTGCGTTTGCGCTGTCAGCACTTAGTGTTTATTTAGCTGGCATGGGAAGGCAGCACTTTCTTGTACGTGACGGGAAGCAAACTCTGGAAGGCTCTCTTTAGTGACGGGTCCAAACAAAGATCTCATCAGCTCCTCTAGCCCTATCGGCGACTCATGCACTTCGAGCCTTCTTAACGACGGCGCAAGTGGCTGAATGCTGACTGCGTTGGTGGTATAGTGGTGAGCATAGCTGCCTTCCAAGCAGTTGACCCGGGTTCGATTCCCGGCCAACGCATGTCCTTTGGCTCGGGCTGATGTTGAAGCAGAACTCCTTCTGTGACCTGTGGCTCCTCCCAAAACTTTTGGATGGATCGTTCAGAAGCCGAAAAGAGGTAGCTCTCCCCGTCGGGGAATCGAACCCCGGTCTTCCCCGTGACAGGCGGAGATACTGTCCAATATACTAACGAGAAACTGTGCATGTTGCTGTTTCTCCCCCAACCGACGCTACTGCACCGACATAACTGAACAATGCATGGCTTTTTCTGACGCTGACACAGCCCTAGCACCGTCAAATTCCGGATGGACCCATCATTAGCTAAAGTGGCATTACATTTGGAACACTACCCGTTGCAGGGGTCATTGTTTGGACTCTTTTTTTTTTTTTTTTTTTTTTTAAATAGTGCTTTAAACAAAAAGGATTGTGTCAATGCAACTGAACAACATTAATTAGGAACACAGTGCGTCAATAAAGCAAAATGACAGTTAAAGGCATTTCGTCATTGAAATCGATGATGTCATCATTCAGCTAAGTTCAGTTTAAATAGTATCTGTGCAATAATTTTCAATCAAGTCAACGATATCGCTGTACATGAAGTGTCCCCAGCTATGCCTGCCAGAGGCGACAGAGGCAAGGAACCAAAACTCGATCGGTGAAAAAATGGAGAAAAAACCCGGTGAGAAACCAGGCTCAGTCGGGGAGACAGTTCTCCTCTGGTCAGAAGAAACCAGCAAATCGGCTCCAGGCTGCAGAAAAGTCAGACTGTGCAGAAGAATCATCTGTTTCCTGTGGTCTTGTCCTGGTGGTCGTCTAAGACAAGGTCTTTACAGGGGATCTGTATCTGGGGCTCATCTAGTTGTCCCGGTCTCCGCTGTGTTTCAGGGCCATAGAGGTCCTATCTAGGTGTTGATCCACCATCTTGTCTGGATACTGACTGGATCCGGGTGACTGAAGCGGCCCACTGATCTGGATACAGAATGGATCTGGTGGCTACGGTGACCTCGGAATAAGGGATTTCTTTAAAAGACTCTTTTATTCATATAAGATTTTCTCCAACTTTTCAGATGGATGCATGAGAAAGAGATTGCCTTGATTGGGCTTGTGGTTATTGGTGGACCGAGGACAGAGCTACAACAAAATGCAATAGCAGAATCAATTTGGCCGTCCGCCAACACGCTGCAGGAGGGCGTGCCACTGGTCATCGTCTGTATTTGCACTCTCTGCGTTTGCGCTGTCAGCACTTAGTGTTTATTTAGCTGGCATGGGAAGGCAGCACTTTCTTGTACGTGACGGGAAGCAAACTCTGGAAGGCTCTCTTTAGTGACGGGTCCAAACAAAGATCTCATCAGCTCCTCTAGCCCTATCGGCGACTCGTGCACTTCGAGCCTTCTTAACGACGGCGCAAGTGGCTGACTGCGTTGGTGGTATAGTGGTGAGCATAGTTGACCCGGGTTCGATTCCCGGCCAACGCATGTCCTTTGGCTCGGGCTGATGTCGAAGCAGAACTCCTTCTGTGACCTGTGGCTCCTCCCAAAACTTTTGGATGGATCGTTCAGAAGCCGAAAAGAGGTAGCTCTCCCTGTCGGGGAATCGAACCCCGGTCTTCCGCGTGACAGGCGGAGATACTGTCCACTATACTAACGAGGAGCTGTGCATGTTGCTGTTTCTCCCCCAACCGACGCTACTGCACCGACATAACTGAACAATGCATGGCTTTTTCTGACGCTGACACAGCCCTAGCACCGTCAAATTCCGGATGGACCCATCATTAGCTAAAGTGGCATTACATTTGGAACACTACCCGTTGCAGGGGTCATTGTTTGGACTCTTTTTTTTTTTTTTTTTTTTTTTTAAATAGTGCTTTAAACAAAAAGGATTGTGTCAATGCAACTGAACAACATTCATTAGGAACACAGTGCGTCAATAAAGCAAAATGACAGTTAAAGGCATTTCGTCATTGAAATCGATGATGTCATCATTCAGCTAAGTTCAGTTTAAATAGTATCTGTGCAATAATTTTCAATCAAGTCAATGATATCGCTGTACATGAAGTGTCCCCAGCTATGCCTGCCAGAGGCGACAGAGGCAAGGAACCAAAACTCGATCGGTGAAAAAATGGAGAAAAAACCCGGTGAGAAACCAGGCTCAGTCGGGGAGACAGTTCTCCTCTGGTCAGAAGAAACCAGCAAATCAGCTCCAGGCTGCAGAAAAGTCAGACTGTGCAGAAGAATCATCTGTTTCCTGTGGTCTTGTCCTGGTGGTCGTCTAAGACAAGGTCTTTACAGGGGATCTGTATCTGGGGCTCATCTAGTTGTCCCGGTCTCCGCTGTGTTTCAGGGCCATAGAGGTCCTTTCTAGGTGTTGATCCACCATCTTGTCTGGATACTGACTGGATCCGGGTGACTGAAGCGGCCCACTGATCTGGATACAGAATGGATCTGGTGGCTACGGTGACCTCGGAATAAGGGATTTCTTTAAAAGACTCTTTTATTCATATAAGATTTTCTCCAACTTTTCAGATGGAGGCATGAGAAAGAGATTGCCTTGATTGGGCTTGTGGTTATTGGTGGACCGAGGACAGAGCTACAACAAAATGCAATAGCAGAATCAATTTGGCCGTCCGCCAACACGCTGCAGGAGGGCGTGCCACTGGTCATCGTCTGTATTTGCACTCTCTGCGTTTGCGCTGTCAGCACTTAGTGTTTATTTAGCTGGCATGGGAAGGCAGCACTTTCTTGTACGTGACGGGAAGCAAACTCTGGAAGGCTCTCTTTAGTGACGGGTCCAAACAAAGATCTCATCAGCTCCTCTAGCCCTATCGGCGACTCGTGCACTTCGAGCCTTCTTAACGACGGCGCAAGTGGCTGACTGCGTTGGTGGTATAGTGGTGAGCATAGTTGACCCGGGTTCGATTCCCGGCCAACGCATGTCCTTTGGCTCGGGCTGATGTCGAAGCAGAACTCCTTCTGTGACCTGTGGCTCCTCCCAAAACTTTTGGATGGATCGTTCAGAAGCCGAAAAGAGGTAGCTCTCCCCGTCGGGGAATCGAACCCCAGTCTTCCGCGTGACAGGCGGAGATACTGTCCACTATACTAACGAGGAGCTGTGCATGTTGCTGTTTCTCCCCCAACCGACGCTACTGCACCGACATAACTGAACAATGCATGGCTTTTTCTGACGCTGACACAGCCCTAGCACCGTCAAATTCCGGATGGACCCATCATTAGCTAAAGTGGCATTACATTTGGAACACTACCCGTTGCAGGGGTCATTGTTTGGACTCTTTTTTTTTTTTTTTTTTTTTTTTTAAATAGTGCTTTAAACAAAAAGGATTGTGTCAATGCAACTGAACAACATTAATTAGGAACACAGTGCGTCAATAAAGCAAAATGACAGTTAAAGGCATTTCGTCATTGAAATCGATGATGTCATCATTCAGCTAAGTTCAGTTTAAATAGTATCTGTGCAATAATTTTCAATCAAGTCAACGATATCGCTGTACATGAAGTGTCCCCAGCTATGCCTGCCAGAGGCGACAGAGGCAAGGAACCAAAACTCGATCGGTGAAAAAATGGAGAAAAAACCCGGTGAGAAACCAGGCTCAGTCGGGGAGACAGTTCTCCTCTGGTCAGAAGAAACCAGCAAATCAGCTCCAGGCTGCAGAAAAGTCAGACTGTGCAGAAGAATCATCTGTTTCCTGTGGTCTTGTCCTGGTGGTCGTCTAAGACAAGGTCTTTACAGGGGATCTGTATCTGGGGCTCATCTAGTTGTCCCGGTCTCCGCTGTGTTTCAGGGCCATAGAGGTCCTTTCTAGGTGTTGATCCACCATCTTGTCTGGATACTGACTGGATCCGGGTGACTGAAGCGGCCCACTGATCTGGATACAGAATGGATCTGGTGGCTACGGTGACCTCGGAATAAGGGATTTCTTTAAAAGACTCTTTTATTCATATAAGATTTTCTCCAACTTTTCAGATGGAGGCATGAGAAAGAGATTGCCTTGATTGGGCTTGTGGTTATTGGTGGACCGAGGACAGAGCTACAACAAAATGCAATAGCAGAATCAATTTGGCCGTCCGCCAACACGCTGCAGGAGGGCGTGCCACTGGTCATCGTCTGTATTTGCACTCTCTGCGTTTGCGCTGTCAGCACTTAGTGTTTATTTAGCTGGCATGGGAAGGCAGCACTTTCTTGTACGTGACGGGAAGCAAACTCTGGAAGGCTCTCTTTAGTGACGGGTCCAAACAAAGATCTCATCAGCTCCTCTAGCCCTATCGGCGACTCGTGCACTTCGAGCCTTCTTAACGACGGCGCAAGTGGCTGACTGCTGACTGCGTTGGTGGTATAGTGGTGAGCATAGCTGCCTTCCAAGCAGTTGACCCGGGTTCGATTCCCGGCCAACGCATGTCCTTTGGCTCGGGCTGATGTCGAAGCAGAACTCCTTCTGTGACCTGTGGCTCCTCCTAAAACTTTTGGATGGATCGTTCAGAAGCCGAAAAGAGCTAGCTCTCCCCGTCGGGGAATCGAACCCCGGTCTTCCACGTGACAGGCGGAGATACTGTCCACTATACTAACGAGGAGCTGCGCATGTTGCTGTTTCTCCCCCAACCGACGCTACTGCACCGACATAACTGAACAATGCATGGCTTTTTCTGACGCTGACACAGCCCTAGCACCGTCAAATTCCGGATGGACCCATCATTAGCTTAAGTGGCATTACATGTGGAACACTACCCGTTGCAGGGGTCATTGTTTGGACTCTTTTTTTTTTTTTTTTTTTTTTTAAATTGCGCTTTAAACAAAAATGATTGTGTCAATGCAACTGAACAACATTAATTAGGAACACAGTGCGTCAATAAAGCAAAATGACAGTTAAAGGCATTTCGTCATTGAAATCGATGATGTCATCATTCAGGTAAGTTCAGTTTAAATAGTATCTGTGCAATAATTTTCAATCAAGTCAACGATATCGCTGTACATGAAGTGTCCCCAGCTATGCCTGCCAGAGGCGACAGAGGCAAGGAACCAAAACTCGATCGGTGAAAAAATGGAGAAAAAACCCGGTGAGAAACCAGGCTCAGTCGGGGAGACAGTTCTCCTCTGGTCAGAAGAAACCAGCAAATCAGCTCCAGGCTGCAGAAAAGTCAGACTGTGCAGAAGAATCATCTGTTTCCTGTGGTCTTGTCCTGGTGGTCGTCTAAGACAAGGTCTTTACAGGGGATCTGTATCTGGGGCTCATCTAGTTGTCCCGGTCTCCGCTGTGTTTCAGGGCCATAGAGGTCCTTTCTAGGTGTTGATCCACCATCTTGTCTGGATACTGACTGGATCCGGGTGACTGAAGCGGCCCACTGATCTGGATACAGAATGGATCTGGTGGCTACGGTGACCTCGGAATAAGGGATTTCTTTAAAAGACTCTTTTATTCATATAAGATTTTCTCCAACTTTTCAGATTGAGGCATGAGAAAGAGATTGCCTTGATTGGGCTTGTGGTTATTGGTGGACCGAGGACAGAGCTACAACAAAATGCAATAGCAGAATCAATTTGGCCGTCCGCCAACACGCTGCAGGAGGGCGTGCCACTGGTCATCGTCTGTATTTGCACTCTCTTCGTTTGCGCTGTCAGCACTTAGTGTTTATTTAGCTGGCATGGGAAGGCAGCACTTTCTTGTACGTGACGGGAAGCAAACTCTGGAAGGCTCTCTTTAGTGACGGGTCCAAACAAAGATCTCATCAGCTCCTCTAGCCCTATCGGCGACTCGTGCACTTCGAGCCTTCTTAACGACGGCGCAAGTGGCTGACTGCTGACTGCGTTGGTGGTATAGTGGTGAGCATAGCTGCCTTCCAAGCAGTTGACCTGGGTTCGATTCCCGGCCAACGCATGTCCTTTGGCTCGGGCTGATGTCGAAGCAGAACTCCTTCTGTGACCTGTGGCTCCTCCCAAAACTTTTGGATGGATCGTTCAGAAGCCAAAAAGAGGTAGCTCTCCCCGTCGGGGAATCGAACCCCGGACTTCCGCGTGACAGGCGGAGATACTGTCCACTATACTAACGAGGAGCTGTGCATGTTGCTGTTTCTCCCCCAACCGACGCTACTGCACCGACATAACTGAACAATGCATGGCTTTTTCTGACGCTGACACAGCCCTAGCACCGTCAAATTCCGGATGGACCCATCATTAGCTAAAGTGGCATTACATTTGGAACACTACCCGTTGCAGGGGTCATTGTTTGGACTCTTTTTTTTTTTTTTTTTTAAATAGTGCTTTAAACAAAAAGGATTGTGTCAATGCAACTGAACAACATTAATTAGGAACACAGTGCGTCAATAAAGCAAAATGACAGTTAAAGGCATTTCGTCATTGAAATCAATGATGTCATCATTCAGGTAAGTTCAGTTTAAATAGTATCTGTGCAATAATTTTCAATCAAGTCAACGATATCGCTGTACATGAAGTGTCCCCAGCTATGCCTGCCAGAGGCGACAGAGGCAAGGAACCAAAACTCGATCGGTGAAAAAATGGAGAAAAAACCCGGTGAGAAACCAGGCTCAGTCGGGGAGACAGTTCTCCTCTGGTCAGAAGAAACCAGCAAATCAGCTCCAGGCTGCAGAAAAGTCAGACTGTGCAGAAGAATCATCTGTTTCCTGTGGTCTTGTCCTGGTGGTCGTCTAAGACAAGGTCTTTACAGGGGATCTGTATCTGGGGCTCATCTAGTTGTCCCGGTCTCCGCTGTGTTTCAGGGCCATAGAGGTCCTTTCTAGGTGTTGATCCACCATCTTGTCTGGATACTGACTGGATCCGGGTGACTGAAGCGGCCCACTGATCTGGATACAGAATGGATCTGGTGGCTACGGTGACCTCGGAATAAGGGATTTCTTTAAAAGACTCGTTTATTCATATAAGATTTTCTCCAACTTTTCAGATGGAGGCATGAGAAAGAGATTGCCTTGATTGGGCTTGTGGTTATTGGTGGACCGAGGACAGAGCTACAACAAAATGCAATAGCAGAATCAATTTGGCCGTCCGCCAACACGCTGCAGGAGGGCGTGCCACTGGTCATCGTCCGTATTTGCACTCTCTGCGTTTGCGCTGTCAGCACTTAGTGTTTATTTAGCTGGCATGGGAAGGCAGCACTTTCTTGTACGTGACGGGAAGCAAACTCTGGAAGGCTCTCTTTAGTGACGGGTCCAAACAAAGATCTCATCAGCTCCTCTAGCCCTATCGGTGACTCGTGCACTTCGAGCCTTCTTAACGACGGCGCAAAGTGGCTGACTAATGATTGCGTTGGTGGTATAGTGGTGAGCATAGCTGCCTTCCAAGCAGTTGACCCGGGTTCGATTCCCGGCCAACGCATGTCCTTTGGCTCGGGCTGATGTCGAAGCAGAACTCCTTCTGTGACCTGTGGCTCCTCCCAAAACTTTTGGATGGATCGTTCAGAAGCCGAAAAGAGGTAGCTCTCCCCGTCGGGGAATCGAACCCCGGTCTTCCGCGTGACAGGCGGAGATACTGTCCACTATACTAACGAGGAGCTGTGCATGATGCTGTTTCTCCCCCAACCGACGCTACTGCACCGACATAGCTGAACAACGCATGGCTTTTTCTGACGCTGACACAGCCCTAGCACCATCAAATTCCGGATGGACCCATCATTAGCTAAAGTGGCATTACATTTGGAACACTACCCGTTGCAGGGGTCATTGTTTGGACTCTTTTTTTTTTTTTTTTTTTTTTTTTTTTTAAATAGTGCTTTAAACAAAAAGGATTGTGTCAATGCAACTGAACAACATTAATTAGGAACACAGTGCGTCAATAAAGCAAAATGACAGTTAAAGGCATTTCGTCATTGAAATCGATGATGTCATCATTCAGCTAAGTTCAGTTTAAATAGTATCTGTGCAATAATTTTCAATCAAGTCAACGATATCGCTGTACATGAAGTGTCCCCAGCTATGCCTGCCAGAGGCGACAGAGGCAAGGAACCAAAACTCGATCGGTGAAAAAATGGAGAAAAAACCCGGTGAGAAACCAGGCTCAGTCGGGGAGACAGTTCTCCTCTGGTCAGAAGAAACCAGCAAATCAGCTCCAGGCTGCAGAAAAGTCAGACTGTGCAGAAGAATCATCTGTTTCCTGTGGTCTTGTCCTGGTGGTCGTCTAAGACAAGGTCTTTACAGGGGATCTGTATCTGGGGCTCATCTAGTTGTCCCGGTCTCCGCTGTGTTTCAGGGCCATAGAGGTCCTTTCTAGGTGTTGATCCACCATCTTGTCTGGATACTGACTGGATCCGGGTGACTGAAGCGGCCCACTGATCTGGATACAGAATGGATCTGGTGGCTACGGTGACCTCGGAATAAGGGATTTCTTTAAAAGACTCTTTTATTCATATAAGATTTTCTCCAACTTTTCAGATGGAGGCATGAGAAAGAGATTGCCTTGATTGGGCTTGTGGTTATTGGTGGACCGAGGACAGAGCTACAACAAAATGCAATAGCAGAATCAATTTGGCCGTCCGCCAACACGCTGCAGGAGGGCGTGCCACTGGTCATCGTCTGTATTTGCACTCTCTGCGTTTGCGCTGTCAGCACTTAGTGTTTATTTAGCTGGCATGGGAAGGCAGCACTTTCTTGTACGTGACGGGAAGCAAACTCTGGAAGGCTCTCTTTAGTGACGGGTCCAAACAAAGATCTCATCAGCTCCTCTAGCCCTATCGGTGACTCGTGCACTTCGAGCCTTCTTAACGACGGCGCAAGTGGCTGACTAATGATTGCGTTGGTGGTATAGTGGTGAGCATAGCTGCCTTCCAAGCAGTTGACCTGGGTTCGATTCCCGGCCAACGCATGTCCTTTGGCTCGGGCTGATGTCGAAGCAGAACTCCTTCTGTGACCTGTGGCTCCTCCCAAAACTTTTGGATGGATCGTTCAGAAGCCGAAAAGAGGTAGCTCTCCCCGTCGGGGAATCAAACCCCGGTCTTCCGCGTGACAGGCGGAGATACTGTCCACTATACTAACGAGGAGCTGTGCATGTTGCTGTTTCTCCCCCAACCGACGCTACTGCACCGACATAGCTGAACAACGCATGGCTTTTTCTGACGCTGACACAGCCCTAGCACCGTCAAATTCCGGATGGACCCATCATTAGCTAAAGTGGCATTACATTTGGAACACTACCCGTTGCAGGGGTCATTGTTTGGACTCTTTTTTTTTTTTTTTTTTTTTTTAAATAGTGCTTTAAACAAAAAGGATTGTGTCAATGCAACTGAACAACATTAATTAGGAACACAGTGCGTCAATAAAGCAAAATGACAGTTAAAGGCATTTCGTCATTGAAATCGATGATGTCATCATTCAGCTAAGTTCAGTTTAAATAGTATCTGTGCAATAATTTGCAATCAAGTCAACGATATCGCTGTACATGAAGTGTCCCCAGCTATGACTGCCAGAGGCGACAGAGGCAAGGAACCCAAACTCGATCAGTGAAAAAATGGAGAAAAAACCCGATGAGAAACCAGGCTCAGTCGGGGAGACAGTTCTCCTCTGGTCAGAAGAAACCAGCAAATCAGCTCCAGGCTGCAGAAAAGTCAGACTGTGCAGAAGAATCATCTGTTTCCTGTGGTCTTGTCCTGGTGGTCGTCTAAGACAAGGTCTTTACAGGGGATCTGTATCTGGGGCTCATCTAGTTGTCCCGGTCTCCGCTGTGTTTCAGGGCCATAGAGGTCCTTTCTAGGTGTTGATCCACCATCTTGTCTGGATACTGACTGGATCCGGGTGACTGAAGCGGCCCACTGATCTGGATACAGAATGGATCTGGTGGCTACGGTGACCTCGGAATAAGGGATTTCTTTAAAAGACTCTTTTATTCATATAAGATTTTCTCCAACTTTTCAGATGGAGGCATGAGAAAGAGATTGCCTTGATTGGGCTTGTGGTTATTGGTGGACCGAGGACAGAGCTACAACAAAATGCAATAGCAGAATCAATTTGGCCGTCCGCCAACACGCTGCAGGAGGGCGTGCCACTGGTCATCGTCTGTATTTGCACTCTCTGCGTTTGCGCTGTCAGCACTTAGTGTTTATTTAGCTGGCATGGGAAGGCAGCACTTTCTTGTACGTGACGGGAAGCAAACTCTGGAAGGCTCTCTTTAGTGACGGGTCCAAACAAAGATCTCATCAGCTCCTCTAGCCCTATCGGCGACTCGTGCACTTCGAGCCTTCTTAACGACGGCGCAAGTGGCTGACTGCTGACTGTGTTGGTGGTGTAGTGGTGAGCATAGCTGCCTTCCAAGCAGTTGACCCGGGTTCGATTCCCGGCCAACGCATGTCCTTTGGCTCGGGCTGATGTCGAAGCAGAACTCCTTCTGTGACCTGTGGCTCCTCCCAAAACTTTTGGATGGATCGTTCAGAAGCCGAAAAGAGGTAGCTCTCCCCGTCGGGGAATCGAACCCCGGTCTTCCGCGTGACAGGCGGAGATACTGTCCACTATACTAACGAGGAGCTGTGCATGTTGCTGTTTCTCCCCCAACCGACGCTACTGCACCGACATAACTGAACAATGCATGGCTTTTTCTGACGCTGACACAGCCCTAGCACCGTCAAATTCCGGATGGACCCATCATTAGCTAAAGTGGCATTACATTTGGAACACTACCCGTTGCAGGGGTCATTGTTTGGACTCTTTTTTTTTTTTTTTTTTTAAATAGTGCTTTAAACAAAAAGGATTGTGTCAATGCAACTGAACAACATTAATTAGGAACACAGTGCGTCAATAAAGCAAAATGACAGTTAAAGGCATTTCGTCATTGAAATCGATGATGTCATCATTCAGCTAAGTTCAGTTTAAATAGTATCTGTGCAATAATTTTCAATCAAGTCAACGATATCGCTGTACATGAAGTGTCCCCAGCTATGCCTGCCAGAGGCGACAGAGGCAAGGAACCAAAACTCGATCGGTGAAAAAATGGAGAAAAAACCCGGTGAGAAACCAGGCTCAGTCGGGGAGACAGTTCTCCTCTGGTCAGAAGAAACCAGCAAATCAGCTCCAGGCTGCAGAAAAGTCAGACTGTGCAGAAGAATCATCTGTTTCCTGTGGTCTTGTCCTGGTGGTCGTCTAAGACAAGGTCTTTACAGGGGATCTGTATCTGGGGCTCATCTAGTTGTCCCGGTCTCCGCTGTGTTTCAGGGCCATAGAGGTCCTTTCTAGGTGTTGATCCACCATCTTGTCTGGATACTGACTGGATCCGGGTGACTGAAGCGGCCCACTGATCTGGATACAGAATGGATCTGGTGGCTACGGTGACCTCGGAATAAGGGATTTCTTTAAAAGACTCTTTTATTCATATAAGATTTTCTCCAACTTTTCAGATGGAGGCATGAGAAAGAGATTGCCTTGATTGGGCTTGTGGTTATTGGTGGACCGAGGACAGAGCTACAACAAAATGCAATAGCAGAATCAATTTGGCCGTCCGCCAACACGCTGCAGGAGGGCGTGCCACTGGTCATCGTCTGTATTTGCACTCTCTGCGTTTGCGCTGTCAGCACTTAGTGTTTATTTAGCTGGCATGGGAAGGCAGCACTTTCTTGTACGTGACGGGAAGCAAACTCTGGAAGGCTCTCTTTAGTGACGGGTCCAAACAAAGATCTCATCAGCTCCTCTAGCCCTATCGGCGACTCGTGCACTTCGAGCCTTCTTAACGATGGCGCAAGTGGCTGACTGCTGACTGCGTTGGTGGTGTAGTGGTGAGCATAGCTGCCTTCCAAGCAGTTGACCCGGGTTCGATTCCCGGCCAACGCATGTCCTTTGGCTCGGGCTGATGTCGAAGCAGAACTCCTTCTGTGACCTGTGGCTCCTCCCAAAACTTTTGGATGGATCGTTCAGAAGCCGAAAAGAGGTAGCTCTCCCCGTCGGGGAATCGAACCCCGGTCTTCCGCGTGACAGGCGGAGATACTGTCCACTATACTAACGAGGAGCTGTGCATGTTGCTGTTTCTCCCCCAACCGACGCTACTGCACCGACATAACTGAACATTGCATGGCTTTTTCTGACGCTGACACAGCCCTAGCACCGTCAAATTCCGGATGGACCCATCATTAGCTAAAGTGGCATTACATTTGGAACACTACCCGTTGCAGGGGTCATTGTTTGGACTCTTTTTTTGTTTTTTTTTTAAATAGTGCTTTAAACAAAAAGGATTGTGTCAATGCAACTGAACAACATTAATTAGGAACACAGTGCGTCAATAAAGCAAAATGACAGTTAAAGGCATTTCGTCATTGAAATCGATGATGTCATCATTCAGCTAAGTTCAGTTTAAATAGTATCTGTGCAATAATTTTCAATCAAGTCAACGATATCGCTGTACATGAAGTGTCCCCAGCTATGCCTGCCAGAGGCGACAGAGGCAAGGAACCAAAACTCGATCGGTGAAAAAATGGAGAAAAAACCCGGTGAGAAACCAGGCTCAGTCGGGGAGACAGTTCTCCTCTGGTCAGAAGAAACCAGCAAATCAGCTCCAGGCTGCAGAAAAGTCAGACTGTGCAGAAGAATCATCTGTTTCCTGTGGTCTTGTCCTGGTGGTCGTCTAAGACAAGGTCTTTACAGGGGATCTGTATCTGGGGCTCATCTAGTTGTCCCGGTCTCCGCTGTGTTTCAGGGCCATAGAGGTCCTTTCTAGGTGTTGATCCACCATCTTGTCTGGATACTGACTGGATCCGGGTGACTGAAGCGGCCCACTGATCTGGATACAGAATGGATCTGGTGGCTACGGTGACCTCGGAATAAGGGATTTCTTTAAAAGACTCTTTTATTCATATAAGATTTTCTCCAACTTTTCAGATGGAGGCATGAGAAAGAGATTGCCTTGATTGGGCTTGTGGTTATTGGTGGACCGAGGACAGAGCTACAACAAAATGCAATAGCAGAATCAATTTGGCCGTCCGCCAACACGCTGCAGGAGGGCGTGCCACTGGTCATCGTCTGTATTTGCACTCTCTGCGTTTGCGCTGTCAGCACTTAGTGTTTATTTAGCTGGCATGGGAAGGCAGCACTTTCTTGTACGTGACGGGAAGCAAACTCTGGAAGGCTCTCTTTAGTGACGGGTCCAAACAAAGATCTCATCAGCTCCTCTAGCCCTATCGGCGACTCGTGCACTTCGAGCCTTCTTAACGACGGCGCAAGTGGCTGACTGCTGACTGCTGACTGCGTTGGTGGTGTAGTGGTGAGCATAGCTGCCTTCCAAGCAGTTGACCCGGGTTCGATTCCCGGCCAACGCATGTCCTTTGGCTCGGGCTGATGTCGAAGCAGAACTCCTTCTGTGACCTGTGGCTCCTCCCAAAACTTTTGGATGGATCGTTCAGAAGCCGAAAAGAGGTAGCTCTCCCCGTCGGGGAATCGAACCCCGGTCTTCCGCGTGACAGGCGGAGATACTGTCCACTATACTAACGAGGAGCTGTGCATGTTGCTGTTTCTCCCCCAACCGACGCTACTGCACCGACATAACTGAACAATGCATGGCTTTTTCTGACGCTGACACAGCCCTAGCACCGTCAAATTCCGGATGGACCCATCATTAGCTAAAGTGGCATTACATTTGGAACACTACCCGTTGCAGGGGTCATTGTTTGGACTCTTTTTTTTTTTTTTTTTTTAAATAGTGCTTTAAACAAAAAGGATTGTGTCAATGCAACTGAACAACATTAATTAAGAACACAGTGCGTCAATAAAGCAAAATGACAGTTAAAGGCATTTCGTCATTGAAATCGATGATGTCATCATTCAGCTAAGTTCAGTTTAAATAGTATCTGTGCAATAATTTTCAATCAAGTCAACGATATCGCTGTACATGAAGTGTCCCCAGCTATGCCTGCCAGAGGCGACAGAGGCAAGGAACCAAAACTCGATCGGTGAAAAAATGGAGAAAAAACCCGGTGAGAAACCAGGCTCAGTCGGGGAGACAGTTCTCCTCTGGTCAGAAGAAACCAGCAAATCAGCTCCAGGCTGCAGAAAAGTCAGACTGTGCAGAAGAATCATCTGTTTCCTGTGGTCTTGTCCTGGTGGTCGTCTGAGACAAGGTCTTTACAGGGGATCTGTATCTGGGGCTCATCTAGTTGTCCCGGTCTCCGCTGTGTTTCAGGGCCATAGAGGTCCTTTCTAGGTGTTGATCCACCATCTTGTCTGGATACTGACTGGATCCGGGTGACTGAAGCGGCCCACTGATCTGGATACAGAATGGACCTGGTGGCTACGGTGACCTCGGAATAAGGGATTTCTTTAAAAGACTCTTTTATTCATATAAGATTTTCTCCAACTTTTCAGATGGAGGCATGAGAAAGAGATTGCCTTGATTGGGCTTGTGGTTATTGGTGGACCGAGGACAGAGCTACAACAAAATGCAATAGCAGAATCAATTTGGCCGTCCGCCAACACGCTGCAGGAGGGCGTGCCACTGGTCATCGTCTGTATTTGCACTCTCTGCGTTTGCGCTGTCAGCACTTAGTGTTTATTTAGCTGGCATGGGAAGGCAGCACTTTCTTGTACGTGACGGGAAGCAAACTCTGGAAGGCTCTCTTTAGTGACGGGTCCAAACAAAGATCTCATCAGCTCCTCTAGCCCTATCGGCGACTCGTGCACTTCGAGCCTTCTTAACGACGGCGCAAGTGGCTGACTGCTGACTGCGTTGGTGGTGTAGTGGTGAGCATAGCTGCCTTCCAAGCAGTTGACCCGGGTTCGATTCCCGGCCAACGCATGTCCTTTGGCTCGGGCTGATGTCGAAGCAGACCTCCTTCTGTGACCTGTGGCTCCTCCCAAAACTTTTGGATGGATCGTTCAGAAGCCGAAATGAGGTAGCTCTCCCCATCGGGGAATCGAACCCCGGTCTTCCGCGTGACAGGCGGAGATACTGTCCACTATACTAACGAGGAGCTGTGCATGTTGCTGTTTCTCCCCCAACCGACGCTACTGCACCGACATAACTGAACAATGCATGGCTTTTTCTGATGCTGACACAGCCCTAGCACCGTCAAATTCCGGATGGACCCATCATTAGCTAAAGTGGCATTACATTTGGAACACTACCCGTTGCAGGGGTCATTGTTTGGACTCTTTTTTTTTTTTTTTTTTTTTTTTTAAATAGTGCTTTAAACAAAAAGGATTGTGTCAATGCAACTGAACAACATTAATTAGGAACACAGTGCGTCAATAAAGCAAAATGACAGTTAAAGGCATTTCGTCATTGAAATCGATGATGTCATCATTCAGCTAAGTTCAGTTTAAATAGTATCTGTGCAATAATTTTCAATCAAGTCAACGATATCGCTGTACATGAAGTGTCCCCAGCTATGCCTGCCAGAGGCGACAGAGGCAAGGAACCAAAACTCGATCGGTGAAAAAATGGAGAAAAAACCCGGTGAGAAACCAGGCTCAGTCGGGGAGACAGTTCTCCTCTGGTCAGAAGAAACCAGCAAATCAGCTCCAGGCTGCAGAAAAGTCAGACTGTGCAGAAGAATCATCTGTTTCCTGTGGTCTTGTCCTGGTGGTCGTCTAAGACAAGGTCTTTACAGGGGATCTGTATCTGGGGCTCATCTAGTTGTCCCGGTCTCCGCTGTGTTTCAGGGCCATAGAGGTCCTTTCTAGGTGTTGATCCACCATCTTGTCTGGATACTGACTGGATCCGGGTGACTGAAGCGGCCCACTGATCTGGATACAGAATGGATCTGGTGGCTACGGTGACCTCGGAATAAGGGATTTCTTTAAAAGACTCTTTTATTCATATAAGATTTTCTCCAACTTTTCAGATGGAGGCATGAGAAAGAGATTGCCTTGATTGGGCTTGTGGTTATTGGTGGACCGAGGACAGAGCTACAACAAAATGCAATAGCAGAATCAATTTGGCCGTCCGCCAACACGCTGCAGGAGGGCGTGCCACTGGTCATCGTCTGTATTTGCACTCTCTGCGTTTGCGCTGTCAGCACTTAGTGTTTATTTAGCTGGCATGGGAAGGCAGCACTTTCTTGTACGTGACGGGAAGCAAACTCTGGAAGGCTCTCTTTAGTGACGGGTCCAAACAAAGATCTCATCAGCTCCTCTAGCCCTATCGGCGACTCGTGCACTTCGAGCCTTCTTAACGACGGCGCAAGTGGCTGACTGCTGACTGCGTTGGTGGTGTAGTGGTGAGCATAGCTGCCTTCCAAGCAGTTGACCCGGGTTCGATTCCCGGCCAACGCATGTCCTTTGGCTCGGGCTGATGTCGAAGCAGAACTCCTTCTGTGACCTGTGGCTCCTCCCAAAACTTTTGGATGGATCGATCAGAAGCCGAAAAGAGGTAGCTCTCCCCGTCGGGGAATCGAACCCCGGTCTTCCGCGTGACAGGCGGAGATACTGTCCACTATACTAACGAGGAGCTGTGCATGTTGCTGTTTCTCCCCCAACCGACGCTACTGCACCGACATAACTGAACATTGCATGGCTTTTTCTGACGCTGACACAGCCCTAGCACCGTCAAATTCCGGATGGACCCATCATTAGCTAAAGTGGCATTACATTTGGAACACTACCCGTTGCAGGGGTCATTGTTTGGACTCTTTTTTTTGTTTTTGTTTTAAATAGTGCTTTAAACAAAAAGGATTGTGTCAATGCAACTGAACAACATTAATTAGGAACACAGTGCGTCAATAAAGCAAAATGACAGTTAAAGGCATTTCGTCATTGAAATCGATGATGTCATCATTCAGCTAAGTTCAGTTTAAATAGTATCTGTGCAATAATTTTCAATCAAGTCAACGATATCGCTGTACATGAAGTGTCCCCAGCTATGCCTGCCAGAGGCGACAGAGGCAAGGAACCAAAACTCGATCGGTGAAAAAATGGAGAAAAAACCCGGTGAGAAACCAGGCTCAGTCGGGGAGACAGTTCTCCTCTGGTCAGAAGAAACCAGCAAATCAGCTCCAGGCTGCAGAAAAGTCAGACTGTGCAGAAGAATCATCTGTTTCCTGTGGTCTTGTCCTGGTGGTCGTCTAAGACAAGGTCTTTACAGGGGATCTGTATCTGGGGCTCATCTAGTTGTCCCGGTCTCCGCTGTGTTTCAGGGCCATAGAGGTCCTTTCTAGGTGTTGATCCACCATCTTGTCTGGATACTGACTGGATCCGGGTGACTGAAGCGGCCCACTGATCTGGATACAGAATGGATCTGGTGGCTACGGTGACCTCGGAATAAGGGATTTCTTTAAAAGACTCTTTTATTCATATAAGATTTTCTCCAACTTTTCAGATGGAGGCATGAGAAAGAGATTGCCTTGATTGGGCTTGTGGTTATTGGTGGACCGAGGACAGAGCTACAACAAAATGCAATAGCAGAATCAATTTGGCCGTCCGCCAACACGCTGCAGGAGGGCGTGCCACTGGTCATCGTCTGTATTTGCACTCTCTGCGTTTGCGCTGTCAGCACTTAGTGTTTATTTAGCTGGCATGGGAAGGCAGCACTTTCTTGTACGTGACGGGAAGCAAACTCTGGAAGGCTCTCTTTAGTGACGGGTCCAAACAAAGATCTCATCAGCTCCTCTAGCCCTATCGGCGACTCGTGCACTTCGAGCCTTCTTAACGACGGCGCAAGTGGCTGACTGCTGACTGCGTTGGTGGTATAGTGGTGAGCATAGCTGCCTTCCAAGCAGTTGACCCGGGTTCGATTCCCGGCCAACGCATGTCCTTTGGCTCGGGCTGATGTCGAAGCAGACCTCCTTCTGTGACCTGTGGCTCCTCCCAAAACTTTTGGATGGATCGTTCAGAAGCCGAAAAGAGGTAGCTCTCCCCGTCGGGGAATCGAACCCCGGTCTTCCGCGTGACAGGCGGAGATACTGTCCACTATACTAACGAGGAGCTGTGCATGTTGCTGTTTCTCCCCCAACCGACGCTACTGCACCGACATAACTGAACAATGCATGGCTTTTTCTGACGCTGACACAGCCCTAGCACCGTCAAATTCCGGATGGACCCATCATTAGCTAAAGTGGCATTACATTTGGAACACTACCCGTTGCAGGGGTCATTGTTTGGACTCTTTTTTTTTTTTTTTTTTTTTTTAAATAGTGCTTTAAACAAAAAGGATTGTGTCAATGCAACTGAACAACATTAATTAGGAACACAGTGCGTCAATAAAGCAAAATGACAGTTAAAGGCATTTCGTCATTGAAATCGATGATGTCATCATTCAGCTAAGTTCAGTTTAAATAGTATCTGTGCAATAATTTTCAATCAAGTCAACGATATCGCTGTACATGAAGTGTCCCCAGCTATGCCTGCCAGAGGCGACAGAGGCAAGGAACCAAAACTCGATCGGTGAAAAAATGGAGAAAAAACCCGGTGAGAAACCAGGCTCAGTCGGGGAGACAGTTCTCCTCTGGTCAGAAGAAACCAGCAAATCAGCTCCAGGCTGCAGAAAAGTTCGACTGTGCAGAAGAATCATCTGTTTCCTGTGGTCTTGTCCTGGTGGTCGTCTAAGACAAGGTCTTTACAGGGGATCTGTATCTGGGGCTCATCTAGTTGTCCCGGTCTCCGCTGTGTTTCAGGGCCATAGAGGTCCTTTCTAGGTGTTGATCCACCATCTTGTCTGGATACTGACTGGATCCGGGTGACTGAAGCGGCCCACTGATCTGGATACAGAATGGATCTGGTGGCTACGGTGACCTCGGAATAAGGGATTTCTTTAAAAGACTCTTTTATTCATATAAGATTTTCTCCAACTTTTCAGATGGAGGCATGAGAAGGAGATTGCCTTGATTGGGCTTGTGGTTATTGGTGGACCGAGGACAGAGCTACAACAAAATGCAATAGCAGAATCAATTTGGCCGTCCGCCAACACGCTGCAGGAGGGCGTGCCACTGGTCATCGTCTGTATTTGCACTCTCTGCGTTTGCGCTGTCAGCACTTAGTGTTTATTTAGCTGGCATGGGAAGGCAGCACTTTCTTGTACGTGACGGGAAGCAAACTCTGGAAGGCTCTCTTTAGTGACGGGTCCAAACAAAGATCTCATCAGCTCCTCTAGCCCTATCGGCGACTCGTGCACTTCGAGCCTTCTTAACGACGGCGCAAGTGGCTGACTGCTGACTGCGTTGGTGGTATAGTGGTGAGCATAGCTGCCTTCCAAGCAGTTGACCCGGGTTCGATTCCCGGCCAACGCATGTCCTTTGGCTCGGGCTGATGTCGAAGCAGAACTCCTTCTGTGACCTGTGGCTCCTCCCAAAACTTTTGGATGGATCGTTCAGAAGCCGAAAAGAGGTAGCTCTCCCCGTCGGGGAATCGAACCCCGGTCTTCCGCGTGACAGGCGGAGATACTGTCCACTATACTAACGAGGAGCTGTGCATGTTGCTGTTTCTCCCCCAACCGACGCTACTGCACCGACATAACTGAACAATGCATGGCTTTTTCTGACGCTGACACAGCCCTAGCACCGTCAAATTCCGGATGGACCCATCATTAGCTAAAGTGGCATTACATTTGGAACACTACCCGTTGCAGGGGTCATTGTTTGGACTCTTTTTTTTTTTTTTTTTTTTTTTAAATAGTGCTTTAAACAAAAAGGATTGTGTCAATGCAACTGAACAACATTAATTAGGAACACAGTGCGTCAATAAAGCAAAATGACAGTTAAAGGCATTTCGTCATTGAAATCGATGATGTCATCATTCAGCTAAGTTCAGTTTAAATAGTATCTGTGCAATAATTTTCAATCAAGTCAACGATATCGCTGTACATGAAGTGTCCCCAGCTATGCCTGCCAGAGGCGACAGAGGCAAGGAACCAAAACTCGATCGGTGAAAAAATGGAGAAAAAACCCGGTGAGAAACCAGGCTCAGTCGGGGAGACAGTTCTCCTCTGGTCAGAAGAAACCAGCAAATCAGCTCCAGGCTGCAGAAAAGTTCGACTGTGCAGAAGAATCATCTGTTTCCTGTGGTCTTGTCCTGGTGGTCGTCTAAGACAAGGTCTTTACAGGGGATCTGTATCTGGGGCTCATCTAGTTGTCCCGGTCTCCGCTGTGTTTCAGGGCCATAGAGGTCCTTTCTAGGTGTTGATCCACCATCTTGTCTGGATACTGACTGGATCCGGGTGACTGAAGCGGCCCACTG
Source organism: Carassius carassius (assembly GCF_963082965.1). Lineage (NCBI taxonomy): Eukaryota > Metazoa > Chordata > Actinopteri > Cypriniformes > Cyprinidae > Carassius > Carassius carassius. The sequence goes on from NC_081762.1 coordinate 35,477,396, forward strand.
ATCTGGATACAGAATGGATCTGGTGGCTACGGTGACCTCGGAATAAGGGATTTCTTTAAAAGACTCTTTTATTCATATAAGATTTTCTCCAACTTTTCAGATGGAGGCATGAGAAGGAGATTGCCTTGATTGGGCTTGTGGTTATTGGTGGACCGAGGACAGAGCTACAACAAAATGCAATAGCAGAATCAATTTGGCCGTCCGCCAACACGCTGCAGGAGGGCGTGCCACTGGTCATCGTCTGTATTTGCACTCTCTGCGTTTGCGCTGTCAGCACTTAGTGTTTATTTAGCTGGCATGGGAAGGCAGCACTTTCTTGTACGTGACGGGAAGCAAACTCTGGAAGGCTCTCTTTAGTGACGGGTCCAAACAAAGATCTCATCAGCTCCTCTAGCCCTATCGGCGACTCGTGCACTTCGAGCCTTCTTAACGACGGCGCAAGTGGCTGACTGCTGACTGCGTTGGTGGTATAGTGGTGAGCATAGTTGACCCGGGTTCGATTCCCGGCCAACGCATGTCCTTTGGCTCGGGCTGATGTCGAAGCAGACCTCCTTCTGTGACCTGTGGCTCCTCCCAAAACTTTTGGATGGATCGTTCAGAAGCCGAAAAGAGGTAGCTCTCCCCGTCGGGGAATCGAACCCCGGTCTTCCGCGTGACAGGCGGAGATACTGTCCACTATACTAACGAGGAGCTGTGCATGTTGCTGTTTCTCCCCCAACCGACGCTACTGCACCGACATAACTGAACAATGCATGGCTTTTTCTGACGCTGACACAGCCCTAGCACCGTCAAATTCCGGATGGACCCATCATTAGCTAAAGTGGCATTACATTTGGAACACTACCCGTTGCAGGGGTCATTGTTTGGACTCTTTTTTTTTTTTTTTTTTTTTTTAAATAGTGCTTTAAACAAAAAGGATTGTGTCAATGCAACTGAACAACATTAATTAGGAACACAGTGCGTCAATAAAGCAAAATGACAGTTAAAGGCATTTCGTCATTGAAATCGATGATGTCATCATTCAGCTAAGTTCAGTTTAAATAGTATCTGTGCAATAATTTTCAATCAAGTCAACGATATCGCTGTACATGAAGTGTCCCCAGCTATGCCTGCCAGAGGCGACAGAGGCAAGGAACCAAAACTCGATCGGTGAAAAAATGGAGAAAAAACCCGGTTAGAAACCAGGCTCAGTCGGGGAGACAGTTCTCCTCTGGTCAGAAGAAACCAGCAAATCAGCTCCAGGCTGCAGAAAAGTCAGACTGTGCAGAAGAATCATCTGTTTCCTGTGGTCTTGTCCTGGTGGTCGTCTAAGACAAGGTCTTTACAGGGGATCTGTATCTGGGGCTCATCTAGTTGTCCCGGTCTCCGCTGTGTTTCAGGGCCATAGAGGTCCTTTCTAGGTGTTGATCCACCATCTTGTCTGGATACTGACTGGATCCGGGTGACTGAAGCGGCCCACTGATCTGGATACAGAATGGATCTGGTGGCTACGGTGACCTCGGAATAAGGGATTTCTTTAAAAGACTCTTTTATTCATATAAGATTTTCTCCAACTTTTCAGATGGAGGCATGAGAAAGAGATTGCCTTGATTGGGCTTGTGGTTATTGGTGGACCGAGGACAGAGCTACAACAAAATGCAATAGCAGAATCAATTTGGCCGTCCGCCAGCACGCTGCAGGAGGGCGTGCCACTGGTCATCGTCTGTATTTGCACTCTCTGCGTTTGCGCTGTCAGCACTTAGTGTTTATTTAGCTGGCATGGGAAGGCAGCACTTTCTTGTACGTGACGGGAAGCAAACTCTGGAAGGCTCTCTTTAGTGACGGGTCCAAACAAAGATCTCATCAGCTCCTCTAGCCCTATCGGCGACTCGTGCACTTCGAGCCTTCTTAACGACGGCGCAAGTGGCTGACTAATGATTGCGTTGGTGGTATAGTGGTGAGCATAGCTGCCTTCCAAGCAGTTGACCCAGGTTCGATTCCCGGCCAACGCATGTCCTTTGGCTCGGGCTGATGTCGAAGCAGAACTCCTTCTGTGACCTGTGGCTCCTCCCAAAACTTTTGGATGGATCGTTCAGAAGCCGAAAAGAGGTAACCCTTCCCATCGGGGAATCGAACCCTGGTCTTCCGCGTGACAGGCGGAGATACTGTCCACTATACTAACGAGGAGCTGTGCATGTTGCTGTTTCTCCCCCAACCGACGCTACTGCACCGACATAACTGAACAATGCATGGCTTTTTCTGACGCTGACACAGCCCTAGCACTGTCAAATTCCGGATGGACCCATCATTAGCTAAAGTGGCATTACATTTGGAACACTACCCGTTGCAGGGGTCATTGTTTGGACTCTTTTTTTTTTTTTTTTTTAAATAGTGCTTTAAACAAAAAGGATTGTGTCAATGCAACTGAACAACATTAATTAGGAACACAGTGCGTCAATAAAGCAAAATGACAGTTAAAGGCATTTCGTCATTGAAATCGATGATGTCATCATTCAGCTAAGTTCAGTTTAAATAGTATCTGTGCAATAATTTTCAATCAAGTCAACGATATCGCTGTACATGAAGTGTCCCCAGCTATGCCTGCCAGAGGCGACAGAGGCAAGGAACCAAAACTCGATCGGTGAAAAAATGGAGAAAAAACCCGGTGAGAAACCAGGCTCAGTCGGGGAGACAGTTCTCCTCTGGTCAGAAGAAACCAGCAAATCAGCTCCAGGCTGCAGAAAAGTTCGACTGTGCAGAAGAATCATCTGTTTCCTGTGGTCTTGTCCTGGTGGTCGTCTAAGACAAGGTCTTTACAGGGGATCTGTATCTGGGGCTCATCTAGTTGTCCCGGTCTCCGCTGTGTTTCAGGGCCATAGAGGTCCTTTCTAGGTGTTGATCCACCATCTTGTCTGGATACTGACTGGATCCGGGTGACTGAAGCGGCCCACTGATCTGGATACAGAATGGATCTGGTGGCTACGGTGACCTCGGAATAAGGGATTTCTTTAAAAGACTCTTTTATTCATATAAGATTTTCTCCAACTTTTCAGATGGAGGCATGAGAAGGAGATTGCCTTGATTGGGCTTGTGGTTATTGGTGGACCGAGGACAGAGCTACAACAAAATGCAATAGCAGAATCAATTTGGCCGTCCGCCAACACGCTGCAGGAGGGCGTGCCACTGGTCATCGTCTGTATTTGCACTCTCTGCGTTTGCGCTGTCAGCACTTAGTGTTTATTTAGCTGGCATGGGAAGGCAGCACTTTCTTGTACGTGACGGGAAGCAAACTCTGGAAGGCTCTCTTTAGTGACGGGTCCAAACAAAGATCTCATCAGCTCCTCTAGCCCTATCGGCGACTCGTGCACTTCGAGCCTTCTTAACGACGGCGCAAGTGGCTGACTGCTGACTGCGTTGGTGGTATAGTGGTGAGCATAGTTGACCCGGGTTCGATTCCCGGCCAACGCATGTCCTTTGGCTCGGGCTGATGTCGAAGCAGACCTCCTTCTGTGACCTGTGGCTCCTCCCAAAACTTTTGGATGGATCGTTCAGAAGCCGAAAAGAGGTAGCTCTCCCCGTCGGGGAATCGAACCCCGGTCTTCCGCGTGACAGGCGGAGATACTGTCCACTATACTAACGAGGAGCTGTGCATGTTGCTGTTTCTCCCCCAACCGACGCTACTGCACCGACATAACTGAACAATGCATGGCTTTTTCTGACGCTGACACAGCCCTAGCACCGTCAAATTCCGGATGGACCCATCATTAGCTAAAGTGGCATTACATTTGGAACACTACCCGTTGCAGGGGTCATTGTTTGGACTCTTTTTTTTTTTTTTTTTTTTTTTAAATAGTGCTTTAAACAAAAAGGATTGTGTCAATGCAACTGAACAACATTAATTAGGAACACAGTGCGTCAATAAAGCAAAATGACAGTTAAAGGCATTTCGTCATTGAAATCGATGATGTCATCATTCAGCTAAGTTCAGTTTAAATAGTATCTGTGCAATAATTTTCAATCAAGTCAACGATATCGCTGTACATGAAGTGTCCCCAGCTATGCCTGCCAGAGGCGACAGAGGCAAGGAACCAAAACTCGATCGGTGAAAAAATGGAGAAAAAACCCGGTTAGAAACCAGGCTCAGTCGGGGAGACAGTTCTCCTCTGGTCAGAAGAAACCAGCAAATCAGCTCCAGGCTGCAGAAAAGTCAGACTGTGCAGAAGAATCATCTGTTTCCTGTGGTCTTGTCCTGGTGGTCGTCTAAGACAAGGTCTTTACAGGGGATCTGTATCTGGGGCTCATCTAGTTGTCCCGGTCTCCGCTGTGTTTCAGGGCCATAGAGGTCCTTTCTAGGTGTTGATCCACCATCTTGTCTGGATACTGACTGGATCCGGGTGACTGAAGCGGCCCACTGATCTGGATACAGAATGGATCTGGTGGCTACGGTGACCTCGGAATAAGGGATTTCTTTAAAAGACTCTTTTATTCATATAAGATTTTCTCCAACTTTTCAGATGGAGGCATGAGAAAGAGATTGCCTTGATTGGGCTTGTGGTTATTGGTGGACCGAGGACAGAGCTACAACAAAATGCAATAGCAGAATCAATTTGGCCGTCCGCCAGCACGCTGCAGGAGGGCGTGCCACTGGTCATCGTCTGTATTTGCACTCTCTGCGTTTGCGCTGTCAGCACTTAGTGTTTATTTAGCTGGCATGGGAAGGCAGCACTTTCTTGTACGTGACGGGAAGCAAACTCTGGAAGGCTCTCTTTAGTGACGGGTCCAAACAAAGATCTCATCAGCTCCTCTAGCCCTATCGGCGACTCGTGCACTTCGAGCCTTCTTAACGACGGCGCAAGTGGCTGACTAATGATTGCGTTGGTGGTATAGTGGTGAGCATAGCTGCCTTCCAAGCAGTTGACCCGGGTTCGATTCCCGGCCAACGCATGTCCTTTGGCTCGGGCTGATGTCGAAGCAGAACTCCTTCTGTGACCTGTGGCTCCTCCCAAAACTTTTGGATGGATCGTTCAGAAGCCGAAAAGAGGTAGCTCTCCCCGTCGGGGAATCGAACCCCGGTCTTCCGCGTGACAGGCGGAGATACTGTCCATTATACTAACGAGGAGCTGTGCATGTTGCTGTTTCTCCCCCAACCGACGCTACTGCACCGACATAACTGAACAATGCATGGCTTTTTCTGACGCTGACACAGCCCTAGCACCGTCAAATTCCGGATGGACCCATCATTAGCTAAAGTGGCATTACATTTGGAACACTACCCGTTGCAGGGGTCATTGTTTGGACTCTTTTTTTTTTTTTTTTTTTTTTTAAATAGTGCTTTAAACAAAAAGGATTGTGTCAATGCAACTGAACAACATTAATTAGGAACACAGTGCGTCAATAAAGCAAAATGACAGTTAAAGGCATTTCGTCATTGAAATCGATGATGTCATCATTCAGCTAAGTTCAGTTTAAATAGTATCTGTGCAATAATTTTCAATCAAGTCAACGATATCGCTGTACATGAAGTGTCCCCAGCTATGCCTGCCAGAGGCGACAGAGGCAAGGAACCAAAACTCGATCGGTGAAAAAATGGAGAAAAAACCCGGTGAGAAACCAGGCTCAGTCGGGGAGACAGTTCTCCTCTGGTCAGAAGAAACCAGCAAATCAGCTCCAGGCTGCAGAAAAGTTCGACTGTGCAGAAGAATCATCTGTTTCCTGTGGTCTTGTCCTGGTGGTCGTCTAAGACAAGGTCTTTACAGGGGATCTGTATCTGGGGCTCATCTAGTTGTCCCGGTCTCCGCTGTGTTTCAGGGCCATAGAGGTCCTTTCTAGGTGTTGATCCACCATCTTGTCTGGATACTGACTGGATCCGGGTGACTGAAGCGGCCCACTGATCTGGATACAGAATGGATCTGGTGGCTACGGTGACCTCGGAATAAGGGATTTCTTTAAAAGACTCTTTTATTCATATAAGATTTTCTCCAACTTTTCAGATGGAGGCATGAGAAGGAGATTGCCTTGATTGGGCTTGTGGTTATTGGTGGACCGAGGACAGAGCTACAACAAAATGCAATAGCAGAATCAATTTGGCCGTCCGCCAACACGCTGCAGGAGGGCGTGCCACTGGTCATCGTCTGTATTTGCACTCTCTGCGTTTGCGCTGTCAGCACTTAGTGTTTATTTAGCTGGCATGGGAAGGCAGCACTTTCTTGTACGTGACGGGAAGCAAACTCTGGAAGGCTCTCTTTAGTGACGGGTCCAAACAAAGATCTCATCAGCTCCTCTAGCCCTATCGGCGACTCGTGCACTTCGAGCCTTCTTAACGACGGCGCAAGTGGCTGACTGCTGACTGCGTTGGTGGTATAGTGGTGAGCATAGCTGCCTTCCAAGCAGTTGACCCGGGTTCGATTCCCGGCCAACGCATGTCCTTTGGCTCGGGCTGATGTCGAAGCAGAACTCCTTCTGTGACCTGTGGCTCCTCCCAAAACTTTTGGATGGATCGTTCAGAAGCCGAAAAGAGGTAGCTCTCCCCGTCGGGGAATCGAACCCCGGTCTTCCGCGTGACAGGCGGAGATACTGTCCACTATACTAACGAGGAGCTGTGCATGTTGCTGTTTCTCCCCCAACCGACGCTACTGCACCGACATAACTGAACAATGCATGGCTTTTTCTGACGCTGACACAGCCCTAGCACCGTCAAATTCCGGATGGACCCATCATTAGCTAAAGTGGCATTACATTTGGAACACTACCCGTTGCAGGGGTCATTGTTTGGACTCTTTTTTTTTTTTTTTTTTTTTTTAAATAGTGCTTTAAACAAAAAGGATTGTGTCAATGCAACTGAACAACATTAATTAGGAACACAGTGCGTCAATAAAGCAAAATGACAGTTAAAGGCATTTCGTCATTGAAATCGATGATGTCATCATTCAGCTAAGTTCAGTTTAAATAGTATCTGTGCAATAATTTTCAATCAAGTCAACGATATCGCTGTACATGAAGTGTCCCCAGCTATGCCTGCCAGAGGCGACAGAGGCAAGGAACCAAAACTCGATCGGTGAAAAAATGGAGAAAAAACCCGGTGAGAAACCAGGCTCAGTCGGGGAGACAGTTCTCCTCTGGTCAGAAGAAACCAGCAAATCAGCTCCAGGCTGCAGAAAAGTTCGACTGTGCAGAAGAATCATCTGTTTCCTGTGGTCTTGTCCTGGTGGTCGTCTAAGACAAGGTCTTTACAGGGGATCTGTATCTGGGGCTCATCTAGTTGTCCCGGTCTCCGCTGTGTTTCAGGGCCATAGAGGTCCTTTCTAGGTGTTGATCCACCATCTTGTCTGGATACTGACTGGATCCGGGTGACTGAAGCGGCCCACTGATCTGGATACAGAATGGATCTGGTGGCTACGGTGACCTCGGAATAAGGGATTTCTTTAAAAGACTCTTTTATTCATATAAGATTTTCTCCAACTTTTCAGATGGAGGCATGAGAAGGAGATTGCCTTGATTGGGCTTGTGGTTATTGGTGGACCGAGGACAGAGCTACAACAAAATGCAATAGCAGAATCAATTTGGCCGTCCGCCAACACGCTGCAGGAGGGCGTGCCACTGGTCATCGTCTGTATTTGCACTCTCTGCGTTTGCGCTGTCAGCACTTAGTGTTTATTTAGCTGGCATGGGAAGGCAGCACTTTCTTGTACGTGACGGGAAGCAAACTCTGGAAGGCTCTCTTTAGTGACGGGTCCAAACAAAGATCTCATCAGCTCCTCTAGCCCTATCGGCGACTCGTGCACTTCGAGCCTTCTTAACGACGGCGCAAGTGGCTGACTGCTGACTGCGTTGGTGGTATAGTGGTGAGCATAGCTGCCTTCCAAGCAGTTGACCTGGGTTCGATTCCCGGCCAACGCATGTCCTTTGGCTCGGGCTGATGTCGAAGCAGAACTCCTTCTGTGACCTGTGGCTCCTCCCAAAACTTTTGGATGGATCGTTCAGAAGCCGAAAAGAGGTAGCTCTCCCCGTCGGGGAATCGAACCCCGGTCTTCCGCGTGACAGGCGGAGATACTGTCCATTATACTAACGAGGAGCTGTGCATGTTGCTGTTTCTCCCCCAACCGACGCTACTGCACCGACATAACTGAACAATGCATGGCTTTTTCTGACGCTGACACAGCCCTAGCACCGTCAAATTCCGGATGGACCCATCATTAGCTAAAGTGGCATTACATTTGGAACACTACCCGTTGCAGGGGTCATTGTTTGGACTCTTTTTTTTTTTTTTTTTTTTTTAAATAGTGCTTTAAACAAAAAGGATTGTGTCAATGCAACTGAACAACATTAATTAGGAACACAGTGCGTCAATAAAGCAAAATGACAGTTAAAGGCATTTCGTCATTGAAATCGATGATGTCATCATTCAGCTAAGTTCAGTTTAAATAGTATCTGTGCAATAATTTTCAATCAAGTCAACGATATCGCTGTACATGAAGTGTCCCCAGCTATGCCTGCCAGAGGCGACAGAGGCAAGGAACCAAAACTCGATCGGTGAAAAAATGGAGAAAAAACCCGGTGAGAAACCAGGCTCAGTCGGGGAGACAGTTCTCCTCTGGTCAGAAGAAACCAGCAAATCAGCTCCAGGCTGCAGAAAAGTCAGACTGTGCAGAAGAATCATCTGTTTCCTGTGGTCTTGTCCTGGTGGTCGTCTAAGACAAGGTCTTTACAGGGGATCTGTATCTGGGGCTCATCTAGTTGTCCCGGTCTCCGCTGTGTTTCAGGGCCATAGAGGTCCTTTCTAGGTGTTGATCCACCATCTTGTCTGGATACTGACTGGATCCGGGTGACTGAAGCGGCCCACTGATCTGGATACAGAATGGATCTGGTGGCTACGATGACCTCGGAATAAGGGATTTCTTTAAAAGACTCTTTTATTCATATAAGATTTTCTCCAACTTTTCAGATGGAGGCATGAGAAAGAGATTGCCTTGATTGGGCTTGTGGTTATTGGTGGACCGAGGACAGAGCTACAACAAAATGCAATAGCAGAATCAATTTGGCCGTCCGCCAACACGCTGCAGGAGGGCGTGCCACTGGTCATCGTCTGTATTTGCACTCTCTGCGTTTGCGCTGTCAGCACTTAGTGTTTATTTAGCTGGCATGGGAAGGCAGCACTTTCTTGTACGTGACGGGAAGCAAACTCTGGAAGGCTCTCTTTAGTGACGGGTCCAAACAAAGATCTCATCAGCTCCTCTAGCCCTATCGGCGACTCGTGCACTTCGAGCCTTCTTAACGACGGCGCAAGTGGCTGACTGCTGACTGCGTTGGTGGTATAGTGGTGAGTATAGTTGACCCGGGTTCGATTCCCGGCCAACGCATGTCCTTTGGCTCGGGCTGATGTCGAAGCAGAACTCCTTCTGTGACCTGTGGCTCCTCCCAAAACTTTTGGATGGATCGTTCAGAAGCCGAAAAGAGGTAGCTCTCCCCGTCGGGGAATCGAACCCCGGTCTTCCGCGTGACAGGCGGAGATACTGTCCATTATACTAACGAGGAGCTGTGCATGTTGCTGTTTCTCCCCCAACCGACGCTACTGCACCGACATAACTGAACAATGCATGGCTTTTTCTGACGCTGACACAGCCCTAGCACCGTCAAATTCCGGATGGACCCATCATTAGCTAAAGTGGCATTACATTTGGAACACTACCCGTTGCAGGGGTCATTGTTTGGACTCTTTTTTTTTTTTTTTTTTTTTTTAAATAGTGCTTTAAACAAAAAGGATTGTGTCAATGCAACTGAACAACATTAATTAGGAACACAGTGCGTCAATAAAGCAAAATGACAGTTAAAGGCATTTCGTCATTGAAATCGATGATGTCATCATTCAGCTAAGTTCAGTTTAAATAGTATCTGTGCAATAATTTTCAATCAAGTCAACGATATCGCTGTACATGAAGTGTCCCCAGCTATGCCTGCCAGAGGCGACAGAGGCAAGGAACCAAAACTCGATCGGTGAAAAAATGGAGAAAAAACCCGGTGAGAAACCAGGCTCAGTCGGGGAGACAGTTCTCCTCTGGTCAGAAGAAACCAGCAAATCAGCTCCAGGCTGCAGAAAAGTTCGACTGTGCAGAAGAATCATCTGTTTCCTGTGGTCTTGTCCTGGTGGTCGTCTAAGACAAGGTCTTTACAGGGGATCTGTATCTGGGGCTCATCTAGTTGTCCCGGTCTCCGCTGTGTTTCAGGGCCATAGAGGTCCTTTCTAGGTGTTGATCCACCATCTTGTCTGGATACTGACTGGATCCGGGTGACTGAAGCGGCCCACTGATCTGGATACAGAATGGATCTGGTGGCTACGGTGACCTCGGAATAAGGGATTTCTTTAAAAGACTCTTTTATTCATATAAGATTTTCTCCAACTTTTCAGATGGAGGCATGAGAAGGAGATTGCCTTGATTGGGCTTGTGGTTATTGGTGGACCGAGGACAGAGCTACAACAAAATGCAATAGCAGAATCAATTTGGCCGTCCGCCAACACGCTGCAGGAGGGCGTGCCACTGGTCATCGTCTGTATTTGCACTCTCTGCGTTTGCGCTGTCAGCACTTAGTGTTTATTTAGCTGGCATGGGAAGGCAGCACTTTCTTGTACGTGACGGGAAGCAAACTCTGGAAGGCTCTCTTTAGTGACGGGTCCAAACAAAGATCTCATCAGCTCCTCTAGCCCTATCGGCGACTCGTGCACTTCGAGCCTTCTTAACGACGGCGCAAGTGGCTGACTGCTGACTGCGTTGGTGGTATAGTGGTGAGCATAGCTGCCTTCCAAGCAGTTGACCCGGGTTCGATTCCCGGCCAACGCATGTCCTTTGGCTCGGGCTGATGTCGAAGCAGAACTCCTTCTGTGACCTGTGGCTCCTCCCAAAACTTTTGGATGGATCGTTCAGAAGCCGAAAAGAGGTAGCTCTCCCCGTCGGGGAATCGAACCCCGGTCTTCCGCGTGACAGGCGGAGATACTGTCCACTATACTAACGAGGAGCTGTGCATGTTGCTGTTTCTCCCCCAACCGACGCTACTGCACCGACATAACTGAACAATGCATGGCTTTTTCTGACGCTGACACAGCCCTAGCACCGTCAAATTCCGGATGGACCCATCATTAGCTAAAGTGGCATTACATTTGGAACACTACCCGTTGCAGGGGTCATTGTTTGGACTCTTTTTTTTTTTTTTTTTTTTTTTAAATAGTGCTTTAAACAAAAAGGATTGTGTCAATGCAACTGAACAACATTAATTAGGAACACAGTGCGTCAATAAAGCAAAATGACAGTTAAAGGCATTTCGTCATTGAAATCGATGATGTCATCATTCAGCTAAGTTCAGTTTAAATAGTATCTGTGCAATAATTTTCAATCAAGTCAACGATATCGCTGTACATGAAGTGTCCCCAGCTATGCCTGCCAGAGGCGACAGAGGCAAGGAACCAAAACTCGATCGGTGAAAAAATGGAGAAAAAACCCGGTTAGAAACCAGGCTCAGTCGGGGAGACAGTTCTCCTCTGGTCAGAAGAAACCAGCAAATCAGCTCCAGGCTGCAGAAAAGTCAGACTGTGCAGAAGAATCATCTGTTTCCTGTGGTCTTGTCCTGGTGGTCGTCTAAGACAAGGTCTTTACAGGGGATCTGTATCTGGGGCTCATCTAGTTGTCCCGGTCTCCGCTGTGTTTCAGGGCCATAGAGGTCCTTTCTAGGTGTTGATCCACCATCTTGTCTGGATACTGACTGGATCCGGGTGACTGAAGCGGCCCACTGATCTGGATACAGAATGGATCTGGTGGCTACGGTGACCTCGGAATAAGGGATTTCTTTAAAAGACTCTTTTATTCATATAAGATTTTCTCCAACTTTTCAGATGGAGGCATGAGAAAGAGATTGCCTTGATTGGGCTTGTGGTTATTGGTGGACCGAGGACAGAGCTACAACAAAATGCAATAGCAGAATCAATTTGGCCGTCCGCCAACACGCTGCAGGAGGGCGTGCCACTGGTCATCGTCTGTATTTGCACTCTCTGCGTTTGCGCTGTCAGCACTTAGTGTTTATTTAGCTGGCATGGGAAGGCAGCACTTTCTTGTACGTGACGGGAAGCAAACTCTGGAAGGCTCTCTTTAGTGACGGGTCCAAACAAAGATCTCATCAGCTCCTCTAGCCCTATCGGCGACTCGTGCACTTCGAGCCTTCTTAACGACGGCGCAAGTGGCTGACTGCTGACTGCGTTGGTGGTATAGTGGTGAGCATAGCTGCCTTCCAAGCAGTTGACCTGGGTTCGATTCCCGGCCAACGCATGTCCTTTGGCTCGGGCTGATGTCGAAGCAGAACTCCTTCTGTGACCTGTGGCTCCTCCCAAAACTTTTGGATGGATCGTTCAGAAGCCGAAAAGAGGTAGCTCTCCCCGTCGGGGAATCGAACCCCGGTCTTCCGCGTGACAGGCGGAGATACTGTCCATTATACTAACGAGGAGCTGTGCATGTTGCTGTTTCTCCCCCAACCGACGCTACTGCACCGACATAACTGAACAATGCATGGCTTTTTCTGACGCTGACACAGCCCTAGCACCGTCAAATTCCGGATGGACCCATCATTAGCTAAAGTGGCATTACATTTGGAACACTACCCGTTGCAGGGGTCATTGTTTGGACTCTTTTTTTTTTTTTTTTTTTTTTTAAATAGTGCTTTAAACAAAAAGGATTGTGTCAATGCAACTGAACAACATTAATTAGGAACACAGTGCGTCAATAAAGCAAAATGACAGTTAAAGGCATTTCGTCATTGAAATCGATGATGTCATCATTCAGCTAAGTTCAGTTTAAATAGTATCTGTGCAATAATTTTCAATCAAGTCAACGATATCGCTGTACATGAAGTGTCCCCAGCTATGCCTGCCAGAGGCGACAGAGGCAAGGAACCAAAACTCGATCGGTGAAAAAATGGAGAAAAAACCCGGTGAGAAACCAGGCTCAGTCGGGGAGACAGTTCTCCTCTGGTCAGAAGAAACCAGCAAATCAGCTCCAGGCTGCAGAAAAGTCAGACTGTGCAGAAGAATCATCTGTTTCCTGTGGTCTTGTCCTGGTGGTCGTCTAAGACAAGGTCTTTACAGGGGATCTGTATCTGGGGCTCATCTAGTTGTCCCGGTCTCCGCTGTGTTTCAGGGCCATAGAGGTCCTTTCTAGGTGTTGATCCACCATCTTGTCTGGATACTGACTGGATCCGGGTGACTGAAGCGGCCCACTGATCTGGATACAGAATGGATCTGGTGGCTACGATGACCTCGGAATAAGGGATTTCTTTAAAAGACTCTTTTATTCATATAAGATTTTCTCCAACTTTTCAGATGGAGGCATGAGAAAGAGATTGCCTTGATTGGGCTTGTGGTTATTGGTGGACCGAGGACAGAGCTACAACAAAATGCAATAGCAGAATCAATTTGGCCGTCCGCCAACACGCTGCAGGAGGGCGTGCCACTGGTCATCGTCTGTATTTGCACTCTCTGCGTTTGCGCTGTCAGCACTTAGTGTTTATTTAGCTGGCATGGGAAGGCAGCACTTTCTTGTACGTGACGGGAAGCAAACTCTGGAAGGCTCTCTTTAGTGACGGGTCCAAACAAAGATCTCATCAGCTCCTCTAGCCCTATCGGCGACTCGTGCACTTCGAGCCTTCTTAACGACGGCGCAAGTGGCTGACTGCTGACTGCGTTGGTGGTATAGTGGTGAGTATAGTTGACCCGGGTTCGATTCCCGGCCAACGCATGTCCTTTGGCTCGGGCTGATGTCGAAGCAGAACTCCTTCTGTGACCTGTGGCTCCTCCCAAAACTTTTGGATGGATCGTTCAGAAGCCGAAAAGAGGTAGCTCTCCCCGTCGGGGAATCGAACCCCGGTCTTCCGCGTGACAGGCGGAGATACTGTCCATTATACTAACGAGGAGCTGTGCATGTTGCTGTTTCTCCCCCAACCGACGCTACTGCACCGACATAACTGAACAATGCATGGCTTTTTCTGACGCTGACACAGCCCTAGCACCGTCAAATTCCGGATGGACCCATCATTAGCTAAAGTGGCATTACATTTGGAACACTACCCGTTGCAGGGGTCATTGTTTGGACTCTTTTTTTTTTTTTTTTTTTTTTTAAATAGTGCTTTAAACAAAAAGGATTGTGTCAATGCAACTGAACAACATTAATTAGGAACACAGTGCGTCAATAAAGCAAAATGACAGTTAAAGGCATTTCGTCATTGAAATCGATGATGTCATCATTCAGCTAAGTTCAGTTTAAATAGTATCTGTGCAATAATTTTCAATCAAGTCAACGATATCGCTGTACATGAAGTGTCCCCAGCTATGCCTGCCAGAGGCGACAGAGGCAAGGAACCAAAACTCGATCGGTGAAAAAATGGAGAAAAAACCCGGTGAGAAACCAGGCTCAGTCGGGGAGACAGTTCTCCTCTGGTCAGAAGAAACCAGCAAATCAGCTCCAGGCTGCAGAAAAGTTCGACTGTGCAGAAGAATCATCTGTTTCCTGTGGTCTTGTCCTGGTGGTCGTCTAAGACAAGGTCTTTACAGGGGATCTGTATCTGGGGCTCATCTAGTTGTCCCGGTCTCCGCTGTGTTTCAGGGCCATAGAGGTCCTTTCTAGGTGTTGATCCACCATCTTGTCTGGATACTGACTGGATCCGGGTGACTGAAGCGGCCCACTGATCTGGATACAGAATGGATCTGGTGGCTACGGTGACCTCGGAATAAGGGATTTCTTTAAAAGACTCTTTTATTCATATAAGATTTTCTCCAACTTTTCAGATGGAGGCATGAGAAGGAGATTGCCTTGATTGGGCTTGTGGTTATTGGTGGACCGAGGACAGAGCTACAACAAAATGCAATAGCAGAATCAATTTGGCCGTCCGCCAACACGCTGCAGGAGGGCGTGCCACTGGTCATCGTCTGTATTTGCACTCTCTGCGTTTGCGCTGTCAGCACTTAGTGTTTATTTAGCTGGCATGGGAAGGCAGCACTTTCTTGTACGTGACGGGAAGCAAACTCTGGAAGGCTCTCTTTAGTGACGGGTCCAAACAAAGATCTCATCAGCTCCTCTAGCCCTATCGGCGACTCGTGCACTTCGAGCCTTCTTAACGACGGCGCAAGTGGCTGACTGCTGACTGCGTTGGTGGTATAGTGGTGAGCATAGCTGCCTTCCAAGCAGTTGACCCGGGTTCGATTCCCGGCCAACGCATGTCCTTTGGCTCGGGCTGATGTCGAAGCAGAACTCCTTCTGTGACCTGTGGCTCCTCCCAAAACTTTTGGATGGATCGTTCAGAAGCCGAAAAGAGGTAGCTCTCCCCGTCGGGGAATCGAACCCCGGTCTTCCGCGTGACAGGCGGAGATACTGTCCACTATACTAACGAGGAGCTGTGCATGTTGCTGTTTCTCCCCCAACCGACGCTACTGCACCGACATAACTGAACAATGCATGGCTTTTTCTGACGCTGACACAGCCCTAGCACCGTCAAATTCCGGATGGACCCATCATTAGCTAAAGTGGCATTACATTTGGAACACTACCCGTTGCAGGGGTCATTGTTTGGACTCTTTTTTTTTTTTTTTTTTTTTTTAAATAGTGCTTTAAACAAAAAGGATTGTGTCAATGCAACTGAACAACATTAATTAGGAACACAGTGCGTCAATAAAGCAAAATGACAGTTAAAGGCATTTCGTCATTGAAATCGATGATGTCATCATTCAGCTAAGTTCAGTTTAAATAGTATCTGTGCAATAATTTTCAATCAAGTCAACGATATCGCTGTACATGAAGTGTCCCCAGCTATGCCTGCCAGAGGCGACAGAGGCAAGGAACCAAAACTCGATCGGTGAAAAAATGGAGAAAAAACCCGGTGAGAAACCAGGCTCAGTCGGGGAGACAGTTCTCCTCTGGTCAGAAGAAACCAGCAAATCAGCTCCAGGCTGCAGAAAAGTTCGACTGTGCAGAAGAATCATCTGTTTCCTGTGGTCTTGTCCTGGTGGTCGTCTAAGACAAGGTCTTTACAGGGGATCTGTATCTGGGGCTCATCTAGTTGTCCCGGTCTCCGCTGTGTTTCAGGGCCATAGAGGTCCTTTCTAGGTGTTGATCCACCATCTTGTCTGGATACTGACTGGATCCGGGTGACTGAAGCGGCCCACTGATCTGGATACAGAATGGATCTGGTGGCTACGGTGACCTCGGAATAAGGGATTTCTTTAAAAGACTCTTTTATTCATATAAGATTTTCTCCAACTTTTCAGATGGAGGCATGAGAAGGAGATTGCCTTGATTGGGCTTGTGGTTATTGGTGGACCGAGGACAGAGCTACAACAAAATGCAATAGCAGAATCAATTTGGCCGTCCGCCAACACGCTGCAGGAGGGCGTGCCACTGGTCATCGTCTGTATTTGCACTCTCTGCGTTTGCGCTGTCAGCACTTAGTGTTTATTTAGCTGGCATGGGAAGGCAGCACTTTCTTGTACGTGACGGGAAGCAAACTCTGGAAGGCTCTCTTTAGTGACGGGTCCAAACAAAGATCTCATCAGCTCCTCTAGCCCTATCGGCGACTCGTGCACTTCGAGCCTTCTTAACGACGGCGCAAGTGGCTGACTGCTGACTGCGTTGGTGGTATAGTGGTGAGCATAGCTGCCTTCCAAGCAGTTGACCTGGGTTCGATTCCCGGCCAACGCATGTCCTTTGGCTCGGGCTGATGTCGAAGCAGAACTCCTTCTGTGACCTGTGGCTCCTCCCAAAACTTTTGGATGGATCGTTCAGAAGCCGAAAAGAGGTAGCTCTCCCCGTCGGGGAATCGAACCCCGGTCTTCCGCGTGACAGGCGGAGATACTGTCCATTATACTAACGAGGAGCTGTGCATGTTGCTGTTTCTCCCCCAACCGACGCTACTGCACCGACATAACTGAACAATGCATGGCTTTTTCTGACGCTGACACAGCCCTAGCACCGTCAAATTCCGGATGGACCCATCATTAGCTAAAGTGGCATTACATTTGGAACACTACCCGTTGCAGGGGTCATTGTTTGGACTCTTTTTTTTTTTTTTTTTTTTTTTAAATAGTGCTTTAAACAAAAAGGATTGTGTCAATGCAACTGAACAACATTAATTAGGAACACAGTGCGTCAATAAAGCAAAATGACAGTTAAAGGCATTTCGTCATTGAAATCGATGATGTCATCATTCAGCTAAGTTCAGTTTAAATAGTATCTGTGCAATAATTTTCAATCAAGTCAACGATATCGCTGTACATGAAGTGTCCCCAGCTATGCCTGCCAGAGGCGACAGAGGCAAGGAACCAAAACTCGATCGGTGAAAAAATGGAGAAAAAACCCGGTGAGAAACCAGGCTCAGTCGGGGAGACAGTTCTCCTCTGGTCAGAAGAAACCAGCAAATCAGCTCCAGGCTGCAGAAAAGTCAGACTGTGCAGAAGAATCATCTGTTTCCTGTGGTCTTGTCCTGGTGGTCGTCTAAGACAAGGTCTTTACAGGGGATCTGTATCTGGGGCTCATCTAGTTGTCCCGGTCTCCGCTGTGTTTCAGGGCCATAGAGGTCCTTTCTAGGTGTTGATCCACCATCTTGTCTGGATACTGACTGGATCCGGGTGACTGAAGCGGCCCACTGATCTGGATACAGAATGGATCTGGTGGCTACGATGACCTCGGAATAAGGGATTTCTTTAAAAGACTCTTTTATTCATATAAGATTTTCTCCAACTTTTCAGATGGAGGCATGAGAAAGAGATTGCCTTGATTGGGCTTGTGGTTATTGGTGGACCGAGGACAGAGCTACAACAAAATGCAATAGCAGAATCAATTTGGCCGTCCGCCAACACGCTGCAGGAGGGCGTGCCACTGGTCATCGTCTGTATTTGCACTCTCTGCGTTTGCGCTGTCAGCACTTAGTGTTTATTTAGCTGGCATGGGAAGGCAGCACTTTCTTGTACGTGACGGGAAGCAAACTCTGGAAGGCTCTCTTTAGTGACGGGTCCAAACAAAGATCTCATCAGCTCCTCTAGCCCTATCGGCGACTCGTGCACTTCGAGCCTTCTTAACGACGGCGCAAGTGGCTGACTGCTGACTGCGTTGGTGGTATAGTGGTGAGCATAGTTGACCCGGGTTCGATTCCCGGCCAACGCATGTCCTTTGGCTCGGGCTGATGTCGAAGCAGAACTCCTTCTGTGACCTGTGGCTCCTCCCAAAACTTTTGGATGGATCGTTCAGAAGCCGAAAAGAGGTAGCTCTCCCCGTCGGGGAATCGAACCCCGGTCTTCCGCGTGACAGGCGGAGATACTGTCCATTATACTAACGAGGAGCTGTGCATGTTGCTGTTTCTCCCCCAACCGACGCTACTGCACCGACATAACTGAACAATGCATGGCTTTTTCTGACGCTGACACAGCCCTAGCACCGTCAAATTCCGGATGGACCCATCATTAGCTAAAGTGGCATTACATTTGGAACACTACCCGTTGCAGGGGTCATTGTTTGGACTCTTTTTTTTTTTTTTTTTTTTTTTAAATAGTGCTTTAAACAAAAAGGATTGTGTCAATGCAACTGAACAACATTAATTAGGAACACAGTGCGTCAATAAAGCAAAATGACAGTTAAAGGCATTTCGTCATTGAAATCGATGATGTCATCATTCAGCTAAGTTCAGTTTAAATAGTATCTGTGCAATAATTTTCAATCAAGTCAACGATATCGCTGTACATGAAGTGTCCCCAGCTATGCCTGCCAGAGGCGACAGAGGCAAGGAACCAAAACTCGATCGGTGAAAAAATGGAGAAAAAACCCGGTGAGAAACCAGGCTCAGTCGGGGAGACAGTTCTCCTCTGGTCAGAAGAAACCAGCAAATCAGCTCCAGGCTGCAGAAAAGTTCGACTGTGCAGAAGAATCATCTGTTTCCTGTGGTCTTGTCCTGGTGGTCGTCTAAGACAAGGTCTTTACAGGGGATCTGTATCTGGGGCTCATCTAGTTGTCCCGGTCTCCGCTGTGTTTCAGGGCCATAGAGGTCCTTTCTAGGTGTTGATCCACCATCTTGTCTGGATACTGACTGGATCCGGGTGACTGAAGCGGCCCACTGATCTGGATACAGAATGGATCTGGTGGCTACGGTGACCTCGGAATAAGGGATTTCTTTAAAAGACTCTTTTATTCATATAAGATTTTCTCCAACTTTTCAGATGGAGGCATGAGAAGGAGATTGCCTTGATTGGGCTTGTGGTTATTGGTGGACCGAGGACAGAGCTACAACAAAATGCAATAGCAGAATCAATTTGGCCGTCCGCCAACACGCTGCAGGAGGGCGTGCCACTGGTCATCGTCTGTATTTGCACTCTCTGCGTTTGCGCTGTCAGCACTTAGTGTTTATTTAGCTGGCATGGGAAGGCAGCACTTTCTTGTACGTGACGGGAAGCAAACTCTGGAAGGCTCTCTTTAGTGACGGGTCCAAACAAAGATCTCATCAGCTCCTCTAGCCCTATCGGCGACTCGTGCACTTCGAGCCTTCTTAACGACGGCGCAAGTGGCTGACTGCTGACTGCGTTGGTGGTATAGTGGTGAGCATAGCTGCCTTCCAAGCAGTTGACCCGGGTTCGATTCCCGGCCAACGCATGTCCTTTGGCTCGGGCTGATGTCGAAGCAGAACTCCTTCTGTGACCTGTGGCTCCTCCCAAAACTTTTGGATGGATCGTTCAGAAGCCGAAAAGAGGTAGCTCTCCCCGTCGGGGAATCGAACCCCGGTCTTCCGCGTGACAGGCGGAGATACTGTCCATTATACTAACGAGGAGCTGTGCATGTTGCTGTTTCTCCCCCAACCGACGCTACTGCACCGACATAACTGAACAATGCATGGCTTTTTCTGACGCTGACACAGCCCTAGCACCGTCAAATTCCGGATGGACCCATCATTAGCTAAAGTGGCATTACATTTGGAACACTACCCGTTGCAGGGGTCATTGTTTGGACTCTTTTTTTTTTTTTTTTTTTTTTTTTTTAAATAGTGCTTTAAACAAAAAGGATTGTGTCAATGCAACTGAACAACATTAATTAGGAACACAGTGCGTCAATAAAGCAAAATGACAGTTAAAGGCATTTCGTCATTGAAATCGATGATGTCATCATTCAGCTAAGTTCAGTTTAAATAGTATCTGTGCAATAATTTTCAATCAAGTCAACGATATCGCTGTACATGAAGTGTCCCCAGCTATGCCTGCCAGAGGCGACAGAGGCAAGGAACCAAAACTCGATCGGTGAAAAAATGGAGAAAAAACCCGGTGAGAAACCAGGCTCAGTCGGGGAGACAGTTCTCCTCTGGTCAGAAGAAACCAGCAAATCAGCTCCAGGCTGCAGAAAAGTCAGACTGTGCAGAAGAATCATCTGTTTCCTGTGGTCTTGTCCTGGTGGTCGTCTAAGACAAGGTCTTTACAGGGGATCTGTATCTGGGGCTCATCTAGTTGTCCCGGTCTCCGCTGTGTTTCAGGGCCATAGAGGTCCTTTCTAGGTGTTGATCCACCATCTTGTCTGGATACTGACTGGATCCGGGTGACTGAAGCGGCCCACTGATCTGGATACAGAATGGATCTGGTGGCTACGGTGACCTCGGAATAAGGGATTTCTTTAAAAGACTCTTTTATTCATATAAGATTTTCTCCAACTTTTCAGATGGAGGCATGAGAAAGAGATTGCCTTGATTGGGCTTGTGGTTATTGGTGGACCGAGGACAGAGCTACAACAAAATGCAATAGCAGAATCAATTTGGCCGTCCGCCAACACGCTGCAGGAGGGCGTGCCACTGGTCATCGTCTGTATTTGCACTCTCTGCGTTTGCGCTGTCAGCACTTAGTGTTTATTTAGCTGGCATGGGAAGGCAGCACTTTCTTGTACGTGACGGGAAGCAAACTCTGGAAGGCTCTCTTTAGTGACGGGTCCAAACAAAGATCTCATCAGCTCCTCTAGCCCTATCGGCGACTCGTGCACTTCGAGCCTTCTTAACGACGGCGCAAGTGGCTGACTGCTGACTGCGTTGGTGGTATAGTGGTGAGCATAGCTGCCTTCCAAGCAGTTGACCCGGGTTCGATTCCCGGCCAACGCATGTCCTTTGGCTCGGGCTGATGTCGAAGCAGACCTCCTTCTGTGACCTGTGGCTCCTCCCAAAA
Organism: Carassius carassius; assembly: GCF_963082965.1. Taxonomy (NCBI): domain Eukaryota; kingdom Metazoa; phylum Chordata; class Actinopteri; order Cypriniformes; family Cyprinidae; genus Carassius; species Carassius carassius. Next base: position 35,498,577 of record NC_081762.1, read on the forward strand.
CTTTTGGATGGATCGTTCAGAAGCCGAAAAGAGGTAGCTCTCCCCGTCGGGGAATCGAACCCCGGTCTTCCGCGTGACAGGCGGAGATACTGTCCACTATACTAACGAGGAGCTGTGCATGTTGCTGTTTCTCCCCCAACCGACGCTACTGCACCGACATAACTGAACAATGCATGGCTTTTTCTGACGCTGACACAGCCCTAGCACCGTCAAATTCCGGATGGACCCATCATTAGCTAAAGTGGCATTACATTTGGAACACTACCCGTTGCAGGGGTCATTGTTTGGACTCTTTTTTTTTTTTTTTTTTTTTTTTAAATAGTGCTTTAAACAAAAAGGATTGTGTCAATGCAACTGAACAACATTAATTAGGAACACAGTGCGTCAATAAAGCAAAATGACAGTTAAAGGCATTTCGTCATTGAAATCGATGATGTCATCATTCAGCTAAGTTCAGTTTAAATAGTATCTGTGCAATAATTTTCAATCAAGTCAACGATATCGCTGTACATGAAGTGTCCCCAGCTATGCCTGCCAGAGGCGACAGAGGCAAGGAACCAAAACTCGATCGGTGAAAAAATGGAGAAAAAACCCGGTGAGAAACCAGGCTCAGTCGGGGAGACAGTTCTCCTCTGGTCAGAAGAAACCAGCAAATCAGCTCCAGGCTGCAGAAAAGTTCGACTGTGCAGAAGAATCATCTGTTTCCTGTGGTCTTGTCCTGGTGGTTGTCTAAGACAAGGTCTTTACAGGGGATCTGTATCTGGGGCTCATCTAGTTGTCCCGGTCTCCGCTGTGTTTCAGGGCCATAGAGGTCCTTTCTAGGTGTTGATCCACCATCTTGTCTGGATACTGACTGGATCCGGGTGACTGAAGCGGCCCACTGATCTGGATACAGAATGGATCTGGTGGCTACGGTGACCTCGGAATAAGGGATTTCTTTAAAAGACTCTTTTATTCATATAAGATTTTCTCCAACTTTTCAGATGGAGGCATGAGAAGGAGATTGCCTTGATTGGGCTTGTGGTTATTGGTGGACCGAGGACAGAGCTACAACAAAATGCAATAGCAGAATCAATTTGGCCGTCCGCCAACACGCTGCAGGAGGGCGTGCCACTGGTCATCGTCTGTATTTGCACTCTCTGCGTTTGCGCTGTCAGCACTTAGTGTTTATTTAGCTGGCATGGGAAGGCAGCACTTTCTTGTACGTGACGGGAAGCAAACTCTGGAAGGCTCTCTTTAGTGACGGGTCCAAACAAAGATCTCATCAGCTCCTCTAGCCCTATCGGCGACTCGTGCACTTCGAGCCTTCTTAACGACGGCGCAAGTGGCTGACTGCTGACTGCGTTGGTGGTATAGTGGTGAGCATAGCTGCCTTCCAAGCAGTTGACCCGGGTTCGATTCCCGGCCAACGCATGTCCTTTGGCTCGGGCTGATGTCGAAGCAGAACTCCTTCTGTGACCTGTGGCTCCTCCCAAAACTTTTGGATGGATCGTTCAGAAGCCGAAAAGAGGTAGCTCTCCCCGTCGGGGAATCGAACCCCGGTCTTCCGCGTGACAGGCGGAGATACTGTCCACTATACTAACGAGGAGCTGTGCATGTTGCTGTTTCTCCCCCAACCGACGCTACTGCACCGACATAACTGAACAATGCATGGCTTTTTCTGACGCTGACACAGCCCTAGCACCGTCAAATTCCGGATGGACCCATCATTAGCTAAAGTGGCATTACATTTGGAACACTACCCGTTGCAGGGGTCATTGTTTGGACTCTTTTTTTTTTTTTTTTTTTTTTTTAAATAGTGCTTTAAACAAAAAGGATTGTGTCAATGCAACTGAACAACATTAATTAGGAACACAGTGCGTCAATAAAGCAAAATGACAGTTAAAGGCATTTCGTCATTGAAATCGATGATGTCATCATTCAGCTAAGTTCAGTTTAAATAGTATCTGTGCAATAATTTTCAATCAAGTCAACGATATCGCTGTACATGAAGTGTCCCCAGCTATGCCTGCCAGAGGCGACAGAGGCAAGGAACCAAAACTCGATCGGTGAAAAAATGGAGAAAAAACCCGGTGAGAAACCAGGCTCAGTCGGGGAGACAGTTCTCCTCTGGTCAGAAGAAACCAGCAAATCAGCTCCAGGCTGCAGAAAAGTTCGACTGTGCAGAAGAATCATCTGTTTCCTGTGGTCTTGTCCTGGTGGTCGTCTAAGACAAGGTCTTTACAGGGGATCTGTATCTGGGGCTCATCTAGTTGTCCCGGTCTCCGCTGTGTTTCAGGGCCATAGAGGTCCTTTCTAGGTGTTGATCCACCATCTTGTCTGGATACTGACTGGATCCGGGTGACTGAAGCGGCCCACTGATCTGGATACAGAATGGATCTGGTGGCTACGGTGACCTCGGAATAAGGGATTTCTTTAAAAGACTCTTTTATTCATATAAGATTTTCTCCAACTTTTCAGATGGAGGCATGAGAAGGAGATTGCCTTGATTGGGCTTGTGGTTATTGGTGGACCGAGGACAGAGCTACAACAAAATGCAATAGCAGAATCAATTTGGCCGTCCGCCAACACGCTGCAGGAGGGCGTGCCACTGGTCATCGTCTGTATTTGCACTCTCTGCGTTTGCGCTGTCAGCACTTAGTGTTTATTTAGCTGGCATGGGAAGGCAGCACTTTCTTGTACGTGACGGGAAGCAAACTCTGGAAGGCTCTCTTTAGTGACGGGTCCAAACAAAGATCTCATCAGCTCCTCTAGCCCTATCGGCGACTCGTGCACTTCGAGCCTTCTTAACGACGGCGCAAGTGGCTGACTGCTGACTGCGTTGGTGGTATAGTGGTGAGCATAGCTGCCTTCCAAGCAGTTGACCTGGGTTCGATTCCCGGCCAACGCATGTCCTTTGGCTCGGGCTGATGTCGAAGCAGAACTCCTTCTGTGACCTGTGGCTCCTCCCAAAACTTTTGGATGGATCGTTCAGAAGCCGAAAAGAGGTAGCTCTCCCCGTCGGGGAATCGAACCCCGGTCTTCCGCGTGACAGGCGGAGATACTGTCCATTATACTAACGAGGAGCTGTGCATGTTGCTGTTTCTCCCCCAACCGACGCTACTGCACCGACATAACTGAACAATGCATGGCTTTTTCTGACGCTGACACAGCCCTAGCACCGTCAAATTCCGGATGGACCCATCATTAGCTAAAGTGGCATTACATTTGGAACACTACCCGTTGCAGGGGTCATTGTTTGGACTCTTTTTTTTTTTTTTTTTTTTTTTAAATAGTGCTTTAAACAAAAAGGATTGTGTCAATGCAACTGAACAACATTAATTAGGAACACAGTGCGTCAATAAAGCAAAATGACAGTTAAAGGCATTTCGTCATTGAAATCGATGATGTCATCATTCAGCTAAGTTCAGTTTAAATAGTATCTGTGCAATAATTTTCAATCAAGTCAACGATATCGCTGTACATGAAGTGTCCCCAGCTATGCCTGCCAGAGGCGACAGAGGCAAGGAACCAAAACTCGATCGGTGAAAAAATGGAGAAAAAACCCGGTGAGAAACCAGGCTCAGTCGGGGAGACAGTTCTCCTCTGGTCAGAAGAAACCAGCAAATCAGCTCCAGGCTGCAGAAAAGTCAGACTGTGCAGAAGAATCATCTGTTTCCTGTGGTCTTGTCCTGGTGGTCGTCTAAGACAAGGTCTTTACAGGGGATCTGTATCTGGGGCTCATCTAGTTGTCCCGGTCTCCGCTGTGTTTCAGGGCCATAGAGGTCCTTTCTAGGTGTTGATCCACCATCTTGTCTGGATACTGACTGGATCCGGGTGACTGAAGCGGCCCACTGATCTGGATACAGAATGGATCTGGTGGCTACGATGACCTCGGAATAAGGGATTTCTTTAAAAGACTCTTTTATTCATATAAGATTTTCTCCAACTTTTCAGATGGAGGCATGAGAAAGAGATTGCCTTGATTGGGCTTGTGGTTATTGGTGGACCGAGGACAGAGCTACAACAAAATGCAATAGCAGAATCAATTTGGCCGTCCGCCAACACGCTGCAGGAGGGCGTGCCACTGGTCATCGTCTGTATTTGCACTCTCTGCGTTTGCGCTGTCAGCACTTAGTGTTTATTTAGCTGGCATGGGAAGGCAGCACTTTCTTGTACGTGACGGGAAGCAAACTCTGGAAGGCTCTCTTTAGTGACGGGTCCAAACAAAGATCTCATCAGCTCCTCTAGCCCTATCGGCGACTCGTGCACTCCGAGCCTTCTTAACGACGGCGCAAGTGGCTGACTGCTGACTGCGTTGGTGGTATAGTGGTGAGCATAGCTGCCTTCCAAGCAGTTGACCCGGGTTCGATTCCCGGCCAACGCATGTCCTTTGGCTCGGGCTGATGTCGAAGCAGACCTCCTTCTGTGACCTGTGGCTCCTCCCAAAACTTTTGGATGGATCGTTCAGAAGCCGAAAAGAGGTAGCTCTCCCCGTCGGGGAATCGAACCACGGTCTTCCGCGTGACAGGCGGAGATACTGTCCACTATACTAACGAGGAGCTGTGCATGTTGCTGTTTCTCCCCCAACCGACGCTACTGCACCGACATAACTGAACAATGCATGGCTTTTTCTGACGCTGACACAGCCCTAGCACCGTCAAATTCCGGATGGACCCATCATTAGCTAAAGTGGCATTACATTTGGAACACTACCCGTTGCAGGGGTCATTGTTTGGACTCTTTTTTTTTTTTTTTTTTTTTTTTTAAATAGTGCTTTAAACAAAAAGGATTGTGTCAATGCAACTGAACAACATTAATTAGGAACACAGTGCGTCAATAAAGCAAAATGACAGTTAAAGGCATTTCGTCATTGAAATCGATGATGTCATCATTCAGCTAAGTTCAGTTTAAATAGTATCTGTGCAATAATTTTCAATCAAGTCAACGATATCGCTGTACATGAAGTGTCCCCAGCTATGCCTGCCAGAGGCGACAGAGGCAAGGAACCAAAACTCGATCGGTGAAAAAATGGAGAAAAAACCCGGTGAGAAACCAGGCTCAGTCGGGGAGACAGTTCTCCTCTGGTCAGAAGAAACCAGCAAATCAGCTCCAGGCTGCAGAAAAGTTCGACTGTGCAGAAGAATCATCTGTTTCCTGTGGTCTTGTCCTGGTGGTCGTCTAAGACAAGGTCTTTACAGGGGATCTGTATCTGGGGCTCATCTAGTTGTCCCGGTCTCCGCTGTGTTTCAGGGCCATAGAGGTCCTTTCTAGGTGTTGATCCACCATCTTGTCTGGATACTGACTGGATCCGGGTGACTGAAGCGGCCCACTGATCTGGATACAGAATGGATCTGGTGGCTACGGTGACCTCGGAATAAGGGATTTCTTTAAAAGACTCTTTTATTCATATAAGATTTTCTCCAACTTTTCAGATGGAGGCATGAGAAGGAGATTGCCTTGATTGGGCTTGTGGTTATTGGTGGACCGAGGACAGAGCTACAACAAAATGCAATAGCAGAATCAATTTGGCCGTCCGCCAACACGCTGCAGGAGGGCGTGCCACTGGTCATCGTCTGTATTTGCACTCTCTGCGTTTGCGCTGTCAGCACTTAGTGTTTATTTAGCTGGCATGGGAAGGCAGCACTTTCTTGTACGTGACGGGAAGCAAACTCTGGAAGGCTCTCTTTAGTGACGGGTCCAAACAAAGATCTCATCAGCTCCTCTAGCCCTATCGGCGACTCGTGCACTTCGAGCCTTCTTAACGACGGCGCAAGTGGCTGACTGCTGACTGCGTTGGTGGTATAGTGGTGAGCATAGCTGCCTTCCAAGCAGTTGACCCGGGTTCGATTCCCGGCCAACGCATGTCCTTTGGCTCGGGCTGATGTCGAAGCAGAACTCCTTCTGTGACCTGTGGCTCCTCCCAAAACTTTTGGATGGATCGTTCAGAAGCCGAAAAGAGGTAGCTCTCCCCGTCGGGGAATCGAACCCCGGTCTTCCGCGTGACAGGCGGAGATACTGTCCACTATACTAACGAGGAGCTGTGCATGTTGCTGTTTCTCCCCCAACCGACGCTACTGCACCGACATAACTGAACAATGCATGGCTTTTTCTGACGCTGACACAGCCCTAGCACCGTCAAATTCCGGATGGACCCATCATTAGCTAAAGTGGCATTACATTTGGAACACTACCCGTTGCAGGGGTCATTGTTTGGACTCTTTTTTTTTTTTTTTTTTTTTTAAATAGTGCTTTAAACAAAAAGGATTGTGTCAATGCAACTGAACAACATTAATTAGGAACACAGTGCGTCAATAAAGCAAAATGACAGTTAAAGGCATTTCGTCATTGAAATCGATGATGTCATCATTCAGCTAAGTTCAGTTTAAATAGTATCTGTGCAATAATTTTCAATCAAGTCAACGATATCGCTGTACATGAAGTGTCCCCAGCTATGCCTGCCAGAGGCGACAGAGGCAAGGAACCAAAACTCGATCGGTGAAAAAATGGAGAAAAAACCCGGTGAGAAACCAGGCTCAGTCGGGGAGACAGTTCTCCTCTGGTCAGAAGAAACCAGCAAATCAGCTCCAGGCTGCAGAAAAGTTCGACTGTGCAGAAGAATCATCTGTTTCCTGTGGTCTTGTCCTGGTGGTCGTCTAAGACAAGGTCTTTACAGGGGATCTGTATCTGGGGCTCATCTAGTTGTCCCGGTCTCCGCTGTGTTTCAGGGCCATAGAGGTCCTTTCTAGGTGTTGATCCACCATCTTGTCTGGATACTGACTGGATCCGGGTGACTGAAGCGGCCCACTGATCTGGATACAGAATGGATCTGGTGGCTACGGTGACCTCGGAATAAGGGATTTCTTTAAAAGACTCTTTTATTCATATAAGATTTTCTCCAACTTTTCAGATGGAGGCATGAGAAGGAGATTGCCTTGATTGGGCTTGTGGTTATTGGTGGACCGAGGACAGAGCTACAACAAAATGCAATAGCAGAATCAATTTGGCCGTCCGCCAACACGCTGCAGGAGGGCGTGCCACTGGTCATCGTCTGTATTTGCACTCTCTGCGTTTGCGCTGTCAGCACTTAGTGTTTATTTAGCTGGCATGGGAAGGCAGCACTTTCTTGTACGTGACGGGAAGCAAACTCTGGAAGGCTCTCTTTAGTGACGGGTCCAAACAAAGATCTCATCAGCTCCTCTAGCCCTATCGGCGACTCGTGCACTTCGAGCCTTCTTAACGACGGCGCAAGTGGCTGACTGCTGACTGCGTTGGTGGTATAGTGGTGAGCATAGCTGCCTTCCAAGCAGTTGACCTGGGTTCGATTCCCGGCCAACGCATGTCCTTTGGCTCGGGCTGATGTCGAAGCAGAACTCCTTCTGTGACCTGTGGCTCCTCCCAAAACTTTTGGATGGATCGTTCAGAAGCCGAAAAGAGGTAGCTCTCCCCGTCGGGGAATCGAACCCCGGTCTTCCGCGTGACAGGCGGAGATACTGTCCATTATACTAACGAGGAGCTGTGCATGTTGCTGTTTCTCCCCCAACCGACGCTACTGCACCGACATAACTGAACAATGCATGGCTTTTTCTGACGCTGACACAGCCCTAGCACCGTCAAATTCCGGATGGACCCATCATTAGCTAAAGTGGCATTACATTTGGAACACTACCCGTTGCAGGGGTCATTGTTTGGACTCTTTTTTTTTTTTTTTTTTTTTTTAAATAGTGCTTTAAACAAAAAGGATTGTGTCAATGCAACTGAACAACATTAATTAGGAACACAGTGCGTCAATAAAGCAAAATGACAGTTAAAGGCATTTCGTCATTGAAATCGATGATGTCATCATTCAGCTAAGTTCAGTTTAAATAGTATCTGTGCAATAATTTTCAATCAAGTCAACGATATCGCTGTACATGAAGTGTCCCCAGCTATGCCTGCCAGAGGCGACAGAGGCAAGGAACCAAAACTCGATCGGTGAAAAAATGGAGAAAAAACCCGGTGAGAAACCAGGCTCAGTCGGGGAGACAGTTCTCCTCTGGTCAGAAGAAACCAGCAAATCAGCTCCAGGCTGCAGAAAAGTCAGACTGTGCAGAAGAATCATCTGTTTCCTGTGGTCTTGTCCTGGTGGTCGTCTAAGACAAGGTCTTTACAGGGGATCTGTATCTGGGGCTCATCTAGTTGTCCCGGTCTCCGCTGTGTTTCAGGGCCATAGAGGTCCTTTCTAGGTGTTGATCCACCATCTTGTCTGGATACTGACTGGATCCGGGTGACTGAAGCGGCCCACTGATCTGGATACAGAATGGATCTGGTGGCTACGATGACCTCGGAATAAGGGATTTCTTTAAAAGACTCTTTTATTCATATAAGATTTTCTCCAACTTTTCAGATGGAGGCATGAGAAAGAGATTGCCTTGATTGGGCTTGTGGTTATTGGTGGACCGAGGACAGAGCTACAACAAAATGCAATAGCAGAATCAATTTGGCCGTCCGCCAACACGCTGCAGGAGGGCGTGCCACTGGTCATCGTCTGTATTTGCACTCTCTGCGTTTGCGCTGTCAGCACTTAGTGTTTATTTAGCTGGCATGGGAAGGCAGCACTTTCTTGTACGTGACGGGAAGCAAACTCTGGAAGGCTCTCTTTAGTGACGGGTCCAAACAAAGATCTCATCAGCTCCTCTAGCCCTATCGGCGACTCGTGCACTCCGAGCCTTCTTAACGACGGCGCAAGTGGCTGACTGCTGACTGCGTTGGTGGTATAGTGGTGAGCATAGCTGCCTTCCAAGCAGTTGACCCGGGTTCGATTCCCGGCCAACGCATGTCCTTTGGCTCGGGCTGATGTCGAAGCAGACCTCCTTCTGTGACCTGTGGCTCCTCCCAAAACTTTTGGATGGATCGTTCAGAAGCCGAAAAGAGGTAGCTCTCCCCGTCGGGGAATCGAACCACGGTCTTCCGCGTGACAGGCGGAGATACTGTCCACTATACTAACGAGGAGCTGTGCATGTTGCTGTTTCTCCCCCAACCGACGCTACTGCACCGACATAACTGAACAATGCATGGCTTTTTCTGACGCTGACACAGCCCTAGCACCGTCAAATTCCGGATGGACCCATCATTAGCTAAAGTGGCATTACATTTGGAACACTACCCGTTGCAGGGGTCATTGTTTGGACTCTTTTTTTTTTTTTTTTTTTTTTTTTAAATAGTGCTTTAAACAAAAAGGATTGTGTCAATGCAACTGAACAACATTAATTAGGAACACAGTGCGTCAATAAAGCAAAATGACAGTTAAAGGCATTTCGTCATTGAAATCGATGATGTCATCATTCAGCTAAGTTCAGTTTAAATAGTATCTGTGCAATAATTTTCAATCAAGTCAACGATATCGCTGTACATGAAGTGTCCCCAGCTATGCCTGCCAGAGGCGACAGAGGCAAGGAACCAAAACTCGATCGGTGAAAAAATGGAGAAAAAACCCGGTGAGAAACCAGGCTCAGTCGGGGAGACAGTTCTCCTCTGGTCAGAAGAAACCAGCAAATCAGCTCCAGGCTGCAGAAAAGTTCGACTGTGCAGAAGAATCATCTGTTTCCTGTGGTCTTGTCCTGGTGGTCGTCTAAGACAAGGTCTTTACAGGGGATCTGTATCTGGGGCTCATCTAGTTGTCCCGGTCTCCGCTGTGTTTCAGGGCCATAGAGGTCCTTTCTAGGTGTTGATCCACCATCTTGTCTGGATACTGACTGGATCCGGGTGACTGAAGCGGCCCACTGATCTGGATACAGAATGGATCTGGTGGCTACGGTGACCTCGGAATAAGGGATTTCTTTAAAAGACTCTTTTATTCATATAAGATTTTCTCCAACTTTTCAGATGGAGGCATGAGAAGGAGATTGCCTTGATTGGGCTTGTGGTTATTGGTGGACCGAGGACAGAGCTACAACAAAATGCAATAGCAGAATCAATTTGGCCGTCCGCCAACACGCTGCAGGAGGGCGTGCCACTGGTCATCGTCTGTATTTGCACTCTCTGCGTTTGCGCTGTCAGCACTTAGTGTTTATTTAGCTGGCATGGGAAGGCAGCACTTTCTTGTACGTGACGGGAAGCAAACTCTGGAAGGCTCTCTTTAGTGACGGGTCCAAACAAAGATCTCATCAGCTCCTCTAGCCCTATCGGCGACTCGTGCACTTCGAGCCTTCTTAACGACGGCGCAAGTGGCTGACTGCTGACTGCGTTGGTGGTATAGTGGTGAGCATAGCTGCCTTCCAAGCAGTTGACCCGGGTTCGATTCCCGGCCAACGCATGTCCTTTGGCTCGGGCTGATGTCGAAGCAGAACTCCTTCTGTGACCTGTGGCTCCTCCCAAAACTTTTGGATGGATCGTTCAGAAGCCGAAAAGAGGTAGCTCTCCCCGTCGGGGAATCGAACCCCGGTCTTCCGCGTGACAGGCGGAGATACTGTCCATTATACTAACGAGGAGCTGTGCATGTTGCTGTTTCTCCCCCAACCGACGCTACTGCACCGACATAACTGAACAATGCATGGCTTTTTCTGACGCTGACACAGCCCTAGCACCGTCAAATTCCGGATGGACCCATCATTAGCTAAAGTGGCATTACATTTGGAACACTACCCGTTGCAGGGGTCATTGTTTGGACTCTTTTTTTTTTTTTTTTTTTTTTTAAATAGTGCTTTAAACAAAAAGGATTGTGTCAATGCAACTGAACAACATTAATTAGGAACACAGTGCGTCAATAAAGCAAAATGACAGTTAAAGGCATTTCGTCATTGAAATCGATGATGTCATCATTCAGCTAAGTTCAGTTTAAATAGTATCTGTGCAATAATTTTCAATCAAGTCAACGATATCGCTGTACATGAAGTGTCCCCAGCTATGCCTGCCAGAGGCGACAGAGGCAAGGAACCAAAACTCGATCGGTGAAAAAATGGAGAAAAAACCCGGTGAGAAACCAGGCTCAGTCGGGGAGACAGTTCTCCTCTGGTCAGAAGAAACCAGCAAATCAGCTCCAGGCTGCAGAAAAGTCAGACTGTGCAGAAGAATCATCTGTTTCCTGTGGTCTTGTCCTGGTGGTCGTCTAAGACAAGGTCTTTACAGGGGATCTGTATCTGGGGCTCATCTAGTTGTCCCGGTCTCCGCTGTGTTTCAGGGCCATAGAGGTCCTTTCTAGGTGTTGATCCACCATCTTGTCTGGATACTGACTGGATCCGGGTGACTGAAGCGGCCCACTGATCTGGATACAGAATGGATCTGGTGGCTACGATGACCTCGGAATAAGGGATTTCTTTAAAAGACTCTTTTATTCATATAAGATTTTCTCCAACTTTTCAGATGGAGGCATGAGAAAGAGATTGCCTTGATTGGGCTTGTGGTTATTGGTGGACCGAGGACAGAGCTACAACAAAATGCAATAGCAGAATCAATTTGGCCGTCCGCCAACACGCTGCAGGAGGGCGTGCCACTGGTCATCGTCTGTATTTGCACTCTCTGCGTTTGCGCTGTCAGCACTTAGTGTTTATTTAGCTGGCATGGGAAGGCAGCACTTTCTTGTACGTGACGGGAAGCAAACTCTGGAAGGCTCTCTTTAGTGACGGGTCCAAACAAAGATCTCATCAGCTCCTCTAGCCCTATCGGCGACTCGTGCACTCCGAGCCTTCTTAACGACGGCGCAAGTGGCTGACTGCTGACTGCGTTGGTGGTATAGTGGTGAGCATAGCTGCCTTCCAAGCAGTTGACCCGGGTTCGATTCCCGGCCAACGCATGTCCTTTGGCTCGGGCTGATGTCGAAGCAGACCTCCTTCTGTGACCTGTGGCTCCTCCCAAAACTTTTGGATGGATCGTTCAGAAGCCGAAAAGAGGTAGCTCTCCCCGTCGGGGAATCAAACCACGGTCTTCCGCGTGACAGGCGGAGATACTGTCCACTATACTAACGAGGAGCTGTGCATGTTGCTGTTTCTCCCCCAACCGACGCTACTGCACCGACATAACTGAACAATGCATGGCTTTTTCTGACGCTGACACAGCCCTAGCACCGTCAAATTCCGGATGGACCCATCATTAGCTAAAGTGGCATTACATTTGGAACACTACCCGTTGCAGGGGTCATTGTTTGGACTCTTTTTTTTTTTTTTTTTTTTTTTTAAATAGTGCTTTAAACAAAAAGGATTGTGTCAATGCAACTGAACAACATTAATTAGGAACACAGTGCGTCAATAAAGCAAAATGACAGTTAAAGGCATTTCGTCATTGAAATCGATGATGTCATCATTCAGCTAAGTTCAGTTTAAATAGTATCTGTGCAATAATTTTCAATCAAGTCAACGATATCGCTGTACATGAAGTGTCCCCAGCTATGCCTGCCAGAGGCGACAGAGGCAAGGAACCAAAACTCGATCGGTGAAAAAATGGAGAAAAAACCCGGTGAGAAACCAGGCTCAGTCGGGGAGACAGTTCTCCTCTGGTCAGAAGAAACCAGCAAATCAGCTCCAGGCTGCAGAAAAGTTCGACTGTGCAGAAGAATCATCTGTTTCCTGTGGTCTTGTCCTGGTGGTCGTCTAAGACAAGGTCTTTACAGGGGATCTGTAGCTGGGGCTCATCTAGTTGTCCCGGTCTCCGCTGTGTTTCAGGGCCATAGAGGTCCTTTCTAGGTGTTGATCCACCATCTTGTCTGGATACTGACTGGATCCGGGTGACTGAAGCGGCCCACTGATCTGGATACAGAATGGATCTGGTGGCTACGGTGACCTCGGAATAAGGGATTTCTTTAAAAGACTCTTTTATTCATATAAGATTTTCTCCAACTTTTCAGATGGAGGCATGAGAAGGAGATTGCCTTGATTGGGCTTGTGGTTATTGGTGGACCGAGGACAGAGCTACAACAAAATGCAATAGCAGAATCAATTTGGCCGTCCGCCAACACGCTGCAGGAGGGCGTGCCACTGGTCATCGTCTGTATTTGCACTCTCTGCGTTTGCGCTGTCAGCACTTAGTGTTTATTTAGCTGGCATGGGAAGGCAGCACTTTCTTGTACGTGACGGGAAGCAAACTCTGGAAGGCTCTCTTTAGTGACGGGTCCAAACAAAGATCTCATCAGCTCCTCTAGCCCTATCGGCGACTCGTGCACTTCGAGCCTTCTTAACGACGGCGCAAGTGGCTGACTGCTGACTGCGTTGGTGGTATAGTGGTGAGCATAGTTGACCCGGGTTCGATTCCCGGCCAACGCATGTCCTTTGGCTCGGGCTGATGTCGAAGCAGACCTCCTTCTGTGACCTGTGGCTCCTCCCAAAACTTTTGGATGGATCGTTCAGAAGCCGAAAAGAGGTAGCTCTCCCCGTCGGGGAATCGAACCCCGGTCTTCCACGTGACAGGCGGAGATACTGTCCACTATACTAACGAGGAGCTGTGCATGTTGCTGTTTCTCCCCCAACCGACGCTACTGCACTGACATAACTGAACAATGCATGGCTTTTTCTGACGCTGACACAGCCCTAGCACCGTCAAATTCCGGATGGACCCATCATTAGCTAAAGTGGCATTACATTTGGAACACTACCCGTTGCAGGGGTCATTGTTTGGACTCTTTTTTTTTTTTTTTTTTTTTTTAAATAGTGCTTTAAACAAAAAGGATTGTGTCAATGCAACTGAACAACATTAATTAGGAACACAGTGCGTCAATAAAGCAAAATGACAGTTAAAGGCATTTCGTCATTGAAATCGATGATGTCATCATTCAGCTAAGTTCAGTTTAAATAGTATCTGTGCAATAATTTTCAATCAAGTCAACGATATCGCTGTACATGAAGTGTCCCCAGCTATGCCTGCCAGAGGCGACAGAGGCAAGGAACCAAAACTCGATCGGTGAAAAAATGGAGAAAAAACCCGGTGAGAAACCAGGCTCAGTCGGGGAGACAGTTCTCCTCTGGTCAGAAGAAACCAGCAAATCAGCTCCAGGCTGCAGGAAAGTTCGACTGTGCAGAAGAATCATCTGTTTCCTGTGGTCTTGTCCTGGTGGTCGTCTAAGACAAGGTCTTTACAGGGGATCTGTATCTGGGGCTCATCTAGTTGTCCCGGTCTCCGCTGTGTTTCAGGGCCATAGAGGTCCTTTCTAGGTGTTGATCCACCATCTTGTCTGGATACTGACTGGATCCGGGTGACTGAAGCGGCCCACTGATCTGGATACAGAATGGATCTGGTGGCTACGGTGACCTCGGAATAAGGGATTTCTTTAAAAGACTCTTTTATTCATATAAGATTTTCTCCAACTTTTCAGATGGAGGCATGAGAAGGAGATTGCCTTGATTGGGCTTGTGGTTATTGGTGGACCGAGGACAGAGCTACAACAAAATGCAATAGCAGAATCAATTTGGCCGTCCGCCAACACGCTGCAGGAGGGCGTGCCACTGGTCATCGTCTGTATTTGCACTCTCTGCGTTTGCGCTGTCAGCACTTAGTGTTTATTTAGCTGGCATGGGAAGGCAGCACTTTCTTGTACGTGACGGGAAGCAAACTCTGGAAGGCTCTCTTTAGTGACGGGTCCAAACAAAGATCTCATCAGCTCCTCTAGCCCTATCGGCGACTCGTGCACTTCGAGCCTTCTTAACGACGGCGCAAGTGGCTGACTAATGATTGCGTTGGTGGTATAGTGGTGAGCATAGCTGCCTTCCAAGCAGTTGACCCGGGTTCGATTCCCGGCCAACGCATGTCCTTTGGCTCGGGCTGATGTCGAAGCAGAACTCCTTCTGTGACCTGTGGCTCCTCCCAAAACTTTTGGATGGATCGTTCAGAAGCCGAAAAGAGGTAGCTCTCCCCGTCGGGGAATCGAACCCCGGTCTTCCGCGTGACAGGCGGAGATACTGTCCACTATACTAACGAGGAGCTGTGCATGTTGCTGTTTCTCCCCCAACCGACGCTACTGCACCGACATAACTGAACAATGCATGGCTTTTTCTGACGCTGACACAGCCCTAGCACCGTCAAATTCCGGATGGACCCATCATTAGCTAAAGTGGCATTACATTTGGAACACTACCCGTTGCAGGGGTCATTGTTTGGACTCTTTTTTTTTTTTTTTTTTTTTTTAAATAGTGCTTTAAACAAAAAGGATTGTGTCAATGCAACTGAACAACATTAATTAGGAACACAGTGCGTCAATAAAGCAAAATGACAGTTAAAGGCATTTCGTCATTGAAATCGATGATGTCATCATTCAGCTAAGTTCAGTTTAAATAGTATCTGTGCAATAATTTTCAATCAAGTCAACGATATCGCTGTACATGAAGTGTCCCCAGCTATGCCTGCCAGAGGCGACAGAGGCAAGGAACCAAAACTCGATCGGTGAAAAAATGGAGAAAAAACCCGGTGAGAAACCAGGCTCAGTCGGGGAGACAGTTCTCCTCTGGTCAGAAGAAACCAGCAAATCAGCTCCAGGCTGCAGAAAAGTCAGACTGTGCAGAAGAATCATCTGTTTTCTGTGGTCTTGTCCTGGTGGTCGTCTAAGACAAGGTCTTTACAGGGGATCTGTATCTGGGGCTCATCTAGTTGTCCCGGTCTCCGCTGTGTTTCAGGGCCATAGAGGTCCTTTCTAGGTGTTGATCCACCATCTTGTCTGGATACTGACTGGATCCGGGTGACTGAAGCGGCCCACTGATCTGGATACAGAATGGATCTGGTGGCTACGGTGACCTCGGAATAAGGGATTTCTTTAAAAGACTCTTTTATTCATATAAGATTTTCTCCAACTTTTCAGATGGAGGCATGAGACAGAGATTGCCTTGATTGGGCTTGTGGTTATTGGTGGACCGAGGACAGAGCTACAACAAAATGCAATAGCAGAATCAATTTGGCCGTCCGCCAACACGCTGCAGGAGGGCGTGCCACTGGTCATCGTCTGTATTTGCACTCTCTGCGTTTGCGCTGTCAGCACTTAGTGTTTATTTAGCTGGCATGGGAAGGCAGCACTTTCTTGTACGTGACGGGAAGCAAACTCTGGAAGGCTCTCTTTAGTGACGGGTCCAAACAAAGATCTCATCAGCTCCTCTAGCCCTATCGGCGACTCGTGCACTTCGAGCCTTCTTAACGACGGCGCAAGTGGCTGACTGCTGACTGCGTTGGTGGTATAGTGGTGAGCATAGCTGCCTTCCAAGCAGTTGACCCGGGTTCGATTCCCGGCCAACGCATGTCCTTTGGCTCGGGCTGATGTCGAAGCAGACCTCCTTCTGTGACCTGTGGCTCCTCCCAAAACTTTTGGATGGATCGTTCAGAAGCCGAAAAGAGGTAGCTCTCCCCGTCGGGGAATCGAACCCCGGTCTTCCGCGTGACAGGCGGAGATACTGTCCACTATACTAACGAGGAGCTGTGCATGTTGCTGTTTCTCCCCCAACCGACGCTACTGCACCGACATAACTGAACAATGCATGGCTTTTTCTGACGCTGACACAGCCCTAGCACCGTCAAATTCCGGATGGACCCATCATTAGCTAAAGTGGCATTACATTTGGAACACTACCCGTTGCAGGGGTCATTGTTTGGACTCTTTTTTTTTTTTTTTTTTTTTTTAAATAGTGCTTTAAACAAAAAGGATTGTGTCAATGCAACTGAACAACATTAATTAGGAACACAGTGCGTCAATAAAGCAAAATGACAGTTAAAGGCATTTCGTCATTGAAATCGATGATGTCATCATTCAGCTAAGTTCAGTTTAAATAGTATCTGTGCAATAATTTTCAATCAAGTCAACGATATCGCTGTACATGAAGTGTCCCCAGCTATGCCTGCCAGAGGCGACAGAGGCAAGGAACCAAAACTCGATCGGTGAAAAAATGGAGAAAAAACCCGGTGAGAAACCAGGCTCAGTCGGGGAGACAGTTCTCCTCTGGTCAGAAGAAACCAGCAAATCAGCTCCAGGCTGCAGAAAAGTTCGACTGTGCAGAAGAATCATCTGTTTCCTGTGGTCTTGTCCTGGTGGTCGTCTAAGACAAGGTCTTTACAGGGGATCTGTATCTGGGGCTCATCTAGTTGTCCCGGTCTCCGCTGTGTTTCAGGGCCATAGAGGTCCTTTCTAGGTGTTGATCCACCATCTTGTCTGGATACTGACTGGATCCGGGTGACTGAAGCGGCCCACTGATCTGGATACAGAATGGATCTGGTGGCTACGGTGACCTCGGAATAAGGGATTTCTTTAAAAGACTCTTTTATTCATATAAGATTTTCTCCAACTTTTCAGATGGAGGCATGAGAAGGAGATTGCCTTGATTGGGCTTGTGGTTATTGGTGGACCGAGGACAGAGCTACAACAAAATGCAATAGCAGAATCAATTTGGCCGTCCGCCAACACGCTGCAGGAGGGCGTGCCACTGGTCATCGTCTGTATTTGCACTCTCTGCGTTTGCGCTGTCAGCACTTAGTGTTTATTTAGCTGGCATGGGAAGGCAGCACTTTCTTGTACGTGACGGGAAGCAAACTCTGGAAGGCTCTCTTTAGTGACGGGTCCAAACAAAGATCTCATCAGCTCCTCTAGCCCTATCGGCGACTCGTGCACTTCGAGCCTTCTTAACGACGGCGCAAGTGGCTGACTGCTGACTGCGTTGGTGGTATAGTGGTGAGCATAGCTGCCTTCCAAGCAGTTGACCCGGGTTCGATTCCCGGCCAACGCATGTCCTTTGGCTCGGGCTGATGTCGAAGCAGAACTCCTTCTGTGACCTGTGGCTCCTCCCAAAACTTTTGGATGGATCGTTCAGAAGCCGAAAAGAGGTAGCTCTACCCGTCGGGGAATCGAACCCCGGTCTTCCGCGTGACAGGCGGAGATACTGTCCACTATACTAACGAGGAGCTGTGCATGTTGCTGTTTCTCCCCCAACCGACGCTACTGCACCGACATAACTGAACAATGCATGGCTTTTTCTGACGCTGACACAGCCCTAGCACCGTCAAATTCCGGATGGACCCATCATTAGCTAAAGTGGCATTACATTTGGAACACTACCCGTTGCAGGGGTCATTGTTTGAACTCTTTTTTTTTTTTTTTTTTTTTTTAAATAGTGCTTTAAACAAAAAGGATTGTGTCAATGCAACTGAACAACATTAATTAGGAACACAGTGCGTCAATAAAGCAAAATGACAGTTAAAGGCATTTCGTCATTGAAATCGATGATGTCATCATTCAGCTAAGTTCAGTTTAAATAGTATCTGTGCAATAATTTTCAATCAAGTCAACGATATCGCTGTACATGAAGTGTCCCCAGCTATGCCTGCCAGAGGCGACAGAGGCAAGGAACCAAAACTCGATCGGTGAAAAAATGGAGAAAAAACCCGGTGAGAAACCAGGCTCAGTCGGGGAGACAGTTCTCCTCTGGTCAGAAGAAACCAGCAAATCAGCTCCAGGCTGCAGAAAAGTTCGACTGTGCAGAAGAATCATCTGTTTCCTGTGGTCTTGTCCTGGTGGTCGTCTAAGACAAGGTCTTTACAGGGGATCTGTATCTGGGGCTCATCTAGTTGTCCCGGTCTCCGCTGTGTTTCAGGGCCATAGAGGTCCTTTCTAGGTGTTGATCCACCATCTTGTCTGGATACTGACTGGATCCGGGTGACTGAAGCGGCCCACTGATCTGGATACAGAATGGATCTGGTGGCTACGGTGACCTCGGAATAAGGGATTTCTTTAAAAGACTCTTTTATTCATATAAGATTTTCTCCAACTTTTCAGATGGAGGCATGAGAAGGAGATTGCCTTGATTGGGCTTGTGGTTATTGGTGGACCGAGGACAGAGCTACAACAAAATGCAATAGCAGAATCAATTTGGCCGTCCGCCAACACGCTGCAGGAGGGCGTGCCACTGGTCATCGTCTGTATTTGCACTCTCTGCGTTTGCGCTGTCAGCACTTAGTGTTTATTTAGCTGGCATGGGAAGGCAGCACTTTCTTGTACGTGACGGGAAGCAAACTCTGGAAGGCTCTCTTTAGTGACGGGTCCAAACAAAGATCTCATCAGCTCCTCTAGCCCTATCGGCGACTCGTGCACTTCGAGCCTTCTTAACGACGGCGCAAGTGGCTGACTGCTGACTGCGTTGGTGGTATAGTGGTGAGCATAGTTGACCCGGGTTCGATTCCCGGCCAACGCATGTCCTTTGGCTCGGGCTGATGTCGAAGCAGACCTCCTTCTGTGACCTGTGGCTCCTCCCAAAACTTTTGGATGGATCGTTCAGAAGCCGAAAAGAGGTAGCTCTCCCCGTCGGGGAATCGAACCCCGGTCTTCCGCGTGACAGGCAGAGATACTGTCCACTATACTAACGAGGAGCTGTGCATGTTGCTGTTTCTCCCCCAACCGACGCTACTGCACCGACATAACTGAACAATGCATGGCTTTTTCTGACGCTGACACAGCCCTAGCACCGTCAAATTCCGGATGGACCCATCATTAGCTAAAGTGGCATTACATTTGGAACACTACCCGTTGCAGGGGTCATTGTTTGGACTCTTTTTTTTTTTTTTTTTTTTTTTTTAAATAGTGCTTTAAACAAAAAGGATTGTGTCAATGCAACTGAACAACATTAATTAGGAACACAGTGCGTCAATAAAGCAAAATGACAGTTAAAGGCATTTCGTCATTGAAATCGATGATGTCATCATTCAGCTAAGTTCAGTTTAAATAGTATCTGTGCAATAATTTTCAATCAAGTCAACGATATCGCTGTACATGAAGTGTCCCCAGCTATGCCTGCCAGAGGCGACAGAGGCAAGGAACCAAAACTCGATCGGTGAAAAAATGGAGAAAAAACCCGGTGAGAAACCAGGCTCAGTCGGGGAGACAGTTCTCCTCTGGTCAGAAGAAACCAGCAAATCAGCTCCAGGCTGCAGAAAAGTCAGACTGTGCAGAAGAATCATCTGTTTCCTGTGGTCTTGTCCTGGTGGTCGTCTAAGACAAGGTCTTTACAGGGGATCTGTATCTGGGGCTCATCTAGTTGTCCCGGTCTCCGCTGTGTTTCAGGGCCATAGAGGTCCTTTCTAGGTGTTGATCCACCATCTTGTCTGGATACTGACTGGATCCGGGTGACTGAAGCGGCCCACTGATCTGGATACAGAATGGATCTGGTGGCTACGGTGACCTCGGAATAAGGGATTTCTTTAAAAGACTCTTTTATTCATATAAGATTTTCTCCAACTTTTCAGATGGAGGCATGAGAAAGAGATTGCCTTGATTGGGCTTGTGGTTATTGGTGGACCGAGGACAGAGCTACAACAAAATGCAATAGCAGAATCAATTTGGCCGTCCGCCAACACGCTGCAGGAGGGCGTGCCACTGGTCATCGTCTGTATTTGCACTCTCTGCGTTTGCGCTGTCAGCACTTAGTGTTTATTTAGCTGGCATGGGAAGGCAGCACTTTCTTGTACGTGACGGGAAGCAAACTCTGGAAGGCTCTCTTTAGTGACGGGTCCAAACAAAGATCTCATCAGCTCCTCTAGCCCTATCGGCGACTCGTGCACTTCGAGCCTTCTTAACGACGGCGCAAGTGGCTGACTAATGATTGCGTTGGTGGTATAGTGGTGAGCATAGCTGCCTTCCAAGCAGTTGACCCGGGTTCGATTCCCGGCCAACGCATGTCCTTTGGCTCGGGCTGATGTCGAAGCAGAACTCCTTCTGTGACCTGTGGCTCCTCCCAAAACTTTTGGATGGATCGTTCAGAAGCCGAAAAGAGGTAGCTCTCCCCGTCGGGGAATCGAACCCCGGTCTTCCGCGTGACAGGCGGAGATACTGTCCACTATACTAACGAGGAGCTGTGCATGTTGCTGTTTCTCCCCCAACCGACGCTACTGCACCGACATAACTGAACAATGCATGGCTTTTTCTGACGCTGACACAGCCCTAGCACCGTCAAATTCCGGATGGACCCATCATTAGCTAAAGTGGCATTACATTTGGAACACTACCCGTTGCAGGGGTCATTGTTTGGACTCTTTTTTTTTTTTTTTTTTTTTAATTGCGCTTTAAACAAAAATGATTGTGTCAATGCAACTGAACAACATTAATTAGGAACACAGTGCGTCAATAAAGCAAAATGACAGTTAAAGGCATTTCGTCATTGAAATCGATGATGTCATCATTCAGCTAAGTTCAGTTTAAATAGTATCTGTGCAATAATTTGCAATCAAGTCAACGATATCGCTGTACATGAAGTGTCCCCAGCTATGCCTGCCAGAGGCGACAGAGGCAAGGAACCAAAACTCGATCGGTGAAAAAATGGAGAAAAAACCCGGTGAGAAACCAGGCTCAGTCGGGGAGACAGTTCTCCTCTGGTCAGAAGAAACCAGCAAATCAGCTCCAGGCTGCAGAAAAGTCAGACTGTGCAGAAGAATCATCTGTTTCCTGTGGTCTTGTCCTGGTGGTCGTCTAAGACAAGATCTTTACAGGGGATCTGTATCTGGGGCTCATCTAGTTGTCCCGGTCTCCGCTGTGTTTCAGGGCCATAGAGGTCCTTTCTAGGTGTTGATCCACCATCTTGTCTGGATACTGACTGGATCCGGGTGACTGAAGCGGCCCACTGATCTGGATACAGAATGGATCTGGTGGCTACGGTGACCTCGGAATAAGGGATTTCTTTAAAAGACTCTTTTATTCATATAAGATTTTCTCCAACTTTTCAGATGGAGGCATTAGAAAGAGATTGCCTTGATTGGGCTTGTGGTTATTGGTGGACCGAGGACAGAGCTACATCAAAATGCAATAGCAGAATCAATTTGGCCATCCGCCAACACGCTGCAGGAGGGCGTGCCACTGGTCATCGTCTGTATTTGCACTCTCTGCGTTTGCGCTGTCAGCACTTAGTGTTTATTTAGCTGGCATGGGAAGGCAGCACTTTCTTGTACGTGACGGGAAGCAAACTCTGGAAGGCTCTCTTTAGTGACGGGTCCAAACAAAGATCTCATCAGCTCCTCTAGCCCTATCGGCGACTCGTGCACTTCGAGCCTTCTTAACGACGGCGCAAGTGGCTGACTGCTGACTGCGTTGGTGGTATAGTGGTGAGCATAGCTGCCTTCCAAGCAGTTGACCTGGGTTCGATTCCCGGCCAACGCATGTCCTTTGGCTCGGGCTGATGTCGAAGCAGACCTCCTTCTGTGACCTGTGGCTCCTCCCAAAACTTTTGGATGGATCGTTCAGAAGCCGAAAAGAGGTAGCTCTCCCCGTCGGGGAATCGAACCCCGGTCTTCCGCGTGACAGGCGGAGATACTGTCCACTATACTAACGAGGAGCTGTGCATGTTGCTGTTTCTCCCCCAACCGACGCTACTACACCGACATAACTGAAGAATGCATGGCTTTTTCTGACGCTGACACAGCCCTAGCACCGTCAAATTCCGGATGGACCCATCATTAGCTAAAGTGGCATTACATTTGGAACACTACCCGTTGCAGGAGTCATTGTTTGGACTCTTTTTTTTTTTTTTTTTTTTTTTTTAAATAGTGCTTTAAACAAAAAGGATTGTGTCAATGCAACTGAACAACATTAATTAGGAACACAGTGCGTCAATAAAGCAAAATGACAGTTAAAGGCATTTCGTCATTGAAATCGATGATGTCATCATTCAGCTAAGTTCAGTTTAAATAGTATCTGTGCAATAATTTTCAATCAAGTCAACGATATCGCTGTACATGAAGTGTCCCCAGCTATGCCTGCCAGAGGCGACAGAGGCAAGGAACCAAAACTCGATCGGTGAAAAAATGGAGAAAAAACCCGGTGAGAAACCAGGCTCAGTCGGGGAGACAGTTCTCCTCTGGTCAGAAGAAACCAGCAAATCAGCTCCAGGCTGCAGAAAAGTCAGACTGTGCAGAAGAATCATCTGTTTCCTGTGGTCTTGTCCTGGTGGTCGTCTAAGACAAGGTCTTTACAGGGGATCTGTATCTGGGGCTCATCTAGTTGTCCCGGTCTCCGCTGTGTTTCAGGGCCATAGAGGTCCTTTCTAGGTGTTGATCCACCATCTTGTCTGGATACTGACTGGATCCGGGTGACTGAAGCGGCCCACTGATCTGGATACAGAATGGATCTGGTGGCTACGGTGACCTCGGAATAAGGGATTTCTTTAAAAGACTCTTTTATTCATATAAGATTTTCTCCAACTTTTCAGATGGAGGCATGAGAAAGAGATTGCCTTGATTGGGCTTGTGGTTATTGGTGGACCGAGGACAGAGCTACAACAAAATGCAATAGCAGAATCAATTTGGCCGTCCGCCAACACGCTGCAGGAGGGCGTGCCACTGGTCATCGTCTGTATTTGCACTCCCTGCGTTTGCGCTGTCAGCACTTAGTGTTTATTTAGCTGGCATGGGAAGGCAGCACTTTCTTGTACGTGACGGGAAGCAAACTCTGGAAGGCTCTCTTTAGTGACGGGTCCAAACAAAGATCTCATCAGCTCCTCTAGCCCTATCGGCGACTCGTGCACTTCGAGCCTTCTTAACGACGGCGCAAGTGGCTGACTGCTGACTGCGTTGGTGGGATAGTGGTGAGCATAGCTGCCTTCCAAGCAGTTGACCCGGGTTCGATTCCCGGCCAACGCATGTCCTTTGGCTCGGGCTGATGTCGAAGCAGAACTCCTTCTGTGACCTGTGGCTCCTCCCAAAACTTTTGGATGGATCGTTCAGAAGCCGAAAAGAGGTAGCTCTCCCCGTCGGGGAATCGAACCCCGGTCTTCCGCGTGACAGGCGGAGATACTGTCCACTATACTAACGAGGAGCTGTGCATGTTGCTGTTTCTCCCCCAACCGACGCTACTGCACCGACATAACTGAACAATGCATGGCTTTTTCTGACGCTGACACAGCCCTAGCACCGTCAAATTCCGGATGGACCCATCATTAGCTAAAGTGGCATT
This sequence comes from Carassius carassius, assembly GCF_963082965.1. Lineage (NCBI taxonomy): Eukaryota > Metazoa > Chordata > Actinopteri > Cypriniformes > Cyprinidae > Carassius > Carassius carassius. Next base: position 35,522,419 of record NC_081762.1, read on the forward strand.
ACATTTGGAACACTACCCGTTGCAGGGGTCATTGTTTGGACTCTTTTTTTTTTTTTTTTTTTTAAATAGTGCTTTAAACAAAAAGGATTGTGTCAATGCAACTAAACAACATTAATTAGGAAAACAGTGCGTCAATAAAGCAAAATGACAGTTAAAGGCATTTCGTCATTGAAATCGATGATGTCATCATTCAGCTAAGTTCAGTTTAAATAGTATCTGTGCAATAATTTTCAATCAAGTCAACGATATCGCTGTACATGAAGTGTCCCCAGCTATGCCTGCCAGAGGCGACAGAAGCAAGGAACCAAAACTCGATCGGTGAAAAAATAGAGAAAAAAAGCCGGTGAGAAACCAGGCTCAGTCGGGGAGACAGTTCTCCTCTGGTCAGAAGAAACCAGCAAATCAGCTCCAGGCTGCAGAAAAGTCAGACTGTGCAGAAGAATCATCTGTTTCCTGTGGTCTTGTCCTGGTGGTCGTCTAAGACAAGGTCTTTACAGGGGATCTGTATCTGGGGCTCATCTAGTTTTCCCGGTCTCCGCTGTGTTTCAGGGCCATAGAGGTCCTTTCTAGGTGTTGATCCACCATCTTGTCTGGATACTGACTGGATCCGGGTGACTGAAGCGGCCCACTGATCTGGATACAGAATGGATCTGGTGGCTTCTGAACGATCCATCCAAAAGTTTTAGGAGGAGCCACAGGTCACAGAAGGAGTTCTGCTTCGACATCAGCCCGAGCCAAAGGACATGCGTTGGCCGGGAATCGAACCCGGGTCAACTGCTTGGAAGGCAGCTATGCTCACCACTATACCACCAACGCAGTCAGCAACTTTCGCCGTCGTTAAGAAGGCTCGAAGTGCACGAGTCGCCGATAGGGCTAGAGGAGCTGATGAGATCTTTGTTTGGACCCGTCACTAAAGAGAGCCTTCCAGAGTTTGCATCCCGTCACGTACAAGAAAGTGCTGCCTTCCCATGCCAGCTAAATAAACACTAAGTGCTGACAGCGCAAACGCAGAGAGTGCAAATACAGAGGATGACCAGTGGCACGCCCTCCTGCAGCGTGTTGGCGGATGGCCAAATTGATTCTGCTATTGCATTTTGATGTAGCTCTGTCCTCGGTCCACCAATAACCACAAGCCCAATCAAGGCAATCTCTTTCTAATGCCTCCATCTGAAAAGTTGGAGAAAATCTTATATGAATAAAAGAGTCTTTTAAAGAAATCCCTTATTCCGAGGTCACCGTAGCCACCAGATCCATTCTGTATCCAGATCAGTGGGCCGCTTCAGTCACCCGGATCCAGTCAGTATCCAGACAAGATGGTGGATCAACACCTAGAAAGGACCTCTATGGCCCTGAAACAAAGCGGAGACCGGGACAACTAGATGAGCCCCAGATACAGATCCCCTGTAAAGAACTTGTCTTAGACGACCACCAGGACAAGACCACAGGAAACAGATGATTCTTCTGCACAGTCTGACTTTTCTGCAGCCTGGAGCTGATTTGCTGGTTTCTTCTGACCAGAGGAGAACTGTCTCCCCGACTGAGCCTGGTTTCTCATCGGGTTTTTTCTCAATTTTTTCACTGATCGAGTTTGGGTTCCTTGCCTCTGTCGCCTCTGGCAGGCATAGCTGGGGACACTTCATGTACAGCGATATTGTTGACTTGATTGCAAATTATTGCACAGATACTATTTAGTCCAAACAATGACCCCTGCAACGGGTAGTGTTCCAAATGTAATGCCACTTTAGCTAATGATGGGTCCATCCGGAATTTGACGGTGCTAGGGCTGTGTCAGCGTCAGAAAAAGCCATGCGTTGTTCAGTTATGTCGGTGCAGTAGCGTCGGTTGGGGGAGAAACAGCAACATGCACAGCTCCTCGTTAGTATAGTGGACAGTATCTCCGCCTGTCACGCGGAGGCCAGTCGCGGATAGGTGTAGAGCGCTAACTAGCCAATAGCAACGAAGGAAATTCCAGGGAGGCGGGACGAAAAAAATACACAGAATTAGAGGTTCGAATCCCGTCTCGGCCACAAATACCATAAAATGAGTTTGTATTCGTTTTTTCATCTAGATACACTTTAAGTACGATTAACATATAATAGATGAACTTTGTGAACAAAGATAAAAATAAATCTTGTAATAATTGTTCTTTTGTATGGTGTACAAAATGTGCAAAGATCTTAAGAAACATATACATTATAATAGGGAATAGTTATTTTTAATATAGAAAAATGTGAATAATTAAAAAGAACACTTTGATAATGTTTCAGGCCTTTATTTATAAAGATACGTCTATTTATATGTGTATAACTGTACAGAAAACCCATATATATGAAATATAACTAAAACTCACAAAAAAGTAAGTTTTTCATTTTATTTATAGTAAAGTAATATACTTATAAAAATTAAAAGAAAAAATAACAAAAATATATAATAATTAAATAAATATACATAAAATAATCATAGGTTATTAAACAACAGCAACAGATATAATAAAAATAAAGATGTGGAGAACAGAAAAAACAATACAAATATGTTTTATATTAAATAATTATGTATGTTTAATGGTAACAGTTATTAACATTCAGTGTTTACATATCTGAGCAAGTAAATAAAATGTAATATCAATTTAAAAGAAAATCAACAAAATGTATACATTTTTTAATCAATAAAACTTAACACACAGTTCAATACAGTTCAAACAAGGCCACATACTTATAGTATTTTAATTAACAAATTGAAATACATGAAAATATTTAAATGTATAGATTCAACAACAACAACAATAATACAATCTAAAGTTGTGGAGAACACAGAAAAAAAATATATTACACTACCACTTAAATGTTTTTGAACAGTAAGATTTTTAATTCTCACCAAGCCTGCCTTTATTTGGTCCAAAATACAGTAAAAGCAATAATATTGTTGAAAGATTTTTACTACTTAAAATAACTGCTTTCTATTTGAACATATAGTAAAATGTATTTTATTTCTGTGATGCTCCGCTGTATTTTCAGCATCATTTCTCCAGTCTTCAGTGTCACATGATCTTCAGAAATCAGAATAATGATTTACTGATCAAGAAAAAATATTATTATTATTATTATTATCAATATTTTAAACCCCCCAGGGATTCTTTAAATAGAAAGATCCAAAGATCTGCATTTATTTGAAATAAAAAGCTTTCTTAACAATATAGATTGTACCATTCTTTTGGGGGGAAAGAAATGACAGAAATTAATGCCTTTTTTTTTAGCAAGGATGATTTAAATTGATTAAAAGTGATGATAAAGATGAAAAATGTTGATGATGAAAATTAAAAAAAAAATATATATATATATTTCAGATAAATGCTGTTCTTCTGAACTTTCTATTCATGTAAGAAACTGAAAAGATTGTACTCGGCTGTTTTCAACATAACATAACAACAACAGTAATAATAATAATAATAATAAATTTTTCTTGAGCAGTAAATCATCATATTATTCTGATTTCTGAAGATCATGTGACACTGAAGACTGGATGAATGATGCTGAAAATACAGCTGTGCATCACAGAAATAAATTACAGTATATATTCAAATATATAGCCTTCCTGATAATGTTCGGGGTTCAGACACACTCTCTCTGTTTAAATCTAGATTATAAACGCATCTCTTTCGCCAAGCATTCGAATAATGTATCTCTTAAATTGTGAGTGTAGTTGTATCTGATCAAATGTGCATTCTTATTCTTTAGCTTGGGTTAAACTAATTAATTTTACTCTGTTGGAACAGCAGCTATGCTAATGATGTCTCTATATGTGTCTCTGTTTCTGCTGGGATCTTCATCCCGTGGTAACTAGGATTTACACAAGCTCCAGTCTGGATCCAGAACACCTGAGAAGAGATGATGCTGACCCTCAGAGGACCCCAGATGATGCCAACCCTGAATCAATAAACAGAACTAACAAATATTGCTACAAGTGTGACTGCATCATATAATAATTATTAATTATTAATAAAATTAATAATGTTCATCGTCTGGCTGACTACGTCTTGTATGAATTTTTCTACAAATCCTGTCATACGTGCACAAACTGACAGTCACCACTTATAAGCTATTACTAAATATTGTAGAAACATAATTTTCTGTAAAGTTGCTTTGTAACAATTTGTATTGTAAAAAGCGCTATACAAGTAAACTTGAATTGAATTGAATTGAAATAGAAAGCAGCTGATTTAAAATAGTAAGAATATTTAAAATGCTACTGTTTTTGCTGTACTTTGGATAAAATAAAGGCAGGCTTGGTGAGCAGAAGAGATTCTCAAAAAACATTAAAAATCTTACTGCTGAAAAACATTTGACTGGTAAGAGTATTTTAAATAAAATATTTATTTACGGAGTTTAATAATAGCCGTTACTAACATTTAGTGTTTACAAAACTGAGCAAGATAAAATAAAGCAAGTCAATACAATTAATTAACACACTAAAGTACAGTGTAAACAAGGCCAATACTTCTGATGTTTTATTTAACAAATGGAAATCAATTAAATAATTTAAAATTGTAGATTAAACAACAACAGCTACAATAATATTAATAATAATACAATTTGTGGAAGACACAGAAAAAAAAACAAGCCTTCAACCCGTTTAAGAAGATCCTTGCTCCTATGTTGCGTTGCCAAGAGAGGCAGTTCTCAACAGATCTGTCCATCTATGGTCCAACACGAAGACCAGCCGTTCTGAGGGGTCCAGTGTGAGCTGAACGAGGGACGCAGTTATGGCAGATGGTGTGGTGTTCTACAGAAGATTAACAGCATTACTTTATTAAAATATTTGTCTTGGTGTGGTGTGCACATATGAGACAGACAGTTTACACACATAAGTGCCTGTATGAATTATTTATTTACCTGCATCCGGAAGAAACCCTTCCCTTCAGTGTCTGGTGTGATGTTATGGTGGAGTGAGACGGGTGGATGGGTCTTGACACAGCATGCATCATCTTAACATTCCTGAAATATAGATTCAAATTAAATATATCAAATGTATTTTATAATTCATTATATATATATATATATATATATATATATATATATATATATATATTGTACTGTTCTTAGTGTAGTTTATTTTTAGAGCCACTAGATGGTGCTAGTCCATTTATGTTTATTGATGTTGTCAGAGAGAGTAACCTCTGACCTAAATTGCAGTCATCTTGTTTTACTCAGTTGATTCTGATAATCACACGGTTAAAGCAGCTCAATCTCTTCATCATCCTTGCAAACATTTATAGAAGCTTTGTCTGTAAGTATTAATGTGTTTATTAGAAGCTTGTTTTTTCATCTTTTGTTGGAATTAGTGCCAGTAATTTAAGGATGAAACTGATATTAATAGAGACTTTTCAGTACGATGTTACATGCATCTAGATTATTATTGTAACGTTATATATTATGTTCAGTTATACCTTAAGCGAACTGTTACAATTATTAATGTACAGTCTTTGGAAAACTACTTTTTCCTTTTTTCTGTATTACAGTTTTACTCTGTTCCACTTGCATTTGAAGTGGTGGTGTCAATAAATCCATGCTTCAGTTCAACTGTCTTGTGGAAGGAGTCATCTATCTGTCTAGTTGAAGAAGGGGAACTCTTTTACGAGGGCAGAAAAGTAAAAAGACACTTAACGGTGATTGCTGCATCAGTGATTGAGATTTCAAGTCCTGCTTTCATATCAGAATGTCATCGAAAGAGAAACATAGTCTGAAAACCAGATCAGTGACTTCACGATCATCAAGACATTCAAGCAAGTCAGCAGCAAGCGTGGCTGCATTAGAGGCTCGTGCAAAGGCAGAAGCAGCACTGACTAGAGCCACATATGCACAAAAGGAGATAGAAGTGAGAGTGAAGCAAGCTCAAGTGCAAGCTCAGCTTAAAGTAGAGGAGACTCGTTTAGATGCTACACTGAATGCTCTCCATCATGAAAGCGAAGCAGAAGCTGCTGCAGCTGAGGCATTAGTGTTTGAGGCAGCTGCAGATACCGGGGAAATAGAACAGCAATCTGAAAGCAAAGAGCCCCATTCTTCACATGAGTCATTGGAAAGGACTAAGAAATATGTAGAAGATCAGCATAGATATAATAAAGAGATGCAGATACCAAGGCTTCCAGAGAACTCTGTTCCTAATACTGTACACAAGCCGCTAGCTCCATTCTGTGTTGATCAGCCACAGACTGTTTCCTTCAATCAGAATAGTCCTTTTCAGGACTTGCCGGAGAGACAACGTTCTGCTCGTGTTCTCACTCACTCTGAGACACTCCTCAGCTGCCACCCCATGCATACTCAAGCTGAATCAGTCAAGCATGCAGGCGAGATCACATCACAGTTTAAATCCACATTGCATGATGCTTCAGCTCCAAGACACAACATTAAATTGACAAGCCACTCACCCTCAAATCACAATGAGTCCCATACTGCTCACTCAAATGTATTTGAACTCGCAAAGTTCCTGGCTCGCCGTGATCTTTTGACAGGTGGACTCTCAAGGTTTAATGATAAGCCTGAGAACTATTGGGCATGGAAGTCTAGCTTTTGCAATGCTATTGAAGGGCTCGATCTTAAGCCTAGTGAAGAACTCGACCTGCTCATAAAGTGGCTTGGCCCTGATTCTACTGAGCATGCAAGACGCATCAGGTCGGTTCACATCAATTATCCAGACGTTGGCCTCAGCATGGTCTGGAAACGGCTAGAGGAATGTTACGGCTCTGCCGAAGCCATGGAGGCAGCGCTCTTTAACAAACTTGAGCATTTCCCAAAGCTGTCTACCAAGGACCCTCAACGTCTCAGAGAGTTAGGGGACCTACTTCTTGAGCTGCAGGCAGCAAAAGCAGAAGGTTATCTACATGGCTTGACCTTCCTGGATACTGCACGTGGCCTCAGCTCCATATTAGAAAAACTCCCATATAGCCTACAAGAGAAATGGATGTTGCAGGGAACTCGTTATAAACAAGAGAATGGTGTCAGCTTTCCCCCTTTTTCATTCTTCTGCGATTTTATTCATTGTGAGGCCCGCATGAGGAATGATCATAGCTTTAACATGAGTATGCACACTGTTGCACCATCTAAAGGTGAGAGATTCTTCTCAAAGACAATCAGAGCTCCTGTTACAGTTCACAAGACAGAAATAGACAATGCCACACAAAAGGACGAATTTAACAAGACAAGTGACAACCTCAACAGACAATGTCCTATACATAAAAAGCCACATCCCCTCAGAAAGTGTAGAGGTTTTAGGGAAAAGACCTTGCAGGAACGGAAAGCTTACCTCCGAGAGAATTCCATATGCTTTAGATGCTGCTCCTCAACTACACACCAGGCAAAGGACTGTACAGTGTTAATCCAGTGCTCTGAATGCAATAGCGACAAGCATATAGCTGCACTTCACTATGGCCCAGCCCCCTGGTCAAAAAAGGAAGATAACAGCCCCTCTACAAGCTATGGCGGGGAGCAAGAAGAGTTGCCTCCCTCCCCAATCGCTACATCCACCTGCACAGAAGTGTGTGGAGATCACAACAGTGGAAAGTCCTGCTCAAAGATCTGCCTGGTAAATGTGTACCTGGAAGGTGAGCCTCAGAACAAACAAAGGGTTTATGCAATCATAGATGATCAGAGTAATCGATCCCTGGCGAGATCTGCCTTCTTTGAGATGTTTAATGTTGCAGACAATGCATCACCTTACACACTCAGGACGTGTGCCGGTGTCACGGAGGCTGAAGGGCATAGAGCGGAAGGATTTATGGTGGAGTCCTTTGATGGAAAGACATGCCTTGCTCTTCCATCCCTCATTGAATGCAACCTCATCCCAAATAACAGAGCAGAGATTCCTACTCCAGACGCAGCACAATACCACAACCACCTAAGATCAGTAGCCTCCAAAATTCCATGTCTAGATCCCAAGGCCAAAATTCTGCTTCTTCTCGGAAGAGACCTCATTCAGGCGCACAAGGTGCTGGAACAATGCAACGGACCACAACATGCTCCCTTCGCTCAGAGGTTGGCCCTTGGGTGGGTGATAGTTGGAGATGTATGCCTCAATGGAGCTCACAAGCCTTCGTCAGTGGATGTTTTCAAAACTCATATACTAGGAAATGGGCGTCCCAGCTACATGAGTCCATGTCCAAACAGTATGCATGTGAAAGACCATTTCAACCGTCATAATGAGCCTCAGATATCCTCTGCCCTGAACCTTAAACAGAGAAGCTTGCCCATACATGATGAATGTCCCATAGGCGAATCAGTTTTCTGCAACACTAAGAATGACGACAAACCAGCTCCCTCTATGGATGACCTTGCCTTCCTGAACATTATGGAAAGAGAGTTCCATCAGGATGAGTCAAATAGCTGGGTTGCCCCACTTCCGTTCCGTAGCCCACGGCAACACCTCCCTAATAACAAGATTCAGGCCAGCAAACGGCTCACTTTTCTGACTCGTAAGCTTGAAAAACACCCTGAGGTAAAGGAGCACTTTGTTGATTTTATGCAAAAGATACTTGAGAATGGGCATGCAGAGTTGGCACCACGATTACAGAATGATGAAGAGTGCTGGTATCTGCCAATGTTCGGGGTGTACCATCCAAAGAAGCCTGGCCAGATAAGAGTAGTGTTCGACTCTAGTGCTCGACATGAAGGTGTATCATTAAATGATGTCCTCCTTACTGGCCCTAATGTAAACAATAGTCTTTTGGGAGTTCTACTGCGGTTCAGGAAGGAACGTGTGGCAGTGATGGCTGATATCCAGCAAATGTTCCATTCCTTTGTGGTCACAAAAGAGCATCGGAACTTTCTACGCTTCCTTTGGTATGACAACAATGACTTAAACAACAAGGTATTGGAGTACCAGATGCGAGTTCATGTTTTTGGTAATAGCCCGTCACCAGCAGTTGCCATATATGGGCTCAGGAGAGCTGCCCTCTCAGGTGGAAAAGACTATGGACCAGAGGCAAGACACTTTGTGGAAAGGAACTTTTATGTGGATGATGGACTTACTTCCCTCCCCACAGAAGAGAAAGCCATCAAGCTGCTCAAAGCCACCCAGGAAATGCTGGCTCTGTCTAATCTTCATCTTCACAAGATTGCCTCCAACAAAGTGGAGGTCATGAAAGAATTTCCTGCAGAGGACCTTGCAAAGGAGATTAAGAATCTGGATCTGAGCACTGGCCTCCCTCCAGTTCACAGAAGTTTGGGGGTGAGCTGGAATTTGTCTGAGGATATGTTCATTTTCCAGGTTGCAGACCAGGTGAAACCTTACACCAGACGTGGGGTTCTGTCTACGATTAACAGTTTGTTTGACCCACTTGGGTTTGCTGCACCTGTCGTCCTTCAGGGAAGACTCCTGCTCAGAGCGCTTACCACAGGGTCTTGTGACTGGGATGCACCTCTGCCTGATGAGAAATATAAGGAATGGAAGGTTTGGAGAGATTCATTAAAGGAGCTTGAGTGTGTCAAAATTCCCCGCACATATGCCACTATCTCTCTCAGTCAAACACAAGGCAAAGAGATGTGCGTCTTCTGTGATGCATCCACAAATGCTATTGCAGCTGTTGCTTACATCAGGGTTACCGATATGAGCGGAAATGTAGAAGTTGGCTTCATCTTTGGTAAGGCTAAACTAGCTCCCCTACTTGAGATCTCTGTCCCCAGACTTGAGCTGTGTGCAGCTGTTCTAGCTGTGGAAATAGCTGAAATCATTGAAGATGAGATTGACACCAAGCTGGATGCTGTAACATTCTATTCTGACAGTAAGGTCGTCTTAGGCTACATTTGTAATGAATCCAGGAAATTCTATGTGTATGTCAACAATAGAGTGCAAAGGATACGGAAATCTACACGCCCTGAACAGTGGAAATACGTACCTACCGATCAAAACCCTGCCGACCATGCCACAAGATCAGTTAAGGCAGCTGACCTTCCCCGTAGCATGTGGCTGACTGGTCCAACATTCTTGACTAAATCAACACAGCCTGAAACTCACATGGGTCTCTTCAGTATGATCGACCCAGAAGTAGACATTGAAGTACGTCCTCAAGTCACTTCTTGCGCTACACATACTTCAAGAAAGGAGTTAAACCCCAAACGGTTCGAAAGATTCTCAAGCTGGCGATCACTGACTCATGCAATAGCAAGACTTGTGCACATAACTCACTCCTTCAAGCAGGATAGTAACAAGAGTACTTGCAGGGGCTGGCATATATGTGACAAACCCTGCTCAGTTCAAGATCTAGAAAAGGCCAAGTCTGTTATCATCCACAGCGTGCAAACAGAAGCCTTCTCTGAGGAATTGAAATGCCTTCAAACAGGCACAGCGATTTCCAATCAAAGCCCTCTCTTTAAACTATCCCCCTACATTGACAGTTTTGGCGTACTCAGGGTTGGCGGACGCCTTTCAGAAGCAAACCTTAGGAGAGATGAAGTGTGTCCTCTAATTCTCCCTGGTCGTTGTCACATCACATCACTACTCATTCAACATTATCATAAACAGGTCGAACATCAGGGACGCGTCTTCACTGAGGGTGCAGTGAGAGAGGCTGGTTTCTGGATCATAGGTGGTAAGAGACGCATCAGTAGTATGATCTTTCAATGTGTTCAGTGTCGCAGACTGCGGGGAAAGATTTTGATTCAGAAGATGTCTGACCTACCTCCTGAACGGCTCAGTATGGACCCTCCATTCTCCTTTGTAGGGTTGGATGTTTTCGGGCCTTGGATGGTCACCTCACGTCGAACTAGAGGAGGACAAGCGAACTCCAAACGCTGGGCAGTGCTGTTTACATGTATGAGCACTAGGGCCATACATATCGAAGTCATAGAGTCGATGGATAGCTCCAGCTTTATAAATGCTCTCCGCAGATTCTTCGCTGTTCGAGGTCCAGCAAAGCAGTTGCGGTCGGACTGTGGCACCAACTTTGTTGGAGCATGCAAGGAGTTGAAGATGGAGTCAGTCACAGAAGACAGAAGGGTACAAGAGTATCTGAGTGACATTGGATGTACTTGGGTGTTCAACCCTCCCCACTCATCTCACATGGGTGGAAGTTGGGAACGTATGATCGGAGTCTCAAGGCGGATCCTTGAATCCATGCTACAAGGTTTTGGACCATCAAAGTTGTCCCATGAGGTTTTGACAACCTTCATGGCTGAAGTCACAGCCATAGTAAATGCTCGTCCCCTGGTACCTGTATCCACAGATCCAGACGCTCCATTTATTCTGTCCCCAGCAACTCTACTCACTCAAAAGACTTCTGTAGCACCTTCTCCATCAGGTGAATTTGGAGAAAAGGACCTCTTCAGTCGTCAGTGGAGGCAAGTCCAAGGCTTGGCCACTACATTCTGGCATCGCTGGAGAAAGGAATATCTTGCAACCTTACAGGGCCGAAGAAAATGGCAGAATGAGAGCGGCAATCTTCAAGTGGGAGACGTTGTGCTATTGAAAAACAGTCAAGCCAAAAGGAATGACTGGCCCATGGGAATGGTATTGAAGACATTTCCTGGGAGAGATGGGCGAGTGAGGAAAGTTGAGGTCAAGGTGGTCAAAGAGGGATCATCTAAGGTGTTTCTGCGACCTATATCAGATGTTGTCTTACTGTTGTCTCCTGAGACTGAATAGACAAGCTTAATTATGTTTAATGATGGCATCTTACAGATACCAGACGGGGAGTGTACTGTTCTTAGTGTAGTTTATTTTTAGAGCCACTAGATGGTGCTAGTCCATTTATGTTTATTGATGTTGTCAGAGAGAGTAACCTCTGACCTAAATTGCAGTCATCTTGTTTTACTCAGTTGATTCTGATAATCACACGGTTAAAGCAGCTCAATCTCTTCATCATCCTTGCAAACATTTATAGAAGCTTTGTCTGTAAGTATTAATGTGTTTATTAGAAGCTTGTTTTTTCATCTTTTGTTGGAATTAGTGCCAGTAATTTAAGGATGAAACTGATATTAATAGAGACTTTTCAGTACGATGTTACATGCATCTAGATTATTATTGTAACGTTATATATTATGTTCAGTTATACCTTAAGCGAACTGTTACAATTATTAATGTACAGTCTTTGGAAAACTACTTTTTCCTTTTTTCTGTATTACAGTTTTACTCTGTTCCACTTGCATTTGAAGTGGTGGTGTCAATAAATCCATGCTTCAGTTCAACTGTCTTGTGGAAGGAGTCATCTATCTGTCTAGTTGAAGAAGGGGAACTCTTTTACGAGGGCAGAATATATATATATATATATATATATATATATATATATGTATGTGTGTGTGTGTGTCTTTATTTTTACAAATGTTTTTTTATTTTTTTATATTTGAATATATTTTCTAATCATTGTAATTTATTCCTGTTATGAAAAGCTGAATTTTCTGAATAATTACTCCAGTCTTCAGCATCACGTCAACCTTCCGAAAATAATGTGCTTTCATCATTGTAGTGACAATGATAATATCAACATTGATTACAATAAGAAATGTTTTGTAAGCAAAAAATCATATAAATAATGATTTCTGGATCATATGACACACTGAAGAGTATAAATGATGCTGAAGAATTCAGCTTTGCATCACAGGAATAAAGTTAATTTAACATAGGAAATAGTTATTTTAAGTTGTACCACACAGAAAATGTTGACAATTTTTTATATATATATACATATATGTATATGTATATATATATATATATATATATATGTATATGTATATATATATATATATATATATATATATATATATATATATATAGGAAATAGTTATTTTGAAATTGTACCACACAGTACATGTTGACAATTATATATATATATATATATATATATATATATATTTATATATTTGCACTAAAGTCTTGAAAATCACATAACATTCAAAACAGTTGCTATAAATAATCACATAAGTATGATTATATGATAATATAATAAGTAATTAATTGTAAGGTTTTTTTTTTTGGTTTAGTTTTTTTAAAAGAAACACAGAATTCACTTTACCTGCTTGTTGGGAGTTTGGCAGCGTATGTTGTTCAAACAAAACAATTTCGTGAAGAAATCTCCGATCGTAAAACGCGTCTCCTCTCCTTCAGAGCGAATGATTGACAGATGAGTATCTGCTGTTTGAATTCCCCGCCACGGAAGAAGTGAAACAGCGCCAGGAAATCTACGTGTGGCCACAAATATATTGCATCCGTAGTGTTAAGCACTACCATAGAGAATGAATGGGAAAAGTTAAGAGAAGTTAAGCTTAACTATTTTCGGCTCCCGCGCGGAAGACCGGGGTTCGATTCCCCGACGGGGAGAGCTACCTCTTTTCGGCTTCTGAACGATCCATCCAAAAGTTTTGGGAGGAGCCACAGGTCACAGAAGGAGTTCTGCTTCGACATCAGCCCGAGCCAAAGGACATGCGTTGGCCGGGAATCGAACCCGGGTCAACTGCTTGGAAGGCAGCTATGCTCACCACTATACCACCAACGCAGTCAGCAGTCAGCAGTCAGCCACTTGCGCCGTCGTTAAGAAGGCTCGAAGTGCACGAGTCGCCGATAGGGCTAGAGGAGCTGATGAGATCTTTGTTTGGACCCGTCACTAAAGAGAGCCTTCCAGAGTTTGCTTCCCGTCACGTACAAGAAAGTGCTGCCTTCCCATGCCAGCTAAATAAACACTAAGTGCTGACAGCGCAAACGAAGAGAGTGCAAATACAGACGATGACCAGTGGCACGCCCTCCTGCAGCGTGTTGGCGGACGGCCAAATTGATTCTGCTATTGCATTTTGTTGTAGCTCTGTCCTCGGTCCACCAATAACCACAAGCCCAATCAAGGCAATCTCTTTCTCATGCCTCCATCTGAAAAGTTGGAGAAAATCTTATATGAATAAAAGAGTCTTTTAAAGAAATCCCTTATTCCGAGGTCACCGTAGCCACCAGATCCATTCTGTATCCAGATCAGTGGGCCGCTTCAGTCACCCGGATCCAGTCAGTATCCAGACAAGATGGTGGATCAACACCTAGAAAGGACGTCTATGGCCCTGAAACACAGCGGAGACCGGGACAACTAGATGAGCCCCAGATACAGATCCCCTGTAAAGACCTTGTCTTAGACGACCACCAGGACAAGACCACAGGAAACAGATGATTCTTCTGCACAGTCTGACTTTTCTGCAGCCTGGAGCTGATTTGCTGGTTTCTTCTGACCAGAGGAGAACTGTCTCCCCGACTGAGCCTGGTTTCTCACCGGGTTTTTTCTCCATTTTTTCACCGATCGAGTTTTGGTTCCTTGCCTCTGTCGCCTCTGGCAGGCATAGCTGGGGACACTTCATGTACAGCGATATCGTTGACTTGATTGAAAATTATTGCACAGATACTATTTAAACTGAACTTAGCTGAATGATGACATCATCGATTTCAATGACGAAATGCCTTTAACTGTCATTTTGCTTTATTGACGCACTGTGTTCCTAATTAATGTTGTTCAGTTGCATTGACACAATCCTTTTTGTTTAAAGCACTATTTAAAAAAAAAAAAAAAAAAAGAGTCCAAACAATGACCCCTGCAACGGGTAGTGTTCCAAATGTAATGCCACTTTAGCTAATGATGGGTCCATCCGGAATTTGACGGTGCTAGGGCTGTGTCAGCGTCAGAAAAAGCCATGCATTGTTCAGTTATGTCGGTGCAGTAGCGTCGGTTGGGGGAGAAACAGCAACATGCACAGCTACTCGTTAGTATAGTGGACAGTATCTCCGCCTGTCACGCGGAAGACCGGGGTTCGATTCCCCGACGGGGAGAGCTACCTCTTTTCGGCTTCTGAACGATCCATCCAAAAGTTTTGGGAGGAGCCACAGGTCACAGAAGGAGTTCTGCTTCGACATCAGCCCGAGCCAAAGGACATGCGTTGGCCGGGAATCGAACCCGGGTCAACTGCTTGGAAGGCAGCTATGCTCACCACTACACCACCAACGCAGTCAGCAGTCAGCCACTTGCGCCGTCGTTAAGAAGGCTCGAAGTGCACGAGTCGCCGATAGGGCTAGAGGAGCTGATGAGATCTTTGTTTGGACCCGTCACTAAAGAGAGCCTTCCAGAGTTTGCTTCCCGTCATGTACAAGAAAGTGCTGCCTTCCCATGCCAGCTAAATAAACACTAAGTGCTGACAGCGCAAACGCAGAGAGTGCAAATACAGACGATGACCAGTGGCACGCCCTCCTGCAGCGTGTTGGCGGACGGCCAAATTGATTCTGCTATTGCATTTTGTTGTAGCTCTGTCCTCGGTCCACCAATAACCACAAGCCCAATCAAGGCAATCTCTTTCTCATGCCTCCATCTGAAAAGTTGGAGAAAATCTTATATGAATAAAAGAGTCTTTTAAAGAAATCCCTTATTCCGAGGTCACCGTAGCCACCAGATCCATTCTGTATCCAGATCAGTGGGCCGCTTCAGTCACCCGGATCCAGTCAGTATCCAGACAAGATGGTGGATCAACACCTAGAAAGGACCTCTATGGCCCTGAAACACAGCGGAGACCGGGACAACTAGATGAGCCCCAGATACAGATCCCCTGTAAAGACCTTGTCTTAGACGACCACCAGGACAAGACCACAGGAAACAGATGATTCTTCTGCACAGTCTGACTTTTCTGCAGCCTGGAGCTGATTTGCTGGTTTCTTCTGACCAGAGGAGAACTGTCTCCCCGACTGAGCCTGGTTTCTCACCGGGTTTTTTCTCCATTTTTTCACCGATCGAGTTTTGGTTCCTTGCCTCTGTCGCCTCTGGCAGGCATAGCTGGGGACACTTCATGTACAGCGATATCGTTGACTTGATTGAAAATTATTGCACAGATACTATTTAAACTGAACTTAGCTGAATGATGACATCATCGATTTCAATGACGAAATGCCTTTAACTGTCATTTTGCTTTATTGACGCACTGTGTTCCTAATTAATGTTGTTCAGTTGCATTGACACAATCCTTTTTGTTTAAAGCACTATTTAAAAAAAAAAAAAAAAAAAAAAAAAAGAGTCCAAACAATGACCCCTGCAACGGGTAGTGTTCCAAATGTAATGCCACTTTAGCTAATGATGGGTCCATCCGGAATTTGACGGTGCTAGGGCTGTGTCATATGCTCACCACTATACCACCAACGCAGTCAGCAGTCAGCCACTTGCGCCGTCGTTAAGAAGGCTCGAAGTGCACGAGTCGCCGATAGGGCTAGAGGAGCTGATGAGATCTTTGTTTGGACCCGTCACTAAAGAGAGCCTTCCAGAGTTTGCTTCCCGTCACGTACAAGAAAGTGCTGCCTTCCCATGCCAGCTAAATAAACACTAAGTGCTGACAGCGCAAACGTCAATCCTTTTTTAAACAAAAAGGATTGTGTCAATGCAACTGAAAAAAAAAAAAAGAGTCCAAACAATGACCCCTGCAACGGGTAGTGTTCCAAATGTAATGCCACTTTAGCTAATGATGGGTCCATCCGGAATTTGACGGTGCTAGGGCTGTGTCAGCGTCAGAAAAAGCCATGCATTGTTCAGTTATGTCGGTGCAGTAGCGTCGGTTGGGGGAGAAACAGCAACATGCACAGCTCCTCGTTAGTATAGTGGACAGTATCTCCGCCTGTCACGCGGAAGACCGGGGTTCGATTCCACGACGGGGAGAGCTACCTCTTTTCGGCTTCTGAACGATCCATCCAAAAGTTTTGGGAGGAGCCACAGGTCACAGAAGGAGGTCTGCTTCGACATCAGCCCGAGCCAAAGGACATGCGTTGGCCAGGAATCGAACCCGGGTCAACTGCTTGAAAGGCAGCTATGCTCACCACTATACCACCAACGCAGTCAGCAGTCAGCCACTTGCGCCGTCGTTAAGAAGGCTCGAAGTGCACGAGTCGCCGATAGGGCTAGAGGAGCTGATGAGATCTTTGTTTGGACCCGTCACTAAAGAGAGCCTTCCAGAGTTTGCTTCCCGTCACGTACAAGAAAGTGCTGCCTTCCCATGCCAGCTAAATAAACACTAAGTGCTGACAGCGCAAACGCAGAGAGTGCAAATACAGACGATGACCAGTGGCACGCCCTCCTGCAGCGTGTTGGCGGACGGCCAAATTGATTCTGCTATTGCATTTTGTTGTAGCTCTGTCCTCGGTCCACCAATAACCACAAGCCCAATCAAGGCAATCTCTTTCTCATGCCTCCATCTGAAAAGTTGGAGAAAATCTTATATGAATAAAAGAGTCTTTTAAAGAAATCCCTTATTCCGAGGTCACCGTAGCCACCAGATCCATTCTGTATCCAGATCAGTGGGCCGCTTCAGTCACCCGGATCCAGTCAGTATCCAGACAAGATGGTGGATCAACACCTAGAAAGGACCTCTATGGCCCTGAAACACAGCGGAGACCGGGACAACTAGATGAGCCCCAGATACAGATCCCCTGTAAAGACCTTGTCTTAGACGACCACCAGGACAAGACCACAGGAAACAGATGATTCTTCTGCACAGTCTGACTTTTCTGCAGCCTGGAGCTGATTTGCTGGTTTCTTCTGACCAGAGGAGAACTGTCTCCCCGACTGAGCCTGGTTTCTCACCGGGTTTTTTCTCCATTTTTTCACCGATCGAGTTTTGGTTCCTTGCCTCTGTCGCCTCTGGCAGGCATAGCTGGGGACACTTCATGTACAGCGATATCGTTGACTTGATTGCAAATTATTGCACAGATACTATTTAAACTGAACTTAGCTGAATGATGACATCATCGATTTCAATGACGAAATGCCTTTAACTGTCATTTTGCTTTATTGACGCACTGTGTTCCTAATTAATGTTGTTCAGTTGCATTGACACAATCATTTTTGTTTAAAGCGCAATTTAAAAAAAAAAAAAAAAAAAAAGAGTCCAAACAATGACCCCTGCAACGGGTAGTGTTCCAAATGTAATGCCACTTTAGCTAATGATGGGTCCATCCGGAATTTGACGGTGCTAGGGCTGTGTCAGCGTCAGAAAAAGCCATGCATTGTTCAGTTATGTCGGTGCAGTAGCGTCGGTTGGGGGAGAAACAGCAACATGCACAGCTCCTCGTTAGTATAGTGGACAGTATCTCCGCCTGTCACGCGGAAGACCGGGGTTCGATTCCCCGACGGGGAGAGCTACCTCTTTTCGGCTTCTGAACGATCCATCCAAAAGTTTTGGGAGGAGCCACAGGTCACAGAAGGAGTTCTGCTTCGACATCAGCCCGAGCCAAAGGACATGCGTTGGCCGGGAATCGAACCCGGGTCAACTGCTTGGAAGGCAGCTATGCTCACCACTATACCACCAACGCAGTCAGCAGTCAGCCACTTGCGCCGTCGTTAAGAAGGCTCGAAGTGCACGAGTCGCCGATAGGGCTAGAGGAGCTGATGAGATCTTTGTTTGGACCCGTCACTAAAGAGAGCCTTCCAGAGTTTGCTTCCCGTCACGTACAAGAAAGTGCTGCCTTCCCATGCCAGCTAAATAAACACTAAGTGCTGACAGCGCAAACGCAGAGAGTGCAAATACAGACGATGACCAGTGGCACGCCCTCCTGCAGCGTGTTGGCGGACGGCCAAATTGATTCTGCTATTGCATTTTGTTGTAGCTCTGTCCTCGGTCCACCAATAACCACAAGCCCAATCAAGGCAATCTCCTTCTCATGCCTCCATCTGAAAAGTTGGAGAAAATCTTATATGAATAAAAGAGTCTTTTAAAGAAATCCCTTATTCCGAGGTCACCGTAGCCACCAGATCCATTCTGTATCCAGATCAGTGGGCCGCTTCAGTCACCCGGATCCAGTCAGTATCCAGACAAGATGGTGGATCAACACCTAGAAAGGACCTCTATGGCCCTGAAACACAGCGGAGACCGGGACAACTAGATGAGCCCCAGATACAGATCCCCTGTAAAGACCTTGTCTTAGACGACCACCAGGACAAGACCACAGGAAACAGATGATTCTTCTGCACAGTCGAACTTTTCTGCAGCCTGGAGCTGATTTGCTGGTTTCTTCTGACCAGAGGAGAACTGTCTCCCCGACTGAGCCTGGTTTCTCACCGGGTTTTTTCTCCATTTTTTCACCGATCGAGTTTTGGTTCCTTGCCTCTGTCGCCTCTGGCAGGCATAGCTGGGGACACTTCATGTACAGCGATATCGTTGACTTGATTGAAAATTATTGCACAGATACTATTTAAACTGAACTTAGCTGAATGATGACATCATCGATTTCAATGACGAAATGCCTTTAACTGTCATTTTGCTTTATTGACGCACTGTGTTCCTAATTAATGTTGTTCAGTTGCATTGACACAATCCTTTTTGTTTAAAGCACTATTTAAAAAAAAAAAAAAAAAAGAGTCCAAACAATGACCACTGCAACGGGTAGTGTTCCAAATGTAATGCCACTTTAGCTAATGATGGGTCCATCTGGAATTTGACGGTGCTAGGGCTGTGTCAGCGTCAGAAAAAGCCATGCATTGTTCAGTTATGTCGGTGCAGTAGCGTCGGTTGGGGGAGAAACAGCAACATGCACAGCTCCTCGTTAGTATAGTGGACAGTATCTCCGCCTGTCACGCGGAAGACCGGGGTTCGATTCCCCGACGGGGAGAGCTACCTCTTTTCGGCTTCTGAACGATCCATCCAAAAGTTTTGGGAGGAGCCACAGGTCACAGAAGGAGTTCTGCTTCGACATCAGCCCGAGCCAAAGGACATGCGTTGGCCGGGAATCGAACCCGGGTCAACTGCTTGGAAGGCAGCTATGCTCACCACTATACCACCAACGCAGTCAGCAGTCAGCCACTTGCGCCGTCGTTAAGAAGGCTCGAAGTGCACGAGTCGCCGATAGGGCTAGAGGAGCTGATGAGATCTTTGTTTGGACCCGTCACTAAAGAGAGCCTTCCAGAGTTTGCTTCCCGTCACGTACAAGAAAGTGCTGCCTTCCCATGCCAGCTAAATAAACACTAAGTGCTGACAGCGCAAACGCAGAGAGTGCAAATAAAGACGATGACCAGTGGCACGCCCTCCTGCAGCGTGTTGGCGGACGGCCAAATTGATTCTGCTATTGCATTTTGTTGTAGCTCTGTCCTCGGTCCACCAATAACCACAAGCCCAATCAAGGCAATCTCTTTCTCATGCCTCCATCTGAAAAGTTGGAGAAAATCTTATATGAATAAAAGAGTCTTTTAAAGAAATCCCTTATTCCGAGGTCACCGTAGCCACCAGATCCATTCTGTATCCAGATCAGTGGGCCGCTTCAGTCACCCGGATCCAGTCAGTATCCAGACAAGATGGTGGATCAACACCTAGAAAGGACCTCTATGGCCCTGAAACACAGCGGAGACCGGGACAACTAGATGAGCCCCAGATACAGATCCCCTGTAAAGACCTTGTCTTAGACGACCACCAGGACAAGACCACAGGAAACAGATGATTCTTCTGCACAGTCTGACTTTTCTGCAGCCTGGAGCTGATTTGCTGGTTTCTTCTGACCAGAGGAGAACTGTCTCCCCGACTGAGCCTGGTTTCTCACCGGGTTTTTTCTCCATTTTTTCACCGATCGAGTTTTGGTTCCTTGCCTCTGTCGCCTCTGGCAGGCATAGCTGGGGACACTTCATGTACAGCGATATCGTTGACTTGATTGAAAATTATTGCACAGATACTATTTAAACTGAACTTAGCTGAATGATGACATCATCGATTTCAATGACGAAATGCCTTTAACTGTCATTTTGCTTTATTGACGCACTGTGTTCCTAATTAATGTTGTTCAGTTGCATTGACACAATCCTTTTTGTTTAAAGCACTATTTAAAAAAAAAAAAAAAAGAGTCCAAACAATGACCCCTGCAACGGGTAGTGTTCCAAATGTAATGCCACTTTAGCTAATGATGGGTCCATCCGGAATTTGACGGTGCTAGGGCTGTGTCAGCGTCAGAAAAAGCCATGCATTGTTCAGTTATGTCGGTGCAGTAGCGTCGGTTGGGGGAGAAACAGCAACATGCACAGCTCCTCATTAGTATAGTGGACAGTATCTCCGCCTGTCACGCGGAAGACCGGGGTTCGATTCCCCGACGGGGAGAGCTACCTCTTTTCGGCTTCTGAACGATCCATCCAAAAGTTTTGGGAGGAGCCACAGGTCACAGAAGGAGGTCTGCTTCGACATCAGCCCGAGCCAAAGGACATGCGTTGGCCAGGAATCGAACCCGGGTCAACTGCTTGGAAGGCAGCTATGCTCACCACTATACCACCAACGCAGTCAGCAGTCAGCCACTTGCGCCGTCGTTAAGAAGGCTCGAAGTGCACGAGTCGCCGATAGGGCTAGAGGAGCTGATGAGATCTTTGTTTGAACCCGTCACTAAAGAGAGCCTTCCAGAGTTTGCTTCCCGTCACGTACAAGAAAGTGCTGCCTTCCCATGCCAGCTAAATAAACACTAAGTGCTGACAGCGCAAACGCAGAGAGTGCAAATACAGACGATGACCAGTGGCACGCCCTCCTGCAGCGTGTTGGCGGACGGCCAAATTGATTCTGCTATTGCATTTTGTTGTAGCTCTGTCCTCGGTCCACCAATAACCACAAGCCCAATCAAGGCAATCTCTTTCTCATGCCTCCATCTGAAAAGTTGGAGAAAATCTTATATGAATAAAAGAGTCTTTTAAAGAAATCCCTTATTCCGAGGTCACCGTAGCCACCAGATCCATTCTGTATCCAGATCAGTGGGCCGCTTCAGTCACCCGGATCCAGTCAGTATCCAGACAAGATGGTGGATCAACACCTAGAAAGGACCTCTATGGCCCTGAAACACAGCGGAGATCGGGGACAACTAGATGAGCCCCAGATACAGATCCCCTGTAAAGACCTTGTCTTAGACGACCACCAGGACAAGACCACAGGAAACAGATGATTCTTCTGCACAGTCTGACTTTTCTGCAGCCTGGAGCTGATTTGCTGGTTTCTTCTGACCAGAGGAGAACTGTCTCCCCGACTGAGCCTGGTTTCTCACCGGGTTTTTTCTCCATTTTTTCACCGATCGAGTTTTGGTTCCTTGCCTCTGTCGCCTCTGGCAGGCATAGCTGGGGACACTTCATGTACAGCGATATCGTTGACTTGATTGAAAATTATTGCACAGATACTATTTAAACTGAACTTAGCTGAATGATGACATCATCGATTTCAATGACGAAATGCCTTTAACTGTCATTTTGCTTTATTGATGCACTGTGTTCCTAATTAATGTTGTTCAGGTGCATTGACACAATCCTTTTTGTTTAAAGCACTATTTAAAAAAAAAAAAAAAAATGAGTCCAAACAATGACCCCTGCAACGGGTAGTGTTCCAAATGTAATGCCACTTTAGCTAATGATGGGTCCATCCGGAATTTGACGGTGCTAGGGCTGTGTCAGCGTCAGAAAAAGCCATGCATTGTTCAGTTATGTCGGTGCAGTAGCGTCGGTTGGGGGAGAAACAGCAACATGCACAGCTCCTCGTTAGTATAGTGGACAGTATCTCCGCCTGTCACGTGGAAGACTGGGGTTCGATTCCCCGATGGGGAGAGCTACCTCTTTTCGGCTTCTGAACGATCCATCCAAAAGTTTTGGGAGGAGCCACAGGTCACAGAAGGAGTTCTGCTTCGACATCAGCCCGAGCCAAAGGACATGCGTTGGCCGGGAATCGAACCCGGGTCAACTGCTTGGAAGGCAGCTATGCTCACCACTATACCACCAACGCAGTCAGCAGTCAGCCACTTGCGCCGTCGTTAAGAAGGCTCGAAGTGCACGAGTCGCCGATAGGGCTAGAGGAGCTGATGAGATCTTTGTTTGGACCCGTCACTAAAGAGAGCCTTCCAGAGTTTGCTTCCCGTCACGTACAAGAAAGTGCTGCCTTCCCATGCCAGCTAAATAAACACTAAGTGCTGACAGCGCAAAAGCAGAGAGTGCAAATACAGACGATGACCAGTGGCACGCCCTCCTGCAGCGTGTTGGCGGACGGCCAAATTGATTCTGCTATTGCATTTTGTTGTAGCTCTGTCCTCGGTCCACCAATAACCACAAGCCCAATCAAGGCAATCTCTTTCTCAGGCCTCCATCTGAAAAGTTGGAGAAAATCTTATATGAATAAAAGAGTCTTTTAAAGAAATCCCTTATTCCGAGGTCACCGTAGCCACCAGATCCATTCTGTATCCAGATCAGTGGGCCGCTTCAGTCACCCGGATCCAGTCAGTATCCAGACAAGATGGTGGATCAACACCTAGAAAGGACCTCTATGGCCCTGAAACACAGCGGAGACCGGGACAACTAGATGAGCCCCAGATACAGATCCCCTGTAAAGACCTTGTCTTAGACGACCACCAGGACAAGACCACAGGAAACAGATGATTCTTCTGCACAGTCTGACTTTTCTGCAGCCTGGAGCTGATTTGCTGGTTTCTTCTGACCAGAGGAGTACTGTCTCCCCGACTGAGCCTGGTTTCTCACCGGGTTTTTTCTCCATTTTTTCACCGATCGAGTTTTGGTTCCTTGCCTCTGTCGCCTCTGGCAGGCATAGCTGGGGACACTTCATGTACAGCGATATCGTTGACTTGATTGAAAATTATTGCACAGATACTATTTAAACTGAACTTAGCTGAATGATGACATCATCGATTTCAATGACGAAATGCCTTTAACTGTCATTTTGCTTTATTGACGCACTGTGTTCCTAATTAATATTGTTCAGTTGCATTGACACAATCCATTTTGTTTAAAGCACTATTTAAAAAAAAAAAAAAAAAAAAGAGTCCAAACAATGACCCCTGCAACGGGTAGTGTTCCAAATGTAATGCCACTTTAGCTAATGATGGGTCCATCCGGAATTTGACGGTGCTAGGGCTGTGTCAGCGTCAGAAAAAGCCATGCATTGTTCAGTTATGTCGGTGCAGTAGCGTCGGTTGGGGGAGAAACAGCAACATGCACAGCTCCTCGTTAGTATAGTGGACAGTATCTCCGCCTGTCACGCGGAAGACCGGGGTTCGATTCCCCGACGGGGAGGGCTACCTCTTTTCGGCTTCTGAACGATCCATCCAAAAGTTTTGGGAGGAGCCACAGGTCACAGAAGGAGTTCTGCTTCGACATCAGCCCGAGCCAAAGGACATGCGTTGGCCGGGAATCGAACCCGGGTCAACTGCTTGGAAGGCAGCTATGCTCACCACTATACCACCAACGCAGTCAGCAGTCAGCCACTTGCGCCGTCGTTAAGAAGGCTCGAAGTGCACGAGTCGCCGATAGGGCTAGAGGAGCTGATGAGATCTTTGTTTGGACCCGTCACTAAAGAGAGCCTTCCAGAGTTTGCTTCCCGTCACGTACAAGAAAGTGCTGCCTTCCCATGCCAGCTAAATAAACACTAAGTGCTGACAGCGCAAACGCAGAGAGTGCAAATACAGACGATGACCAGTGGCACGCCCTCCTGCAGCGTGTTGGCGGACGGCCAAATTGATTCTGCTATTGCATTTTGTTGTAGCTCTGTCCTCGGTCCACCAATAACCACAAGCCCAATCAAGGCAATCTCTTTCTCATGCCTCCATCTGAAAAGTTGGAGAAAATCTTATATGAATAATAGAGTCTTTTAAAGAAATCCCTTATTCCGAGGTCACCGTAGCCACCAGATCCATTCTGTATCCAGATCAGTGGGCCGCTTCAGTCACCCGGATCCAGTCAGTATCCAGACAAGATGGTGGATCAACACCTAGAAAGGACCTCTATGGCCCTGAAACACAGCGGAGACCGGGACAACTAGATGAGCCCCAGATACAGATCCCCTGTAAAGACCTTGTCTTAGACGACCACCAGGACAAGACCACAGGAAACAGATGATTCTTCTGCACAGTCTGACTTTTCTGCAGCCTGGAGCTGATTTGCTGGTTTCTTCTGACCAGAGGAGAACTGTCTCCCCGACTGAGCCTGGTTTCTCACCGGGTTTTTTCTCCATTTTTTCACCGATCGAGTTTTGGTTCCTTGCCTCTGTCGCCTCTGGCAGGCATAGCTGGGGACACTTCATGTACAGCGATATCGTTGACTTGATTGAAAATTATTGCACAGATACTATTTAAACTGAACTTAGCTGAATGATGACATCATCGATTTCAATGACGAAATGCCTTTAACTGTCATTTTGCTTTATTGACGCACTGTGTTCCTAATTAATGTTGTTCAGTTGCATTGACACAATCCTTTTTGTTTAAAGCACTATTTAAAAAAAAAAAAAAAAAAGAGTCCAAACAATGACCCCTGCAACGGGTAGTGTTCCAAATGTAATGCCACTTTAGCTAATGATGGGTCCATCCGGAATTTGACGGTGCTAGGGCTGTGTCAGCGTCAGAAAAAGCCATGCATTGTTCAGTTATGTCGGTGCAGTAGCGTCGGTTGGGGGAGAAACAGCAACATGCACAGCTCCTCGTTAGTATAGTGGACAGTATCTCCGCCTGTCACGCGGAAGACCGGGGTTCGATTCCCCGATGGGGAGGGCTACCTCTTTTCGGCTTCTGAACGATCCATCCAAAAGTTTTGGGAGGAGCCACAGGTCACAGAAGGAGTTCTGCTTCGACATCAGCCCGAGCCAAAGGACATGCGTTGGCCGGGAATCGAACCCGGGTCAACTGCTTGGAAGGCAGCTATGCTCACCACTATACCACCAACGCAGTCAGCAGTCAGCCACTTGCGCCGTCGTTAAGAAGGCTCGAAGTGCACGAGTCGCCGATAGGGCTAGAGGAGCTGATGAGATCTTTGTTTGGACCCGTCACTAAAGAGAGCCTTCCAGAGTTTGCTTCCCGTCACGTACAAGAAAGTGCTGCCTTCCCATGCCAGCTAAATAAACACTAAGTGCTGACAGCGCAAACGCAGAGAGTGCAAATACAGACGATGACCAGTGGCACGCCCTCCTGCAGCGTGTTGGCGGACGGCCAAATTGATTCTGCTATTGCATTTTGTTGTAGCTCTGTCCTCGGTCCACCAATAACCACAAGCCCAATCAAGGCAATCTCTTTCTCATGCCTCCATCTGAAAAGTTGGAGAAAATCTTATATGAATAAAAGAGTCTTTTAAAGAAATCCCTTATTCCGAGGTCACCGTAGCCACCAGATCCATTCTGTATCCAGATCAGTGGGCCGCTTCAGTCACCCGGATCCAGTCAGTATCCAGACAAGATGGTGGATCAACACCTAGAAAGGACCTCTATGGCCCTGAAACACAGCGGAGACCGGGACAACTAGATGAGCCCCAGATACAGATCCCCTGTAAAGACCTTGTCTTAGACGACCACCAGGACAAGACCACAGGAAACAGATGATTCTTCTGCACAGTCTGACTTTTCTGCAGCCTGGAGCTGATTTGCTGGTTTCTTCTGACCAGAGGAGAACTGTCTCCCCGACTGAGCCTGGTTTCTCACCGGGTTTTTTCTCCATTTTTTCACCGATCGAGTTTTGGTTCCTTGCCTCTGTCGCCTCTGGCAGGCATAGCTGGGGACACTTCATGTACAGCGATATCGTTGACTTGATTGAAAATTATTGCACAGATACTATTTAAACTGAACTTAGCTGAATGATGACATCATCGATTTCAATGACGAAATGCCTTTAACTGTCATTTTGCTTTATTGACGCACTGTGTTCCTAATTAATGTTGTTCAGTTGCATTGACACAATCCTTTTTGTTTAAAGCACTATTTAAAAAAAAAAAAAAAAGAGTCCAAACAATGACCCCTGCAACGGGTAGTGTTCCAAATGTAATGCCACTTTAGCTAATGATGGGTCCATCCGGAATTTGACGGTGCTAGGGCTGTGTCAGCGTCAGAAAAAGCCATGCATTGTTCAGTTATGTCGGTGCAGTAGCGTCGGTTGGGGGAGAAACAGCAACATGCACAGCTCCTCGTTAGTATAGTGGACAGTATCTCCGCCTGTCACGCGGAAGACCGGGGTTCGATTCCCCGACGGGGAGAGCTACCTCTTTTCGGCTTCTGAACGATCCATCCAAAAGTTTTGGGAGGAGCCACAGGTCACAGAAGGAGGTCTGCTTCGACATCAGCCCGAGCCAAAGGACATGCGTTGGCCAGGAATCGAACCCGGGTCAACTGCTTGGAAGGCAGCTATGCTCACCACTATACCACCAACGCAGTCAGCAGTCAGCCACTTGCGCCGTCGTTAAGAAGGCTCGAAGTGCACGAGTCGCCGATAGGGCTAGAGGAGCTGATGAGATCTTTGTTTGGACCCGTCACTAAAGAGAGCCTTCCAGAGTTTGCTTCCCGTCACGTACAAGAAAGTGCTGCCTTCCCATGCCAGCTAAATAAACACTAAGTGCTGACAGCGCAAACGCAGAGAGTGCAAATACAGACGATGACCAGTGGCACGCCCTCCTGCAGCGTGTTGGCGGACGGCCAAATTGATTCTGCTATTGCATTTTGTTGTAGCTCTGTCCTCGGTCCACCAATAACCACAAGCCCAATCAAGGCAATCTCTTTCTCATGCCTCCATCTGAAAAGTTGGAGAAAATCTTATATGAATAAAAGAGTCTTTTAAAGAAATCCCTTATTCCGAGGTCACCGTAGCCACCAGATCCATTCTGTATCCAGATCAGTGGGCCGCTTCAGTCACCCGGATCCAGTCAGTATCCAGACAAGATGGTGGATCAACACCTAGAAAGGACCTCTATGGCCCTGAAACACAGCGGAGATCGGGGACAACTAGATGAGCCCCAGATACAGATCCCCTGTAAAGACCTTGTCTTAGACGACCACCAGGACAAGACCACAGGAAACAGATGATTCTTCTGTACAGTCTGACTTTTCTGCAGCCTGGAGCTGATTTGCTGGTTTCTTCTGACCAGAGGAGAACTGTCTCCCCGACTGAGCCTGGTTTCTCACCGGGTTTTTTCTCCATTTTTTCACCGATCGAGTTTTGGTTCCTTGCCTCTGTCGCCTCTGGCAGGCATAGCTGGGGACACTTCATGTACAGCGATATCGTTGACTTGATTGAAAATTATTGCACAGATACTATTTAAACTGAACTTAGCTGAATGATGACATCATCGATTTCAATGACGAAATGCCTTTAACTGTCATTTTGCTTTATTGACGCACTGTGTTCCTAATTAATGTTGTTCAGTTGCATTGACACAATCCTTTTTGTTTAAAGCACTATTTAAAAAAAAAAAAAAAAATGAGTCCAAACAATGACCCCTGCAACGGGTAGTGTTCCAAATGTAATGCCACTTTAGCTAATGATGGGTCCATCCGGAATTTGACGGTGCTAGGGCTGTGTCAGCGTCAGAAAAAGCCATGCATTGTTCAGTTATGTCGGTGCAGTAGCGTCGGTTGGGGGAGAAACAGCAACATGCACAGCTCCTCGTTAGTATAGTGGACAGTATCTCCGCCTGTCACGCGGAAGACCGGGGTTCGATTCCCCGATGGGGAGAGCTACCTCTTTTCGGCTTCTGAACGATCCATCCAAAAGTTTTGGGAGGAGCCACAGGTCACAGAAGGAGATCTGCTTCGACATCAGCCCGAGCCAAAGGACATGCGTTGGCCGGGAATCGAACCCGGGTCAACTGCTTGGAAGGCAGCTATGCTCACCACTATACCACCAACGCAGTCAGCAGTCAGCCACTTGCGCCGTCGTTAAGAAGGCTCGAAGTGCACGAGTCGCCGATAGGGCTAGAGGAGCTGATGAGATCTTTGTTTGGACCCGTCACTAAAGAGAGCCTTCCAGAGTTTGCTTCCCGTCACGTACAAGAAAGTGCTGCCTTCCCATGCCAGCTAAATAAACACTAAGTGCTGACAGCGCAAACGCAGAGAGTGCAAATACAGACGATGACCAGTGGCACGCCCTCCTGCAGCGTGTTGGCGGACGGCCAAATTGATTCTGCTATTGCATTTTGTTGTAGCTCTGTCCTCGGTCCACCAATAACCACAAGCCCAATCAAGGCAATCTCTTTCTCATGCCTCCATCTGAAAAGTTGGAGAAAATCTTATATGAATAAAAGAGTCTTTTAAAGAAATCCCTTATTCCGAGGTCACCGTAGCCACCAGATCCATTCTGTATCCAGATCAGTGGGCCGCTTCAGTCACCCGGATCCAGTCAGTATCCAGACAAGATGGTGGATCAACACCTAGAAAGGACCTCTATGGCCCTGAAACACAGCGGAGACCGGGACAACTAGATGAGCCCCAGATACAGATCCCCTGTAAAGACCTTGTCTTAGACGACCACCAGGACAAGACCACAGGAAACAGATGATTCTTCTGCACAGTCTGACTTTTCTGCAGCCTGGAGCTGATTTGCTGGTTTCTTCTGACCAGAGGAGAACTGTCTCCCCGACTGAGCCTGGTTTCTCACCGGGTTTTTTCTCCATTTTTTCACCGATCGAGTTTTGGTTCCTTGCCTCTGTCGCCTCTGGCAGGCATAGCTGGGGACACTTCATGTACAGCGATATCGTTGACTTGATTGAAAATTATTGCACAGATACTATTTAAACTGAACTTAGCTGAATGATGACATCATCGATTTCAATGACGAAATGCCTTTAACTGTCATTTTGCTTTATTGACGCACTGTGTTCCTAATTAATATTGTTCAGTTGCATTGACACAATCCTTTTTGTTTAAAGCACTATTTAAAAAAAAAAAAAAAAAAAAGAGTCCAAACAATGACCCCTGCAACGGGTAGTGTTCCAAATGTAATGCCACTTTAGCTAATGATGGGTCCATCCGGAATTTGACGGTGCTAGGGCTGTGTCAGCGTCAGAAAAAGCCATGCATTGTTCAGTTATGTCGGTGCAGTAGCGTCGGTTGGGGGAGAAACAGCAACATGCACAGCTCCTCGTTAGTATAGTGGACAGTATCTCCGCCTGTCACGCGGAAGACCGGGGTTCAATTCCCCGACGGGGAGGGCTACCTCTTTTCGGCTTCTGAACGATCCATCCAAAAGTTTTGGGAGGAGCCACAGGTCACAGAAGGAGTTCTGCTTCGACATCAGCCCGAGCCAAAGGACATGCGTTGGCCGGGAATCGAACCCGGGTCAACTGCTTGGAAGGCAGCTATGCTCACCACTATACCACCAACGCAGTCAGCCACTTGCGCCGTCGTTAAGAAGGCTCGAAGTGCACGAGTCGCCGATAGGGCTAGAGGAGCTGATGAGATCTTTGTTTGGACCCGTCACTAAAGAGAGCCTTCCAGAGTTTGCTTCCCGTCACGTACAAGAAAGTGCTGCCTTCCCATGCCAGCTAAATAAACACTAAGTGCTGACAGCGCAAACGCAGAGAGTGCAAATACAGACGATGACTAGTGGCACGCCCTCCTGCAGCGTGTTGGCGGACGGCCAAATTGATTCTGCTATTGCATTTTGTTGTAGCTCTGTCCTCGGTCCACCAATAACCACAAGCCCAATCAAGGCAATCTCTTTCTCATGCCTCCATCTGAAAATTTGGAGAAAATCTTATATGAATAAAAGAGTCTTTCAAAGAAATCCCTTATTCCGAGGTCACCGTAGCCACCAGATCCATTCTGTATCCAGATCAGTGGGCCGCTTCAGTCACCCGGATCCAGTCAGTATCCAGACAAGATGGTGGATCAACACCTAGAAAGGACCTCTATGGCCCTGAAACACAGCGGAGACCGGGACAACTAGATGAGCCCCAGATACAGATCCCCTGTAAAGACCTTGTCTTAGACGACCACCAGGACAAGACCACAGGAAACAGATGATTCTTCTGCACAGTCTGACTTTTCTGCAGCCTGGAGCTGATTTGCTGGTTTCTTCTGACCAGAGGAGAACTGTCTCCCCGACTGAGCCTGGTTTCTCACCGGGTTTTTTCTCCATTTTTTCACCGATCGAGTTTTGGTTCCTTGCCTCTGTCGCCTCTGGCAGGCATAGCTGGGGACACTTCATGTACAGCGATATCGTTGACTTGATTGAAAATTATTGCACAGATACTATTTAAACTGAACTTAGCTGAATGATGACATCATCGATTTCAATGACGAAATGCCTTTAACTGTCATTTTGCTTTATTGACGCACTGTGTTCCTAATTAATGTTGTTCAGTTGCATTGACACAATCCTTTTTGTTTAAAGCACTATTTAAAAAAAAAAAAAAAAAAAAAAAAGAGTCCAAACAATGACCCCTGCAACGGGTAGTGTT